>NC_069668.1:16338015-16681765 GCF_027244095.1 Hemicordylus capensis | reverse complement strand
AACGCCCGCCCATCTTTCTCGGAGGAATCCGTTGCTCTGATGCTGACTTGCCATGAAGACACACGGGCCTCTTGGCGGACTGAACACTCGCCATGCCTTGTCCCCTGCTAACTGGGCAAAGAGGCACCTTTTAACGTGGGGATTCTCTTGATTGAGCAGGGGGAGAGTAACTGGCCCTATCCGTCCCCAGCACAGGACTTCCAGTGACTGTTGCTGGTGTGTGTCTTAAGTTTCTTTTTAGAATGTGAGCCCTTTGGGGACAGGGAGCCAACTTCTTTATTTATTATTTCTCTGTGTAAACCGCCCTGAGCCATTTTTGGAAGGGCGGTATAGAAATCAAATTATTATTATTATTATTTCTTGTTGACACAGTCAGACAGGTGTTATTGACTGGTTTGTTTTATCCAGACATCGAGTCCTTCCCAAGGACCTGGGATGGCTGGATTTTATCATCAATGTTGTTGCTGTTGTTTATAGATATCGTCGCAGAATATAGGCTGTTCCCAGTAAAGCTGCTTTTCGTAATTGGCTGAGGGTGATTTCATTATTATTATTATTATTATTATTATTATTATTATTATTATTATTATTTCTTGTTTACACAGTCAGACAGGTGTTATTGACTGGTTTGTTTTATCCAGACATCGAGTCCTTCCCAAGGACCTGGGAAGGCTGAATTTTATCATCAATACAATTTTATCATCAATGTTGGATGATGATGATGATGATGATGATGATGATGATGATGATGATGATGTTCGAAAGAGAGATCTGTGTGCATCCATAGGTCTCATAGCCATGTGTGTTTACAAACCACCCCAGTGTTTAGAAAGCCACATTTCCCCTCTCAAACTTTCCTGTATTTACCTGAAGGCGGATTGTGGATGGACTTGTTGCTCGACCAAGTGGAAGTGGAACTTTTGGAGCCAGCAAAGGGAGCTGCAGGGCTGCGTTTCCCTTGGTCTAACCTGGCCCCGGATGGCTTGGTGCAGAACTGGGGGCTCAGCTCAGGGGGCCCCCAAAGGCTCCGAATGGGGTCGTTGGACTCTGCCTTTGCGCCGCTGACTTCCAAAGAGCGCCCAACATTAATTGCTCTGGAAAACTCTCCTCTCTACCCCGAGCGGCTTGTCCGAATGAGCTGGGGTGTGTGGATAAGCGCGTGCAAAAGGAGGCACAGTGGCCTCGGCTTCCCGGAGTTCTCTTTGCCCCTCTCCCTGCCGGCCCCGCTGCCTGCAGGCTGGCCATTCATCAGGTAGAGCTCTTGGTCAAGACGGCCAGGGGCTTTGCGCTCAGCCCAGACCAGATCCGCTGGCTCCTCCGATGCCCTCCGGGGTGCAGACTGCCCGTGAAGCATCGGAGAAGTCAGTTTGACTGAGCTGCCCCCAAAGCATTTATATTTCCCCCCCCCTCCTCAAAAAAGTGTCTCTCCTTTCGCCCCAAGCAACTGCTCCAACCTTTCCGCTCGCTGCCCCCCTGGGTAGCTCAACTCCTCCCCTACGCCAGACAGCCTGGGTTTCTTTTCCTCTCCCTTTTGCACACACTGAATTACGATGGAGGACCTCTGTGTGGTCCCAAGGTCGGAGTGCCCAACTGCAGCCCGCTAGCTGCTGTTGGACTCAAACTCCCATCAGCCAGAGCGGCCAAGAGCCCTAGGAAGATCGCAAGCTGCCCGATGGTGAACTCGACCCTGGATCCATCTAGCTGAGTGTCGTCGGCACTGACTGGCAGCGGCTTCTCCAAGGTTCCGGGCAGGTGTGTCTCTACCTGGAGATGCTGCCAGCCAGGGACTGAACCGGGCACCTTCTGCATGCAAGCAAGCAGGTGCTATTCCACTGAGCTACAGGTGAAACACGGAAAATTAGAATATCGTGCAAAAGTCCATTCATTTCAGTCATGCAAATTAAAAGGTGAAACTGATTTATGAGACAGACGCATTTCATACAAAGCGAGATCAGTCCAGCCTTAATGTGTTATCATTGTGATGATCATGGCGTACAGCTCGTGAAAACCCCAAATCCACAATCCCAGAAAATGAGAATATTACATGGAACCAAGAAGACAAGGATTGTAGAATAGAACAATATCGGACCTCCGAAAAGTATACAGTGTACTGTGCTTGATTGGCCAGCAAACTCGCCTGACCTGACCCCATAGAGAATCTATGGGGCATTGCCGAGAGAAGGATGAGAGACATGAGAGCAAACAATGCAGAAGAGCTGAAGGCCGCTAAGGAAGCATCCTGGTCTTCCATAACACCTCCTCAGGGCCACAGGCTGAGAGCATCCATGCCACGCCGCATGGAGGCAGGAATTGCTGCCAAAGGGGCCCCAACCAAGGACTGAATACATATGCATGCTTCTACTTTTCGGAGGTCCGATATTGTTCTACTCTACAATCCTTGTCTTCTTGGTTCCATGGAATATTCTAATTTTCTGGGATGGTGGATTTGGGGTTTTCATGAGCGGTACGCCATGATCATCACAATGATAACACATTAAGGCTGGACTTCTCTCGCTTTGCAGGTAATGCGTCTGTCTCATAGATCAGTTTCACCTTTTAATTTGCATGACTGAAATTAATGGACTTTTGCACGATATTCTAATTTTCCGAGTTTCACCTGTATGGCCCCATCCCCTCAAGGAAAGGGTTAGCAAAGGGGGCAATTCATGCTGGCTGTCCCAGGACCAACTCTCTCCCCAGCCAGAGAGGAACAGCTGGAGGTCTGGTTCTCAGGGTCCCGGCGCCTTCCGGCAGCTTTCTCCTTCTTCGTTTCAGAGCACGCAAGGAAGAGGGACAACCGGCAACCACAGATGCTCCTCGAGAGGAGGAGAGCACGTCGGAGAAGGCGGAGACGGTGGTGGTGCCATCTGTGTGTCGCAGCGCCACACAAGCCCAAGTCCTTCCGCTGCGCCCAGATGGCCACGCAAGGCGGGCCCAGCTGGCTTCAGCACCTCGCCGTCTTCCACGGGGTGGCTTCTGCCAGCTTTGTTTCCCCGGCACCGGCATAAATAGCTGTGCACTTGATGCTGCCTGGAAGGCACATTTTTATAGCAATTGTCGGTTAAGAGGAAACCGTTCTGGAGGCCTTTCCCCCGCAAGCCCATTTGTTCCTCCTTTTTCGTTTTGTCTCGCATCCTGGAAAGAGGCTTCCCCGATGGCCCCGAACGCTTGCTCTGAGGGGGGCTTCTGGCTCCGAGGGGCAGCCCTCCAACTGGGGTGAAAGGCGGAGAGAGCCTTTTGCAGCTGGGGGAAGCCACTCAAGGGGGAAGGCAGGCAGGCCGTGGCATGGAGAAGTTTCTTGCAAGAGAAGGAAGGGAAGAGAGCTGGTCTTCTGGTCGCCAGCATGACTTATCCCCTTAAGCTAAGCAGGGTCCGCCCTGGTTGCATATGAAAGGGAGACCAGAAGTGTGAGCAGCACTGGAAGAGATTCCCCCTTAAGGGGATGGAGCCAATCTAGGAAGAGCTGAAGGTTCCCCGTTCCCTCCCTGGCAGCATCTCCAACGAGATAGGGCTGGGAGAGAGACTCCTGCCTGCAACCTTGGGGAAGCCGCTGCTGCCAGTCTGTGAAGACAATCCTGAGCTAGGTGGACCAAGGGTCTGACTCAGTAGATGGAAGCTTCCTATATTCCCTAAGATCTTTCCTGGCTCTGTACTTGAGATCTTTTTAGGAGAGGAAAGCTGGTCTGGTGGTCGCAAGCAGGACTTCTCCCATTAGCTAAGCAAGGTCCACCCTGGTTGCATCTGAATGGGAGACTTGATGTGTGAGCACTGCAAGATCTTCCCCTCTCAGGGGATGGAGCCGCTCTGGGAAGAGCAGAAGGTTCCCAGTTCCCTCCCTGGCTTCTCCAAGATAGGGCTGAGAGAGAGACTCCTGCCTGCAACCTTGGAGAAGACACTGCCAGTCTGTGTAGACAATACTGAGCTAGATAGACCAATGGCCTGACTCAGTATATGGCAGCTTCCTATGGTCCTTCTTCCAGGGAACAAGGCATACCTGCCTCTGGCTTGCAGCCCTCCCTCTCTTCCCGCCTCTGCGTTCACAAGAGCGGTGCTGCCGTGTGGTTAACCAGCCTCTCTGGGCGGGATGGGGAAGAGATGCTGCTGGGAAGCAGAGGCACTTGTGCCTCCGTGGAGGTCTGCCCGGGCTCATGAGGGCCAGCCGCTTACTGGGCTGGGTAGTCCGTTCGAAGAAGAGGAGTGAGACCTCTGTGCCGTTAACCACGCAGCTCTCCCTGACAAATGGCCAGCCTGCAGCTAGCGTGGCTTTTACTAATGCCAGGGTGGGGTGGGAAGAGGTGGGGGCACAAACTGAGCTCGGGGGGCATCCTCCTCCAGCTCATTATTATTATTATTATTATTATTATTATTATTATTATTATTATTATTATTATTACATTTATCTCCCGCTCTTCCTCCAAGGAGCCCAGAGCGGTGTACTACAGACTTGAGTTTCTTTTTCACAACAACCCTGTGAAGTAGGCTAGGCTGAGAGAGAAGTGACTGGCCCAGAGTCACCCAGCTAGTTTCATGGCTGAAGGGGGATTTGAACTCGGGTCTCCCCGGTCCTAGTCCAGCACTCTCACCACACCACCACACTGGCTCTCATGAGGACACTACTGTTGCTACTGTTCAATACCATCCCTCTTTACTTTTTTGGGGGGGGGGGAGAGAACGAAAGAGGCAGGGCTGGGGGTATCACATAAGCCCTATTCACACGTTATGTTTAATGCATCTGCCGTGGTATCCTTCCCATCTGTGGCCTGCATTTGACAACAACTCAGGTTCACCTTTAAAGTGAAGACGTGTACAAAAACCAGGTATACAAAATCATGAGTGCGAGCATAGACACCTGTCAAGTGTGCCCTCAAGTCGGTGTTCGACTCCTGGCGCCCACAGATCCCTGCGGTTGTCTTGGGTAGAATACAGGAGGGGTTGACCATTGCCTCCTCCCGCACAGTATGAGATGATGATGCCTTTCAGCACCTTCCAAAATCACTGCTGCCCCAATATAGTACCAGCGGGGATTCAAACCGGCAACCTCTCGCTTGCTAGTCAAGACATAGGAAGCTGCCATATACCGAGTCAGACCCTTGGTCCATCTAGCTCAGCGTTGTCTACCCAGGCTGGCAGCGGCTTCTCCCAGGCTGCAGGCAGGAGTCTCTCTCCCAGCCCTATTTGGAGATGCTGCCAGGGAGGGAAACTGGGAACCTCTACATGCAAGCAGGCAGGGTGCTCTTCCCAGAGGGGCCTCATCCCCTAGAGCAAATATCTTGCTCACACATGTAGCCTCCCATTCAAATGCAGACCAGGGTGGACCCTGCTTAGCTAAGGGGACAAATCATGCTGGCTCCCCAAAGGCCAGCTCTCCCCTCACAATTTCCCCGCTGCGCCATGAGGCGGCTACACAAGACACCCGTAGTCCAACGTAATGCCCGAATAGGGTTTCAGCTGCCCACCGGAGAATTACCCTGCCCTTCTGCCAACGATCTAGCTGGCTATGCCAAGGTCAAGGGATGGACCCGGAGCCATCTACATGCTCGACGTGGGTTCCTGCCGCCGTGCCATAACCCCTCCCGGTGTGTCACTCCAAGGAGATCGAGGTATCTGGTAGGTTCTTTCACTTTTTATAATTTTTTTCCCCGTTTTTAGCTTTTGAAATAACTTTTAATTTGAACCTAAATGAATGAGTCACTTTTATATATGCACAGAAATGGAAGTCTAGTGAACTGCCTTCAAAAGAAGACGGGCTGATAAAAATTTTGGAATATGCGGAGATGGCAAAACTCACAGCACTAATAAGAAACCCAAACTTGGAATGTTTTAAAGAAGACTGGAAACCATTCTTGATATATCTAAAGAATTACTTTCCTATTATGGTCTTGACAGCAGGGCTTGGAATTTAGCAAAAAAACTGCAGGTTGGCTAGATTAGCTATGTTTGTCAGGGTCTAAATTTATGTTTTGAATTATTATTATAGCAAGGGTAAATTTTACAGTTGATGATTCACAAAGAAATGTGAGTGGGAAGTCCACCTTTTATGTGTGTATTTGTAATGAATGACAATATTGCGATTGTTAAAATTAATAAAAAATGAACTTGGATAATTAAAAAAAAAAAAGAATGACTTTTAACTTGCTTGTTCAATTTGGTTCATTTCATCAGTGTGTCTTGTGTATCTATTTTATCTATTTATCTATTTTATTGCGGTGAGCTGCCCCGAGGGGTAGTGCACTGGAAGGACGGGGTATAATAAATAAATAAAGGTGAGACAGCTCACCTTCTGTCCTTGGCTGGTCACTCGCAAAAGAGGTCTGCAAACCCCACTCCATGCATGGCGGTGAATGGGGATGTGTCACATCCCTGGCGCTAGCCAATCAGTACTATGCCCAACTCACAGGGCCGGTTTCTCTCAGCTCGATCCTGGGAAGGAAAACTCTCCGTCTGGACATCGCTCCATTCCATTTTAAGCAACGTGCATTGCGGGGGGCGGGTTAAGTCATGTGCATTTCCATAATGTAGCCTAGAAAAGCTTGAGGCCCTATACCTTCTCTCTCTTTTTGCTTTAATTTTTTAAATTGATTTTAACAATATCTTAAGAAGCTCATTACATCAAACATTAAACAAAACTAACTTCCAGCTCACCAGTCAGCGCGAATCACTAACTATACAATTAACCCTTGCTATAATAATTCAGAACATATATCCTATACCTTACCAAACTCAATTTTCGTCTACTCAAACCTGCTAATATTGCTAAATTTCAAACCCTGTTGAAAAATCAATATTAGGAAAATAGTTCTTTAAGTACAGTAAGAATGGTTTCCAATCTTCTGTAAAACCTTCCAGATTTTGATCTCTTATCAGTACTGTCAGTTTTGCCATCTCCGCATATTCCAAAATTTTTATCAGCCAATCTTCTTTTGAGGGCAGTTCATTGTCCGTCCATTTCTGTGCGCAGACTATTCTGGCCACCGTGGTTGCATACATGAAGAATGTTAAATTGCTTGTGGAAAACTCTCCTTGCGTTATCCCCAGCAGGAAGGATTCTGGGCTCTTAGGAAATGTCTCTTTAAAGATTTTCTTCAACTCATTATATACCATGTCCCCAAAAGCCTTTGCCTTCCTACAAGACCACCACATATGAAAAAAAGTTCGGAGGCCCTGTACCTTCTTTGCACAATTCCTTGAAGGTGATCGGCACTTTTGGGATGCATCCACCAGGTGGCATCAAATGCAACGCTTCGGAGGCCGCCACCATTATGGGCGCTGTGCTCCTCCCCGCCTCCTCCATGATTAACGGCTTGGAACACCTACATGAAGGTTACTGCCACAAGTCAACAGGCTTCTCATGCCTGGACTGTTTCCAGGAACCGTCTGCTACCAGGGACAGCCTAAGACATACAGGTGAAACTCGGAAAATTAGAATATCGTGCCAAAGTCCCTTAATTTCAGTCATGCAAATTAAAAGGTGAAACTGATCTATGAGACAGACGCATTACATGCAAAGCGAGATCAGTCAAGCCTTAATGTGTTATCATTGTGATGATCATGGCGTACAGCTCGTGAAAACCCCAAATCCACAATCCCAGAAAATTAGAATATTACATGGAACCAAGAAGACAAGGATTGTAGAATAGAACAATATCGGACCTCCGAAAAGTAGAAGCATGCCTATGTATTCAGTCCTTGGTTGGGGCCCCTTTGGCAGCAATGACTGCCTCCATGCGGCGTGGCATGGATGCTCTCAGCCTGTGGCCCTGAGGAGGTGTTATGGGAGACCAGGATGCTTCCTTAGCGGCCTTCAGCTCTTCTGCATTGTTTGGTCTCATGTCTCTCATCCTTCTCTCGGCAATGCCCCATAGATTCTCTATGGGGTCAGGTCAGGCGAGTTTGCTGGCCAATCAAGCACAGTACACTGTATACTTTTCGGAGGTCCGATATTGTTCTATTCTACAATCCTTGTCTTCTGGGTTCCATGTAATATTCTAATTTTCTGGGATTGTGGATTTGGGGTTTTCATGAGCTGTACGCCATGATCATCACAATGATAACAAATGAAGGCTGGACTTCTCTCGCTTTGCATGTAATGCGTCTGTCTCATAGATCAGTTTCACCTTTTAATGTGCATGACTGAAATTAATGGACTTTTGCACAATATTCTAATTTTCCGAGTTTCACCTGTACCAGCCGGCTGCATTCAGAGAGCCCTGCCATTTCCTCCCAGTATGTGGAGTACTGCTCATGGGTCTGCATTGCATGTTGGCTTGGCTCTTCGGCCCAGGGCAAAGAGGCAAGCCTTCAAGGCTATTTAGGGAATATAGGAAGCTGCCATATACTGAGTCAGACCCTTGGTCCACCTAGCTCAATATTGTCTTCACAGACTGGCAGCGGCTTCTCCCAGGTTGCAGGCAGGAGTCTCTCTCCCAGCCCTATCTCCTAGGAGATGCTGCCAGGGAGGGAACTGGGAACCTTCAGCTCTTCCCAGAGCGGCTCCATCCCCTGAGGGGTAATCTCTTCCAGTGCTCCCACATCGTCTCCCTTTCATATGCAACCAGGGCGGACCCTGCTTAGCTATGGGGACAAGTCGTGCTTGCTACCCCAAGACCAGCTCTCTCCTAGGCTGAAGGCCTAGCTAATGATCCCTAGCATGGAATTTGCCTTCCCCCCCACCCTAAGAAGGGGGAAAGCCCAGAGCAGGGGCTCAAAACCTAAAACGGGAGACGAGGGAGATGAGCTGTGCTGGGGCTGGATGCGGCCAGCTGCTCTCCCCCTGCTCAATACAGGGGGGCCAGCACCCTAAAAGGAGGTTCTTTATCTGGTTAGGAAGGCAGGAGTAGGATGGCAACTGGGGGGGGGCGGGGGCTGCGAATCACAAAGCCAAGCTTTAAGAGAGTTCAACAGGACTTTATTATATGAATTACTATTAAACATCTTTTAAGGAAAGAAAAAAAATCATGTATGGAAATAAATTCTAAAATCAGCAACACTCACAAACGTCACAAGTTTTGTGTTTCTTTCCCGTGGGTTTGACTTTTTAAAAAGTTTTTATTGGGGGGGGGTGGGCGGCGGTTTAGAGAAAGCCATAGAAACATTACCAGGGATGTGTACACGGATTGAGAAACACAGCTCGGCTTCAGAGGCCACCTGGCAGCAATCGGGCACGTTTTACATCAGATCTTTTTTTAAAAAAAACCACACACACACACACACACACACACACACACACACACACACACAGGGAAGGAACACCCCTGGGTTCCCTTTCCACGGCTGGGTCGGTCGAAAGACGGCTGGCTCTCCGTTTCTGCCCACCCTTTGCTGCTTCCCGGCCGTACCAAGCAGGTCTGTTGTTCTCGTCTACCTGGCCGTACGATGCAACAGTCACGAACCCTTGTTTTGCACGGCGGGGGGGGGGGGCGCCTCCATTCCTGGCGGTGACAGTCCGGGGAGGCTTTGCAGGGGCCCGGAAGGTGTGAGGGGGAAGGTCTTTTTTCTTCCTCCCTCCCCGGAAGGTGGGCTGGAGCAGGGGCACGCACCGGCCGGGGTCCCCGAGTGCTGCTGGATCGCAACTCCCTGGATCGCAACACCCCCCGCCCCTGCTCTGCGGAGTGTCCATTGGGGAAGGGGAAACGGGCATCTAGCAGAAGTCTGTTTCCAACAGGAGGCAGGCAGGTGTTTCTGGGCAGCCCAGGAGCGAGCCGTGAAAGGCAGAGAGGCCTTTCCCGGGTGGGCATCCCCAGCAACCGGCGCACTGAGGTAGACTGCCGCCACACCCAGAGGTTCCACAGGGCCAACCTGCTGGCCCACGGCAGCCAAGAGGCCTCTCCTCTGCCCCGTGTTGGGCAAAAGCGACTTCTAAACCCAGTGGCCCAACCGTGCATCGCATGGTGGCCTCCCCAAAAGGTGCAGATGGGGGCTTTGCAGGTGGGAGAGGGCCGCTCTCCTCCCCACTCCTACCAGAGGCGGCACCGGGTTCTGGGAGCCCACAAGAGGGCTTCCGGGCTGGGATCCAGGGAGCCGTCTCCAGGGGGGTGGGGTCAGCTGTGGCAGAGGATTCTGCTCCTAGCCCCACTGCCCACCCTTCTCTTCCGGGACCCAGGAAGAGAGAGGGGCGGCTGCAGTGGGACCCTCCCTGGACAGCCCAGAGGGGTCTCTTGGCTGCAGATTCCCCTTCCCCTAATCAGCCCAGGAACCCCCCCAAGGGCTGCAGAAGCTCCGGAGCGGCTTGGAGGCCCAGATTCCTGTGGGCTTGCGGAAAACGGCACAGCCATCCAAGCGAGGGGCGTTCGCCACTTTCTAAAATGCATTTTGTTCCGGCTTTAAAAACAGAAATAAAAACAGGAGGAGGTTGTAGTGGCAGGAACTTTAAGAACAGCCCTGCTGGATCAGGCCTGAGGAGCCTCCGGTTTCCCACAGGGGCCCGCCAGATGCCTCTGGGGAGCCCGCAGGCAAGGGGTGAGAGCAGGCCCCCTCTCTGGCTGCTGCAGTCACCCCCCTGCAGCTGGAGACACCGTCCACGGTGTGGATCCAGAAGGGACGGCCAGTTAGGCGGGGAAGGCAAGCAAGGGGAAGCAAGTGGGTGGGAAGGCAAGGAAGGGGAAGCAAGTGGGTGGGAAGGCAAGCAAGGGGAAGCAAGTGGGTGGGAAGGCAAGCAAGGGGAAGCAAGTGGGTGGGCAGCCAGAAGCCCTGGGCTACGGTTGCTTGGACAGCGGCCCCCTGCTCTCCAGGAGCCAATCCAGAGGTGAGAAGAGTGCAAGGCAGGGTCGGGGGGGGGGGGTTGGCAGAGAGATTTCACCACGGATGTGCTTGGAACTGACAGAGCGCAGTGGCCTTCCCTGCTTTTCAGGCGGTGTCTACTTGGGCAGAAGACCTTCGGTGTCGGAGCCCTTCCCCACCGGGCAGCCCTCGGCATAGTAGTACGGGGCCATTCTCCGCGCTGGGAGGGCCCTTAGGACCGACGGAGCCCTATCTCAAGAGCTCTGTGGGGAAAGCACCCGGAGGGGTGACACTGCCCAGACGGTGCCGGGGCTCAAGTGGGCCCCCGTCCCCCTTTAAGGATGCCCCCCCCACCTGCCCCGGGCAAAGCATGCCGCGGCGCGGGGAGGAGGACCGTCTCTGCATCGTGCCAAGGGGGCTGTGCAGAGGATTCAGCAGCCTCCGAAGCGTCACCAAGGCCCAAGAAAGAGCCAGGCCGCCCCACTCCGGGTTGACGGGGGTCGCCATCAGCCCCCCGGGCCTTGCAATGAAGAAGGCGGTCCTAGGGGGACCTTTTGATGCCCCCAGCCCTGCCCAAGGCGGCCATCCATCCAACCAACGAGTGGCCGCGAAAGGCACGAGGCGGGGAGGTGACACCACAGCACCACGGGCAGCCCTCAGCTCCAAGCAGGCGGGCCCGTTTCCCTGCCTCAAGGGGGTGGGGCACATCCACCCGCCTCTCTTCACAGCACTGCATTCCAGAAACACACACACATACACACACTGCCCGCCTCTCTCTGGAAAGGAGAACACACACCGCCCGCCCGCTTTCCCTCACCGCATTCCACAAAGGCTCCTGTTTGGGGCCTCTTTAAACCATCCCCGGAGCCTGGAGGGAAGCCCAGCCTGCCAGCGGCCACGAAGAAGCAGCGCTGGAAGGCTCCACGGGCAGCTCCCACAACCCAGACGCCTTCGCCGGCATGCAGAGAGCAACGCTGGCGGGAGGGAGGGAAGGAGGGAGGGAGGGAGGGACAGCCGCCTCTCCCGGGAGAAGCTCGCCCGGGCACGCACAAGTGGGGCAAGGAGAGGGGCACGGTGGGGCACCTCTCCGGGAAGACCCGCTCGCTGGGCTTCCCAGAGGGACCCGCTCACGCCTGGACACTTGGGGTGCTTCTGTTTCGTCTTAAAGCCAGCTTCCTCCCCCCTCCCCTCTCCGAAACTTGGCTCTCGCCCCACAGAAGGGCCACCACCGCATGACGGATTCCCAGGGGCGGCAGCTTTTGTCTGAGCGGGGCCGGTGCCGCTTGCCAGCAGGCCGGCCCTGGAGGGGACACAAGTCTCCATTCAGCCGTCCCCCCCCCCGCCCGCTCGTGAAGCCTGCCTGACCTTCCCCTCTTCCATTTTAACGTCTCGGGCGCCTCGAACCGGGCTCCCTTCCAACGGGGCCATGTTGGCGATCTGCAGCGTCAGCCCCAGTCCTCACGGTGGGGGGAGGCCTGCCCGCCAGGCAAGACCCACCCACCCACACACACACAAACACACACCTCTACACAACCCGGGGCAGGGGGTAATCCAAAGCCCTCCTCCCCACGGGACCCTTCGCTGGAGCTGTCCATACACACACACACACGCGGCTGAAAGAGGTGGCCCGGAGATCCCAAAGGGTCACCCAGGGCTGAAATGGCCAGGAGGAGACGCGGGAGGGAGACGCCAGAGCGACAGGGAGAAGGTTGGCTTCCCTGCTGCAGCCGCCGGTACAAAGGACGGGCGCCGGGGCCCGATCCGTCGCCAAGCTGGACGGTGGGCTCCGCAGAAAGAGCTCTCCGTGGAGCGGATTTTAAGTCGTGATTCGGATTGCGACCCCCGGACGTTTCGAATCAGGCTTATTTCTATTAGCAGCAGCAGCAGCAATCATCATCATCATCATCATCATAACAACAATTAATAATAAAACAACGCCATGACATTCCGGGGCCATCTTATCCCTGGGCAAAAAACGGCCACACGACTCCATTCGTTGAAGCAATTTAGGGTTTTTAAAAACGCCAGGCCAGAAACCCGTTTGGGGCGGCCCTCTTCCATTCAGACATCCGCGCCGCGGAACAGAAGACAGACAGACCCAGACCCAACCCTTGTGGGGTGCTTGAAATCGAGGCACCGGCTGCAAAGTTTTGCGTAGAAAAACGAGGACTCACTGTTAATTCTCTCCTCCTTTTTGGCTGGTTTCCTTAGATCGGAGAGCGGGGGGAAATGCACGTGTGCTCATACCCTTTGTAAGGAATCGTTGTGCCCGATGCTAGAACGACGCTTGTATTTTGAGAAGAGGCAGACTCCTCCAGAGCGGGGATGAAGAGCAAGCCTGCCGTCTTCCTGAGCCGTTTCCCAGTTCTTGCCTTCTCTCTCTCCCTCCTCCCCCCCCCTTTTTAAATCGCCAATGAAGAACAACTCAGGACCTAGAAGGAAAGAAAAGGGTACACCAACTGCATTCCGGCCCCAGAGAAGCCGCCTCAAAATGTAAAAGTCTCTGGCACACAGCTGAAGCAGGAGGGGATGGAGCCCGCCTTGGAGGGTCAGCAAACATCTGCAAGCTTGGATCCACTCAACGCCACCCCCAGCGGGGCCATCAGGTCTTGCTAACGGCACACCCAAAAGGCCGACAGCAGAGCCTGACAGGTGTTGGCACCGCTGGGGGTGAAGTCAAGCGGATTTAAGCTTGCCGATTTTTGCTGAAATTCTGCCAGGCCCATGAGGCAGTGTGACGGTGGTTTAGGGGTCAAATCTCCGGGGGGGGGGACTTTATTAGGGCCAAAATTCTCCCTCCGTATAGACCCACATGCTCAAATACCCAATACTGAAGCACATGCGGGCATGCACACGCCCCCCACATATTCCTGACATTAAGCAGCCCTTAGCAAAAGGCATCCCTCACCTCACTGTGCTACTTTTGACGTTTCCTCTTCCACATTCAACTGCCGTCTTCTTGCCTGGAAATCGTCGTCTGAAATGCAGCCACAGGGGAGAAAACATTGGCATGGGCAGAGCAGACCCCCATATACGCTCCTGCTGGGCTACAGGTGCGCCAAACCAATAAACCCACCTGCAAACATTTGCATATAAATAAGGCAATGGTTTTGCAGAGAGGAGGGAGAGAGAGAGAGAGAGAGAGTGTGTGTGTGTGTGTGTAGAAAGGGGATTGAAAATAAAACGGCTATGATTATAATGCCCGTATACAAAACGATGGTGCAGCCACACTTGGAGTGCTGCGTACAATTCTGGCCACCACATCTTAAAAAGGACATTGTTGAACTGGGAAAGGTGCAGAAGGGGGCAACCAAGATGATCAGGGGCCTGGAGCACCTTTCTTACGAGGCAAGACTACAACACCTGGGGCTTTTTAGTTTGGAGAAAAGACGACTGCGGGGAGACATGATAAAGGTCTATAAAATCATGCATGGCGTGGAGAAAGTGGAGAGAGAGAGAGATTCTTCTCCCTCTCACACAACACTAGAACCAGGGGTCACTCCATGAAATTGATGGCCAGGAGGTCTAGGGGACCAACAAACGGAAGTCCTTTTTCACACAACGCGTGATCCACTTGTGGAACTCTCTGCCACAGGATGTGGTGACGGCCAACAACCTGGATGGCTTGAAGAGGGGTTTGGATGACTTCGTGGAGGAGAGGTCTATCAATGGCTACTAGTCGGAGGGCTGTGGGCCACCTCCAGCCTCAAGGGCAGGGTGCCTCTGAGTACCAGTTGCAGGGGAGTAATGGAAGGAGAGAGGGCATGCCCTCAACTCTCCGGCCTGTGGCTTCCAGTGGCATCTGGTGGGCCACTGTGTGAAACAGGATGCTGGACTAGATGGGCCTTCTGGGGCCTGATCCAGCAGGGCTGTGCTTGTGTGTGTGTGTGTGTGTGTGTGTGTGTGTGTGTGTGTCCTTTGTTCCTTCCCTGGTACACGCGTGCCTCTTCTTGAGATGGCACATACCATCTGAGGCTTTAAAAACACACACACAACACAACACAACACAACACACAACACAACACAACACAACACAACACAGCAGGCTTCCCTGTTGGAGGCACTTTTTGAGATGACCCAAGACAGGTTTTTGGTGGATTAACCTAACCGATTAATCAAGCACAGATTTCCACCCAAACAGCAGCCAGATGAGTTGGGAATGGGGCGCGGCCGTAAGGGGCAGCCTGGCCAGAAAGAGGCCTTCGCCTTACCGCAAGAATGTCCTTCCACATCATCGAGGAGATTCGCCGTCGAGGCTGCCGTCCCCAGGCTGGGCCGGCCATTAAGGAGGAAACCCCCAGAATTGTGGTGCTGCCAGGACAGCGGCTAAACCAAGCTCCCCCTCGGCGGAGTTCCATAAACGGCCCCGGCTCAGTCCTGGGATATGGGGAGCCAAGGCAAAGGTTCCTTGGGGCGTGTGCAGAGAGCACCCTTCCCTCCTGACGCCACCACCCGGCGGACTTTGGGCAGGGGCTTCCAAGGCATGAGAAACCAGCAGAGAAGCCGCAGCGCTAGGCAGGGGAAGGTAAATTACGTTAAGAGAGGAGGGCCACTCAGACCTGTGGGAAGGCTAAAGCCTATTGGGATATGAGTTATAATGAATTAAAGAAAATATTTAAAATGACATTTCCTAAGAAGCCAGAATCCTTCCTGCTGGGGATAAGACAAGGTGCAATCTCTACAACGAACTTAACATTTTTCATGTATGCTTCTACGGCGGCCAGAATTATATATGCACAGAAATGGAAGTCTAGTGAACTGCCTTCAAAAGAAGACTGGCTGATAAAAATTTTGGCATATTCGGAGATGGCAAAACTTACAGCACTAATAAGAGACCCAAACTTGGAATGTTTTAAAGAAGATTGGAAACCATTTTTGTTGTCTCTAAAGAATTACTTCCCTACTATGGACTTGACAGCAGGGTTTGAAATTTAGTATAAATCGCAGCTTGGTTAGATTAATTATGTTTGTAAGGGTTTGAACTTATGTTTTGATTTATTATCATAGCAAGGGTAAATTTTATAGTTGTTGATTCACAAAGAAATGTGAGCGGGAAGTCCTCCCTTTTTGTGTGTATTTTTAATGAATGATAATATTGTTATTCTTAAAATCAATAAAAATTGAATTTGCAAAAAAAAGAGAGAGAGAGGAGGGCCACTCCTTATTATGAATTACAATTAGCTAACGAGCAGGAGGAAAGCATGCGAGGACCCTCACAGGTTGTGGGACCAGGGTACCCTGCCACGGGGAATGATGTTTGGGTAGCTTTACAAGCCAACAGAGAACCGGGAGGTCAGGGCAGGCCAGCAGCCGCGTTTTATTAGAGCCGCGAGGGTCGACATCCAATGAGCTCAGCATTTAAACCGTCTCTTAGCCAGGAAGCTCACGAGATGGTACCCTAGTCACCGAGAGCAGAAGACCCATTCCTAGGAAGGCGAGAGAGTCCTGGGACACCCTCAGCCCGGGGTCTCCAAATGGGGTCCTTCCCAGACATCCCGGCCAAAAGTCCCCGAGGCTGCCGATGAAGGCAGCCAAAGCCCCACAGCGTCTGGCGGGAGGACCCCAGCGGGCGACCCCTTGCCCCGGCAGACAGCCACACCGCTTGGCTGGCTTCGTGCAGGCTGAGGGATCCTGGACATGACGGGGACAGAGCTCTCAGCACCTGGAAACTGAGCTGGCCAGCTGGCCGGGCAGAACCCCCCGAGCGAGAGCCCACCAGCAAGATGGCTCCTCCCCTCCGAAACGGGCGAGGCGACTGCACACAGAAGGATACACCTGATGCTTCAACAGCTGTTTCCTTTTCGATTTCCTCATCTTGGTCTTCTCTGAGAAAGCCCGGGCAAGCTCAAAGAGCTTCTTGCGCGTTGCTGAAAGACAAACGGGGAGCCGTTTCAAGGGGAGCCCCCACCCGGCCACACCGCCCAGAATTCTCTGGAGCGGCTGCATCAACCTTCACTGCCAGGAGAGGTTCCGGTACCAGCCGCTGTGCAGAATTGCAGCTCAATCACACTTCCATGCAACCCTCTCCTCTGCCCTTCCCCCTGGCCACACGCGGGCGGGGAGAATTCTGCTCCCAACTGTGGGTCGAAACAAACCAAGATCTGCGGTGACATCCAAACCGGCCAATCTTTGCTCATTCTAAACAGTTTCCAAGGCCTGAATGGGAGAGGCTCGTCCAAACAAGTTGGGGGCGGGGGCAAGATGAGGCACAACCGCCTCTGCTTCCCGGAGCTCCGTTTGCTCCTCTCTCTCCTGCTCTACCTGAAGGCTGGCCATTCTTCAGGTAGAGCTGTGCAGTCAACCGTGCAGCTCTACCTGATGAATGACTAGCTTGCAGACAGCACTGCTCTCGTTAACACTGGGGCGGGCTGGGATTGGAGAGAGGAGCAAACAAAAGAGAGAGGAGCAAATGGAGCTTCAGGAAGCAGAGGCAGCAGCTGTGCCTCCTTTTCTCCCCTCTCCTCCTGCTCCTCCCCCCGGTTCATTAGTACAAGCCGCTCCTGATTTCAGATCTCTCCGCCTAGATGGAAGATCATCAGTTCCTGCACACCCCAGGGTTAAAACATCTAGCTCATTAAAAAAAGCAATGACTAAGCAATTAAAGATTTCCCTAGACTTCTCTCAGTTCCCGCCACTGCTTCCTCATTAAACGGGGCTGACCGAAACCAAAGCCTGCTAACGCTGTCCGATGCAGCAGCTGAGAAGAATGGACTAAAATGGAAAAACTAATATCGGTGGTTTCATTACAGGCACAAGGGAGGATCTTTTCCGAGGGAGGTTTTCTGTATTCCCGGGACTCACACATAATGTGCCGCCTGCAGCTTCTTTCCCACTTGACAGAGCTAGACCGAGACTGAGATGGGGCTGAGTGGGGCTGTGTTTTAGACAGAAGACCATGCTCACAGTAGCTAGCCCTGCTCCCTCCTTCAGTCCAGTTCTGTGGTTGCAGGAATAAGGACTCTGATCTCTAAAAAAACAGAACTGAATCGAGTTTCCGTGAGCTTCGAATTTTTGCTTTCGAAAACTCTTCGGGAGCAGAGTGAAGCAAATCACCCGAAAATCAGGAGACGAACCGGAACCTAAAGTCTCTTGGTTGCCTTGAATCTGAAGCAGAACCAAAACCTCAGGATGGAAGAAGTGGTAACCAGTTCGGTCATTATTACAGCTATTGAACAGTGACCACACTTTGTGTTTTGAGTGCTGGGTTCTCGTTCAAGGTGGCCATGTGAGATCCGACTTCAGTTCTGGTTCACCCTGAACTGGTTTTCGACTCCCATTCTTAAGGACCGGAAACCTGCTTCAAAGCAAAGCTGTGAGGTTCTGTGGATGCCGGGTTCTTCACTTGCAACACACAGGGCCCTGACTGCAGAATTAGAAGCACAGAGATAGAGCCCCTGGGAAAGCACTCTCACCGAGAACATGAGTGCCCAGCATGGGAAGGCAGATACGCTGATCCCACCCCCAGCCCGGTCTATGCTATAACCCTGTACAGGAGGACCTCGATATCCACGGATTTGCATATCTGCGGTCAGATAAACAACACCTGGCCTCGGCATATGGGGAAAAGAAAGGTGAGGGGGAACATGCCGACCTCGTGTATCCGTGGGTCAGGAGTGGCCGGAAATTACCCCGGTTGTCATTTCTGGCCACCATTTGTGTTTCGAAGCCTTAAAATGGCTCCTTTTTTAAAAGGGGGGGGGTGATTTTCGGGGCACAGCGCAACTCAAGGGGGCAGTGAAGCCGGGTAGAGAGCTTCCTCCCACCCCCACCCCCCCAAAAATATGGCCGATTTTTGGTCATTTTCTATGAGTTTCCCAACAACCGGTAACATAACCCCCACGATCCCAGATGATCCCATAGTTCCCTAATGATTCGATATTCGCGGTTTCCATATCCACGGTTGCAGCCGGGAACAGAACCCCCGAGAATATTGAGGTCCTCCTGGATTGACCTTTTGCCCAGGTAGAAACTGCCTCTTCCTACCGACAGACCAAACTGCAGGAACCAGAGGTACCCTGCGAGTGCAAATATCAGCAGGCGAGAGACATTCCCTGAGGTTCCGGGACCGCCAACACAAACCCCTGGGGTCGGAACGCCGAGTTCTAGTACAGTGTGTCCCTGGAAGCACACGCACTCGCACACAAAGCAGCAGTCATTCTCGGCAGAAAAACCATCAGGGCCCCCCGAGTCCGAGCTGCCGTCCGCCAAGGCACAACTCACATTTCCCCATGTGTTTCAATTTGTCCCTGAATAAGGCATCGTCGGAGATGGCACTGCTGGCCACACTGGTGAGAGAGCGGGCAACGTCGTCTGAAAGGCAAAACACACATGTGGGGTCAGCGAGAAGCGGCGGAGGGGGGGAAGGGAGGAATCTCCGGCACTCGGCACTGACCCCTTGGACTGCCAAGGTTTCAGCCGGCATCCCCCACAATTCGGGCCCAACTTGACGTTCAAGGAGTACTGATGGAGCCCAAAGGCAGGAAGCGTAAATGCCACACCCTTCTTCTGCCGTTGCTCCCCTGCAACCGGGATTCAGTGGAAGATCCGTGGGCACTCCACACAGCCCTTGAGAGACCTCTCCAATGCCTCCCGGAATCGGGTCCAATCCCCCCGCTTGAAGCTATTAGCCATCGACACACCCTGCAGCAGAAAATTCCCCTACGTTCGTTGTGTGGGGGGTGAAGAAGCCCTTTCTTTTCTTGGGGAGACCAGTATGACGAGGAGGAGGAGGAAAGCATCGCCATCGCCGGGTTCCGCCCATGACGCATTGCAACTGGACAGGCTAGGAGCGGCTTAACGATGATCACTCAGGCATATGTTTATTATTACCACCTGGGGATCATTTTTGATGAAAAGCTGCCTAAAAATCAAAACGATAACAACAGGCGGCCTCTAGACTAAGCTAGCCACGTCGAAGGAAAAATTAAGAGCTCTTGAGTTCTGTACCCCGGCTAAAGCAGCCAAGAGGCACCTTTTAAAAGTGGCGATTCGCTTCCATTTAGCAGGAGGAGAGCATCTGACCCTATCCATCCCCAGCACAGCATGCCTCCAGTGGCTGTTGCTGGTATCTGTCTTACCTCTCTTTTTCAGACTGTGTACCCTTTTGGGGGGAGAGGGCCATTTTATTTCTTTATTTATATCTATGTAAAGCCTAGGGGGCTTTGGTTGAAAAGCGGCAGATAAATATCTGTCGTCTTCCTAGTCAGCGAGTCCACAGTGTGGCTCTGGGGCGAAACAGGAGGGTGGGACGGCGGGGGTGCGCTCAGACCCCTCCCAGATGCTGCCCATTTGGGCTGCGCGGGCCGGAGGGTTTCTGCCTTTTGCCCCCACAACAGAGCCTCGGCTTCCCTCGAACAGCCTCGGCCAAAATGGCCCCCGTGTCGCGCTCCGTCTGGCCTTCTCCTCTTCTGCAGTTCTCGACGCAGAGCCAACAGACAGTGGCTCTAATTCCCTCCGCGGAGGCTGCCGCCCGGCTCGGTGGCGGAGGGCGGAGGAGGATTATTCACAGGCTCTGACAGCCAGGTCACCTCCCCTGGTTCAAAAGCCGGAGGGGGGGAGGAAGAGGAGGGGGAGGAAGAGGAGGAGGAGGCAGCGGCATCGCCAGCAGCTGCAAACCAGAGCTCCCCGCGTCCAAAGGGATTTGGAGTGGCGGCGGGAGCCGAGAGCTCCCCGAAGCCCTGCTCCAACACCCGAAGCGAAAGGGGCTCGGTTACAAAATGCATCGGAAAACGCCCGCTTGCAACGCATGCGCCTTATTCTCCCGGCTATGTAAACCGCTTGGTGAACTCGGGTTGGCTTTGCCAGGCTTCTTCGTCGTCACAAAACCGAACGCTGGGGAAAGAGGCGCGGCGGTCCGGGCTTTGCACGGGGGGGGGCGGCTTCGTTTCGGAGCGGGCTTCTAGGGCCGCCCCCCTCGTCCGTGAGGTCCTAGCTCCCACTGGAGAGGCTCCCGCAAGATGGCGACTTAGAAGAAAGGGACTGGGGTCGATTCAGCGGCTGCTGGGATCAGCTCAGCGTGGCCCACAAAAGCGGCACGAATCCAAACACACACCGCCTCGGCGTCCACTTAGGTCTACACTACTCTCTTCCAGAACACCAGGACCAGGGGTCGTCCCCAGAAACCGATTGCCGAGAAATCTGGGACCGGCAGGAGCAAGTCCTTTTCCACACAAGGCACAATCAACCTGTGGGATTCTCTGCCGCAGGATGTGGTGATGGCCACCGGCTTGGCTGGCTTTAAGAAGGGCTGAGATAAACTCATGGAGGGCAGGTCTATCAAGGGCGACTAGTCTGGTGGCTATAGGCGAGATGCCTCTGAATGCCAGTTGCAGGGGAGTAATAGCAGAAGCCACCTAATGCGCGCAGCGGGGAAGTAACTTGCCGAGGGAGCAAGAGGTTGCCGGTTCGAATCCCGGCTGATACGTTCCCCAGACTATGGGAAACTCCTATTTCAGGCAGCAGCGATGTAGGAAGAAGCTGAAAAGTATCATCTCATACTGTGGGGGAGATGGCAATGGCCAACCCCTCCTGTATTCCACCAAAGTCAACCACAGGGTTCTGTGGCTGCCATGAGCAAGGGCTGTACCACTTCAGACCGACAATTCCATGAATGCTCTCCCACGGAAACCCACACAACAAAAAGGAACGCTCCCTCGGCCAGGACCACTCTCGCCCATCAGGGTGAAAGGTCCCCTTCCAGCCGGCCTCTGCCGCGCGGGTTTTCCGAGAGGGAGGGAGCTACGAATCGTGACCGCCCAGCTTGGACTCTCGCCCGGGCGATGGACTCCCCCAGCAGTCTTAAGCAAGTGGTTCCCCTCTCCGACTCCGCTGCAGTGCAGGAATAATTCGCCCGGCTTCCCTTACAGGGCTGTTGTTTGGATTACATCAAGATCAAGATCTCTCTCTCTCTCTCTCACACACACACACACAAAAACACACACACAAAAACACAAAAAAACACACACACAAAAACACACACACACACACACACACAAACACACACACACAAACACACACACACAAAAACACACAAACACACACACGCCAACCAAGCTCTCTCTCAAAAAACACTGCACTGCCGTTTACTATCACTCTTCCCCCTCGCAGGGGGGAGAGTGTCACTTTCTTTTCCGTGCTCCCCTCCGCCGAGGGTTCTCCAAATGGGGCCCCCGGATGTCGCTGGACTCCAGCGACCATCACCCCCCGCCCCGCCCCAGCCCCAACGGCCCAAGGCATTAGCTGGGGATGATAGGAGTTCAAGTCCGGCGGCATCCGAGGACCCTGGCTGGAGAAGCCCCGCCCGCGGAAACCCGGCTCAGGGAGGCGGCTGGAAGGAAACGCGCTCCCGCTGGCGCCCGAGGGGCTGCTGACACGCAGGACGTTTCCTCCGGGAAATGCTGGGAGGCCCGTAGAGGCTGCTGACCCTCCACGGAGCCCGGTGTGATTGTGGGAAGCGATCGGGGACCCGCAGGAGGACCGGAGACACAGAGGAACAAGCCCGAGGGGGCCTACCTGACATTCCAGAGGAGAAGCCGACATTGCTACTGAGGACAGCGGTGCTCGTCTTGGATTTCTTCGACTCGTACTTCAGTCGATCTAGAAGTCGGGCGGCGGCGGGGAGAAAACGTGTTTGAACACACACGGCCCAAAGAAATCTCTGTAGCATACAGCTCAATCAGCCCTGGTCCGTACAGCGTACAGCCCTGGTCCGTCTAGCTCAGTATCGCCTGCACGGGCTGGCAGCAGATCTCCGGGGCCCTGGGCGTGGGTTTATCCCAGCCCTACCTGGAGATGCTGCCAGGGATTGGACCTGGGAATTCCTGCATGCAGAGCAGGTGTGCTGCGCCAGGGATCTCCCTTAGAAGCACACAAAGCGGCCTGAAACCGAGTCAGGCCGTTGGTCCATCTAGCTTGGCACTGACTGGCAGCCGCCGGCCAGGGCTCTCTCTCAGACCGGGGGCCTCCGGCAGGTAGAAGAGGGGCTCCACCCCTGCCTAAAACGACCAGGCACGAGCCTACGAACCTGCCGTCCCTCGATACGGACAGGCAGCCAGGAAACCCAGGCTCCAAGGGGGCGGGAAGGGGCCCGTTTACCTCTCTCGAGGGCCAGGAGGAAGTCCCGGTTCCTCTGCAGCTCCTTCATGAACTCCTCGTTCTGCAGGAAGAGGGCGATCCGCTCGTCCTCGAGGTACTGCTTCCACTTCCGCTCTTGCTCCAGGGAGCCCTGGGGCCCTTTGCCCCCTGGGCTGGGGGGCGTCGCGGGGCAGCTCTGGGAACTCTAGGCAAAAAGAGAGTGGGGACCACCCAAAGGCCTGAGTCGCGGGGCGCGGCGGCAAGCCCAAGGGGGGCCACGCGCCGCCGACCCAGCAGGCGGTGGGCATGGTCCTCGTCTCGGCCCATGCAGCTCTGCGGCACCCACGTTTTCAGAGGCGCACGGGAGCACAGCGCAACACACCACCGCGTGTGGAGCGGCCTCCCTTGGGGTGGAGGAGATCCCCTTCTCGAGGCCCGGATTTGCCGCCCAATTCCTGGCGTGGGTCTAACCCAGGCCTGGCTCAACTTTGGACCCCCTCCGCCCCGCTGTTCCTGAACTACAACTCCCATCATCCTCAGCCACAGTGGCCAATCGCCAGGGATCGTGGGGATGGTAGGCCATCATCTGCAGGAGGGCGGACACAAAGTGGCCCTGCTGTAACCCAAAGAGGGAGAGGCAGAGAGGGCCCCTCGCCTGACCACGGCGGCATCCCCCCCCCCGCTCCTTTTTAGGTGTCCGGGTGGAGGCCCTTCCTTGGCGACCCGCCCCTCGCCTAAGGGGCAGCGTGGCTCTACGCCCAAGAGCAAAGGAGGCCACCCTCGCCGCCGACTGGGTCGAGGAAGGCGTGGGCGCAGAGACCCCCCGCTCCCGCTGACGGGAGGCAAGGCCGGGCGAGGGCAGAGGGGTCAGGGGTGAAGCAGCCCGCGGGAAGCGGCGAGTCCCCTCGCCTGGGACAGGCAACGGGGGGGGCTCTCCAGATGCTGCTCAACCGGCCCCAGCTGCAACTAAGTGGGGCCGAGGGGGTTGTAGCTCGGCAACATCTGGAGCGTCGCACGCCGCCTACACACCCACCCTCGGCGCTTGCACCCGGGATCCAAGGTCTCTCGCTATAGGCCACGTCTCGGCCTTGGGGGCCAAGACGGTTTTGGGGCGAGAGCCCCAGGAAGCCGGAGGCCGCCGGCTGGCCATGTTGTGGCCGGCAAGACGGGGCCGGCAAGACCCTTCGGAAGGCAGGTCGGGGGGGTGCAGGGAGAGGCCGCCGGCCGGAAGAGAGAGAGACGCCCGGCTGCCCACCTGGACCTTGTCCATCTGCTGGGGGAGGATGCGGAGGAAGTCGTCCGGGAGGTTGCCTAACAAGGGCGGGTTCCAGTTCCGGTACCGCCTCTGGGGCTGAGGGCCGCTGGGATGCTGGAGGTCAGCCCTGCGGGGTCAAGAGAGAAGCCGAGTGAAGAGGGCACCGCAAAGCGTTCCGGCCCTGCCGACTGGACCACTGGACACCTTCGGGGCTGGGTTATATGTCTGGGGATTGGGCAGGATCTCCAAGCAGTTGTTACGACCCATGGGGGTTGGAGGGGGCGAAACCACCATGGATGCTTTTGCATTTCTCCGGGGCCGTATTGATGGCCTTAAATGTTAAAAAACGGCCGTCGGCAAAACCTCTGCCTAGGTCGGTGGGTTGAATTAAAGCATGCACAATCCATCTCCCGGGCACCACGGAGTTCCCAAGCCAGCAGGTAAGCGCGGGGGCAAAGACTTCCAGACTTCATCTCTGCTGTGAACCCACTCGCTGGCCCGAGGCGAGCCGCTCCCTCCCAGCCTCAGCTGCAATGTGGGGGCAATAAGACTGACCGACCGACCGACCTTACAGGATTGCTGCCGGGATTACAAGGTCATTAACATGAAGTGCTTTGAACCCTCAAAAGCACGGCGCAAATGCCAAGAATGATTACTGCAATCCAATTAAAAACGCATCGTCAAAACAAAACCGCCACCAATTAAAAAGGGGGACACAAAATGAAACAGAGCCGTCCTCAAGAGCGAGAAAGAACAAAAGCCTGGAGAGAGAACATGGGTGGGGGTGGCGGGACACTTGTGCAACCTTATGAACTAGGAACTTGTTTTTCTCTCTTTCTTTAAAAGCAAACAAGCTGTGAGTTTTGGGATGCCCAGTACCATAAGGATAAATATTGATCCCTAGAGTTTGTTTTGTTTCATAGCTTCATGAGTTACACCCCACCTCCAGTCGAAGGGTAACAGATTGAACACACAAAAGGTCCAAACAAAAACAACTGGAGAGAGACGCAGCTCTGCAGAAACGGGACCACGCAACTGAACCCGCTTGCAAAGATCCCAGAAACCTGGGGAGGGGGTGTGTGTGTGTGTAGTCGGATTTCCCATGCTCAGAGGAAGGTGGTGTAGTGGTGAGAGTGCTGGACTAGGACCGGGGACACCCAAGTTCAAATCCCCCTTCAGCCATGAAACTAGCTGGGTGACCCTGGGCCAGTCACTTCTCTCTCAGCCTAGCCTACTTCACAGGGTTGTTGTGAAAGAGAAACTCAAGGATGGCGTACACCGCTCTGGGCTCCTTGGAGGAAGAGCGGGATAGAAATGTAATAATAATAATAATAATAATAATAATAATAATAATAATAATGGGTGGGGTGGGGTGGCTTCAGAACCTTGCCTAGGTCTCTGCCCTCCCAGGACAGCACAAAATACAAGCCACGCAACTCAATCCGCAGCACGGATCCAAATGGCAGAGAGCCATCCACCTGGGCCAGTTTCGTGCAGAATACCCCATAATTATCCCCCCGCTCCTTTGAACAATCATGAGGACAGTAGGTCTCTGCCCCAGGAGGAGGGAGAAAAGACTCCCACCCACTCAGAAGGCCATGGAGGGGAGGCCCAGAACACCCACCGTGCAGCGCTCTCAGCTTTCCACCCGGCCAGGCGGCCAGGAGAGGTGGCCAACCGCCCGGACTTCCTGAATTGGCCGGCGGCAAGGGAGGCCTCTTGGAAGGAAGGGGCCAAAAGCCAGGAAGAGGGGGAAATGGCGGCGGGATCGAAGCCGCTAACCCCACGCTGGCCTCCAAGCGGGGGGTCTGTCTCCGCGGACCCTCTGCTCAAGGCGTCGCACGGGGTCCCGGCCCGAATCCCAGAGGCCCGTTCGAGAGAAGGGGTTTGGTGGTTTCCCCCAGGAAAATGAAACGGAACCCCAAAGCGAAGCACCGTTTAGTAGCCAGGGCCAGACAGACAGACTAGATCAAAAGGTAACCGGTTCTAACCAAGCGGTTCGACAATTCGGGGCTTTCTATTTCTATTGTACGATACGCAGTACGGTACGATACATTGTACTTGCTATGGTACGATACATCTCTTATTTTCCTGGTTTTTACCCTATGCGTAAAAAAACTTTTTAAAATTCTTTAAAAAGCTTTTTTAAAAGGGGTCTCTCTTTTTCTCGAGTCAAACCTGAGAAAAGGGTTTTTTCCCCTCCTCGGCTTTTAAAAATATAATTTTTTTATTATTATTATTTCCCCCCTTGATTCTGGCCTTGCTCCAAGAAGCCAAGGGTGGCATACGTGGGCGTTCTCACGCTACCCTCCCAACAGCCCTGCTAGGTAGGCAAGGCTGAGAAGGTGGTGCTTGGTCCAAGGTCAGGCCACGGGATTCCTGGGTGAGCGCAATTTGAACCCAGGGCCGTCCCTCGTTCTGCGTTCATCCATGACACCCCCACTGGCTCTCTGCGGAGCATCGCAGATACCCGGTGCTGACCCAGAGGGACAGCTGGAGAAAGCCACCATAAAGACAGGAAGGGGGGAGGTGGGGGGGGGAAGCATTAAGACTTTTTGAACTCCAAAAAAAGAGAACCAAAAATAGGGTTGCCGCTTACCTGGGGGGCGGTGCTGGAGGAGGCTGCAGGTATTGCCTGTCAAATATGTGCATGCCGTAGGAGGGGGGAGAGTAAACCGGAGGGGGCTCTTCGTCCGAACTGTCCGGTTCGAGAGTCCGCTCCAAAATCTATTATTGAGAGAAGCAGACGGAGGCGGGATTGCAAACACTTCACACGTTACAGGGGGCGAGGTGAAGACAAGGAGAAAGCTGGCCTTTGTGGCCGCAAGCAGGAATGGTCCCCGTTGCTAAGCAGGGCTTACCCTGGTTTGCATTTGGATGGGCGGCTGCAAGTGTGAGCACTGTAAGAGCTTCCCCTGAAGGGATGGAGCTGCTTTGGGAAGAGCATCTGAGTTCCAAGTTTGCCCCAGTGTATACTGAGTCAGACCCTTGGTCCACCTAGCTCAGGATTGTCTTCACAGACTGGCAGCAGCGGCTTCTCCAAGGTGGCAGGCAGGAGTCTCTCTCCCAGCCCTATCTCATTGGAGATGCTGCCGGGGAAGGAACTCGGGACCTTCTGCTCCTCCCAGAGCGGCTCCATCATCCCCTGAGGGGGAATCTCTTCCAGTGCTCACACTTCTAGTCTCCCTTTCATAATGCAACCAGGGTGGACCCTGCTTAGCTAAGGGGACAAGGCATGCTTACAAACCACTAAAACAGTAAAGAGATAAAAATGAGAGTCCTCCTCAGGCCCAATCCAGCAGGGCTGTTCTGATGCCCAGGAAGACACCGGCCTGCTGTCCCTGCATTGGACCCCAGGCGCGAACCGTGGCGGTCCGTGCGTTCAGCGGAAGGCGTGAAGAGGGCTTGCGTTTTGCATCGGGTCGCCGCGGCCCCCGTCCTGGCGATCGCCCCACGATCCAATTCTGCTCGTCGCTCTGAGCTTCAGGACGGCGAGCAGGGCTCGGTCATCCCAGGCTCCGTTCAGAGGGGGGAGGAAAGGGCAAAAACCTTCCCCGGGGCTTGGAGGGCGGGCGGGCCGCATGCCGCCGGCCCTTTGGCCGCAGGGCCGGAGCGCCCGAGGGGGAGCCTCGGATTCGGCCCTTCAGGCCGGCCCCACTCGCGATCCCCACCCAGCTCAGCGCAGGTGGCCGGCCACGGATGGCAGCCCGGCAGGCGCATCACCCCCCCCCCCTCCGCCCCAGGCAAGGCAGCAAAACACCCAGAGGCTTATCTGTGCAGCCGGGGGGGCTGCATTCGGCTCAGTGGGTCAGCAGCTGCGCAGGCTGAGGGGATTACCCGCCCCCTTGCCCTCCGGTCACCCAGGACGGGGCAGCACTCACGACTCCGGCCGCGGCAACCCTCTTCCCCTGGGGCTTCCCTTTCATCACCCTAGACCCGCCCCCTCCAGTGCCATAGGCTCCTGGGCAGTTTGATGGACGGAATGGGGACTGCAACTCCCAGCAAGGCCTCTGGCCACTGGGGGTGATGGGAGTTGTGGTCCCACCACATCTGGGCGCCTCCGGCTCGGGAACCCCGGAACTGAAAGGATGGAAAACCCATTCACCTAACCCACTGGTCGTCTAGAACGGAAGTGAGGCTCCGCAGCTGTTCCCGGGCTACAATTCTCCTCCCTGCAGCCAGGGATGATGGGCGCTGTAGTCCGAGAAGAGCCTCAGGTCGGCCACCCCCAGGTTTAAACGCTGCCGCTGGTCTTGTGGCGGAGAGCGTGACGTGTCCCCTTTGCTCAGCTGGGTCCACCCTGGTTTGCATTTGAAGGGGAGACTTCATTTTTATTTTTTTCGATTTCTAGACCACCCTTCCAAAAACGGCTGTGATGTGATGGGAGCACTGGAAGGTATTCCCCTTAGGGGGATGGGGCCACTCGGGGAAGAGCGCCTGTCTGCTTGCATGCAGAAGGTTCCTATTTCCCTCCCTGGCAGCATCTCCGAGAGAGGGCTGAGAGAGAGAGACTCCTGCCTGCAACCTGGGAGAAGCCGCTGCCAGTCTGTGAAGACAATCCTGAGCGAGGTGGACCAAGGGTCTGACTCAGTATATGGCAGCTTCCCATGTTCCGATTAAAGGAGCTGGTGTGTGTGTGGGTGGGGAGAGAAACTCTCTCACAAATCCAAAACACAACAGATGTTTTGAAACTTAGGCGTCTGAAACCGAGGAGGATTTTTGTCTGTTTTCAACCAAGCAAACCCCAGATCTTGACTCTTGTGCATCGATGCTGACGTGATAAAGCCACTTGCTTTTTCGCACACCGCTTCCCCCCACTAGCGTCCTCCCAAACTCCAACCATATCCACTTTGGATCATGCTGAAAACAGTTCCTGTTCGTCCAAGAATTCCAAAGAGATACGAGACCAGGAGGGCTCGAAAAACCAATTCCCTGCATCCGACCGTGTCCGCCGGTCGGGGCTTTTCATGGATTTCCACCCCTCTGCCACCGTAGGGACAAGGATACCCCCCGGGGGTGGCGGTGGGGCTGGGATTCCCTGCGACACCCCTTTGCCCAGGAAGCCAAGGAACCCCCAGCAAGTCGAGCTGGCTGGGCAGGAGAGGCGAGTGCTTAAAGCAGGGGGCGGTTTGGACGATACCCCCCTGGTCACCCAATACCCCTTTTTCCTGCCCCCATGGCGAAAAATCATCCGGAGCTGGCAGTTCTGCTGGGCGTCCTCAGTGGGGGGGGGCACCCTCTTTTAAAGAAGGTGACTGCCTCCAGCACAGCCAGGCGAAGAGGCCAGCCACACCCTAGCCACGGAGCCGGAGGGCTCTTCACACTTCGTCACGGGCCTAAGCGACTTAAACCGGATCAGAGCCGTCAGCGGCGTCAAAGCCCTTAATGAGCACCCGTTGACCGAAACCCACTGACCTCTTTCCCCCCAAACAGGGCGGTCCCTTCACCCGCTGGCGGACGGGAAAAACCTTGGGCGGGGTCAGTGATCCTGGGCACACGGAGGCAGGCGGTCAGGGTTCGGTTTGGTTTGCGTCAACGTTTGCGTCAAAACCCGTCAACGTTTTGCGCGGCCCGAACGGCAGGCAGAACGCACTCGACGGACACATGGGGGCCAGGATGCTGCGGCCGCCGCTGCCAATGCCGCACGAGCCATCGGGGTCTGCTGCACACAAGACACGTCCTCAGCCACAGGACGGTCGGCTCAGTGGCCACGTTTCTCGGGACGACTGCCGTTGCTCGAAGAGGAGTTCGGCAAGGCTGGTGCCTCAAGATTAAACACGGCCACCCGGGAAAGCAGAGCCCTGCCCAGCCCTCTGTTCACCTCCACTCAGTGGCAAGAGAGCTGGTCTTCTGGTAGCCGGCAGGACTGGTCCCCCGAGCTAAGCAGGGTCCGCCCCGGTTGCATATGAATGGGAGACTTGATGTGTGAGCACTGGAAGAGATTCCCCTCTTAGGGGATAATGGGGCCGATCTGGGAAGAGCAACTAGGCTGCAAGTTCCTCCCCTGGCAGCATCTCCAATGAGATAGGGCTGGGAGAGAGACTCCTGCCTGCCACCTGGGAGAAGCTGCTGCCAGCCTGTGAAGATAATACTGAGCTAGATAGACCAAGGGCCTGACTCAGTATATGGCAGCTTCCTATATTCCCCAAGATCATTCCTGGCTTTGTACTTGAGATCTTTTTAGGAGAGGAAAGCTGGTCTGGTGGTCGCCAGCATGACTTGTCCCCTTAGCTAAGCAGGGTCCGCCCTGGTTGCATCTGAAAGGGAGACTAGAAGTGTCAGCACTGGAAGAGATTCCCCCTTAAGGGGATGATGGAGCCACTCTGGGAAGAGCAACTAGGCTCCAAGTTCCCTCCCTGGCAGCATCTCCAACGAGATAGGGCTGGGAGAGAAACTCCTGCCTGCAACCTTGGAGAAGCCGCTGCCAGTCTGTGAAGACAATACTGAGCTAAATAGACCGAGGGTCTGACTCAGTAGATGGCAGCTTCCTATGTTCCCCTGCTTGGCATGCAGATGGTCCCGGATTCCTTCTTTCCTGCCAGAGCTCCTGCCAGGCAGAGTAGACCATTCAGTGCTAGACAGACCCCTCTAACCCGAGATAAAGGCAGCTTTAGAATCCAATCCTCATCCATCCTCTCTCTCTGAACGTGACTCTCTCCTTGGAATCTGCCTCCCCCCATAAGAAGTTTCGGAGAGAGGCTCTCTTTCACATCCCGCCAGCTTCTCTGAAATTCAATCGGTGGGGACGCATGAGCAGGCCTTCTCAGTGGTAGTCCCCTCTCTCTGGAACTCCTTGCCACCTGATCTTTGGGTGGCACATTTCCTGGCAGTTTTTTTAACTGCCAAATGGAAACGGACACTCCCATTTCAGGGGCCCTTTCCCAAGACCTCAAGTTGCTGGTTCTTATTACTGTCTCCTGTTTTCTATATTGTCTTATACTCTCTCTCTCTTTTTAAAACGGTTTGTAGGATGTTTATATGATCGTTCCTGCTGCTCTGCTTTTAGAGGGCGAGTGTTCATTACCCCTTCCATTTTTGCTAGCCAGCTGGAGTCTACAGAGAAAGGCAAGGCCTCGGTTTTTTAAAACACACCTACAAAGGACAACCCAAAAAAACATGAACGTGTAAGCAGAGGGCAACACACCTTTGGCCCTGCAGCTGACTCCGGACTACAACTCCCATCATCTCCAGCCACAGTGGCCAATACTCAGGCATGATGGGAGCTGTAGTCCAACCGCTGCAGGAGGGCCGGACCTGGGAGCCCTGATGGAGCACTGAATTATGAATCACCGGCTCAATCCCCTGCATCCAGATATGGGACCATCTTGCTGGATATACAGGCAGACATCAATATCCGCAGATTCGCGTATCCACGGTTGGGTAAAAGACACCCAGCCTCAGCATACACAGGGGGAAAGGGGAGAGAACGCCGACCCCGCAGATCTGCAGGTCAGGGGTGGCCGGAAATGACTGCGGTGGCCATTTCTGGCTGCCATTTTGTGTTTCGGAGCCTCAAAATGGCTCCATTTTGAACATAGAAAATGGGGCCGATTTCGGGCCGATTCGGAGGCATTCGGGCCGATTCGGAGGCATTCGGGCCGATTCGGAGGCATTCGGGACTTCTGGCCGATTCGGAGGCATTCGGGGGCACAGTGCAACTCGGAGGAGCAGCTAAGACGGTAGGCAGCTCCCCCCTGCATTCTCCCCACCCCCGAAATCGACTTTTTAAACCACCATTTTCTTCTAACCCCCCATTCCCCATTGGACTAGTGCCTCGAAGGTTTCGCGATCGTGTCGTGGAACGGAACCCCCGCCAGTATCGAGGCCCTCCGATATTTCCTCCACATACCCCAGAGAGAGGGACCCAGCCACCCCCAGAACAAGAGCTAGCAGCCACCCGACGGCCAGGCACCATTACCTCCGGAGGGATGCTGTCGTCCGAATCGGAGCTGTCCTCGTATCCGCTGCCGTCCAAGTTCATCTGCAGCAGCTGGTCGATGGTGGCGTCCACCGCCCCGTTGTTAGCCCTCAGCACACATTCAATGATGTCGTAATCCATGTTGGGGAACATGGTCCTGAAGTCCTCCATGGCTTGGTTGAACTCCAGCCGCCGGACCTGCCGGGCGGGCCGGCTGTTGTTCAGCTCCTGCGCGGCGGCGGCGGGGTTGCTGCTCCGAGAGCTGCCATTGCTACTGCTCCGGCGGAAGAGACTTGTCATTTTGGAGAACTGTTTTTGGAAAATGTTTAGACTGGTCAAATCCGCTTTCGAGGTAGGAAGAAAGACAGAGGAGGAAACCGAGAGACGCCGGCCCGGCGGAGAGGAGGCAGGGGAAAGGAAGAGGCACGGCCCGCCTTCCGGGTCCGATGTCAGGACGTCACGTGGCCACCGGGCAGCACCGCCGGCCAGTAGCCCAGCACAGAAGGGGGAGGCATCGGAGAGGCCGGGGCGAGGGCGCGGAGGGGTTTCGGCCCAGGGGGACTCCGCCACGACCAGCAAGGGCCCCCCTCAAAGGCGGGCGAGCGTCCGGAGCGTGTCCAGCTGGAAACAAACAGAGAGACACGTCAAGGGAAAGCATCCACCGGGGTGAGCGAAGGTAGTCCGCAAATGATGGACCTCGTCGGAGTTAGAGGTTGGCAGGTGGGGAGCGGAAGCGTTGAACGGTGTTGCCTTGAATGGCAGGGATCCCCAGATGTGGCTGACTACAACGCCCATACTCCCCAGCCAAGGGCCGCTGCAGCGGGGGATGCTGGGAGTTGTAGTGGAAAACATCTGGGGATCCCTTTTAGAGGGAACGCTGGTGTTGAACTACCGAATGGGGCAAGTTGGCAAGTAACGGGGGAAGGGACACAGGCAGTTGCCTTATACCAAGCCAAACCCTCGGCCCATCTAGGTTAGTCTTGTCTGCGCAGACCGGTAGCCGCTTTCCCTGGGTCTCCCAGCCCGGGAGATGCCCGGGATCAAATCTGAGACCTGCGGCATGCAATGCAGCAGCGATACCACCGAGCGGCCGCCTTCTTACAGAGGAGCATTGGAAGCGGCTTTCTACCGAGTCAGACCACTGATCCATCTAGCTCAATATTGACTACCCAGGCTGGCAGCGGCTTCTCCAAGGTAGCAGGCAGGACTCTCTCTCAGCCCTATCTTGGAGATGCTGTGAGGGAGGCAAGCAGGCTGGTGCTCTTCCGCTGAGGTCCGGCTCTATCCCTGGAGGGGAAGATCTCCCCGTGCTCACACATGCCGTCTCCCATCCAAATGCAAACCAGGCTGGACCCTGCTTAGCAAGTGCATATATATATACTATAATCACCCTGTCATGGTTTGGTTCATTGCGTCGCAAAATTGACATGTGTCTGAGCCTTTACATTTCTATGCCAACCCTTCTTCTGCTTTCTTCTGGACTGGAGAGGCAGGCGAAGAAGCCTCCAGGTCAACAGAGCGACGTTCTGCCAAGCGGCCAGTTCCGGGATCTTAAAGGCCACCGGACTCCGCTCGGGAACCTCGGCCAGTGCCGGGGCTGGCTGCACTTCTGACCCCCCCACACACACCGCATCACCTTTGACCCCCCACTCCGACCCACCCTGTCCCCCTCGGCCAGCTCTTGCGCCCGACGTTTCCTGGGGAAGATCATTCGCTATTTCCGAAGAGAGAAACTAGCCACCCTGGGCACAAACACCACAAATGCCCCGGAATAAACTCCACTTTTGGGCCGGTCAGGGAAAACGTGTGGATGTTTCTGACTGTTCCCTTCAGGAAACACCGAAGCAACACCACCGTTCCTTCCACCTCGGATGCCGCTGGTGGAGGAAATCAGGCCACGAAGGCATCACTTGGCAGGGCGTGGTGTAGTGGTTAGAGTGCTGGACTAGGACCGGGGAGACCCGAGTTCGAATCCCCACTCAGCCATGAAACCAGCTGGGTGACTCTGGGCCAGTCACTTCTCTCTCCGCCTAGCCTACTTCACAGGGTTGTTGTGAAAGAGAAACTCAAGGATGTCGTACCCCGCTCTGGGCTCCTTGGAGGAAGAGCGGGATATAAATGTAATAATAATAATAATATCTACTTTCCATTAAGACATCAAGCCAATACAAGGATGGAGCATATTTAACACGCCCCCCACCACCACCATTTCCCCCCTCCAAAGAGGAAGCATCATCATGAGAACCTTCCAGCAGACACCCTACGGACGCAAAAGGCCAGGCCATCCTCTCCGAAATCCATCCACAGGGAACTGCCCTCTTGTCTCGGGAACGTCCGAGTCACCGAAGCAGGAGTGTTCTGGCGCCTCCCGATTCGGGTTGGCAATAAAACATGGCACCCTCCCGTCTTCTCCCCGAGACCACCAGAGGGCTCTGTGGGCGCCACGAGTCGACACCAACTCGGCACCGACTCGGCACCGACTCGACGGCGCACTTTCCTTTCCTCCCACTTCGCTTCGGGGAAGGCAGATCTCCCTCTTGGGCACAGGAAGTGAGACCCTCCACTGAGCGAGACCCTCGGCCCACTGAGCTCAGGGTTGTCTACACTGACTGGCAGCAGCCGCTCTCCAGAGTTTCAGCCAGAGAAAGATGCTGCCAGGAACGGGACCGGGGTCTTCCTTCGTAGGAAGCCACGGACGCTCCCGATGGAGTCAGGAAGCGGCTGTAGACCGAATGGCCCCTTGGCCCGTCTCGCTCAGCCTTGCCCACTCAGACTGGCAGCAGCTTTCCAGAGCTTCAGACAAAGGCCTTTCCCAGGCCGAAGGGGAGATGCTGCCAGGGCTCGAACCCGGGACCTTCTCCATGCAAAATGGGAAAGTCCCACTCAGCCCAGCCCCGTTTCCAAAAGGATACCACCGGAGCCTTCTCGGAAGCTCACCCGGAGAGCTTTGTGGAGCCAGCCCCTCTCCGCCTTGCGTCCCCGGCGCCTGGCTCTTTAAGATAGACTGCCTCCAAACGCGGGGCTTGATCTGAGCGGGATTACAGCTGTAACACAGCTGTCGGCCTCCTACAGCGGGGTCGAGAGTCCGTTCTCCTTCAAAAGCCCGAAAGGCAGCAACCTGGTGGATGGCCAAACATTATCTCATGATCCAGCAAACCCGCCAATTTGCAACTGCTGGGGGTTTTGTGGTCTCTCTGGCGCCTCCCCCCCCCGCCCCGCCCGACACTAGGGAACAATTCCGGGATAATCCTCCTCACCAGCGTGACGCAGGTGGCCGCGGAAACCTGGCGCGCTCGCCGCTGTTCTCCAGGCAGATCAAAACCAGATTGCGCTCCTCGGCAACGTGTCCACGGACGCCTCTGACTGGGCCCACAAACACATGCTTCTCTACACAACAGACACATGCCGTCCATTCGCAGCTCTTGGCTCTCCGACAAGACTTGGGCGGGCCAAGAGGCCTCCCACGCGTTCCATTCAGGAAAACGGCGCCACGCACGCCGAGCAAGGCAAAGTGTGTGTGTGGGGGGGGGGATCGCCATCACCTTGCCAAGGCGGCTACCCCGGGAGGCGCAAAACCACGGTTGGCGCTAACCACGGTTGGAAACCCGCACCACCACTGGAGCTTCCAGGGGTAACGCAGGCAGACCGTGGCTAAGGACGCCTTCCACACTTTCCACAAAAACAAACGTTTTTGCATTTATGTACTTGCGGGATAGGGCCCTCCCCACGGATCTGGCCCGATTCCGCACCTTCCACACTTCCACAAAAACAAACGTTTTTGCATGTATGTACTTGCGGGATAGGGCCCTCCCCACGGATCTGGCCTGATTCCGCACCTTCCACAAAAACAAACATTTTTGCATGTATGTACTTGCGGAATAGGGCCCTCCCCACGGATCTGGCCTGATTCCGCACCTTCCACACTTCCACAAAAACAAACATTTTTGCATTTATGTACTTGCGGAATAGGGCCCTCCCCACGGATCTGGCCTGATTCCGCACCTTCCACAAAAACAAACATTTTTGCATGTATGTACTTGCGGAATAGGGCCCTCCCCACGGATCTGGCCCGATTCCGCACCTTCCACACTTCCACAAAAACAAACATTTTTGCATTTATGTACTTGCGGGATAGGGCCCTCCCCACGGATCTGGCCTGATTCTGCACCTTCCGCACCTTCCACAAAAACAAACGTTTTTGCATTTATGTACTTGCGGGATAGGGCCCTCCCCACGGATCTGGCCCGATTCCGCACCTTCCGCACCTTCCACAAAAACAAATGTTTTTGCATGTATGTACTTGCGGAATAGGGCCCTCCCCACGGATCTGGCCCGATTTCGCAGAGACAAGATGGTCCTTCAAGCAAGCACGGCTCTGCGAGCAAAAGGGAAGAGGGGGTCTTTTCCTCACTCCCCACCGGCAAGTGTCTGCTTTGCCACTTTTTCCCCTCCAAACACCCCTCCAGTACCCCAATGTGAGGACTTCAAAATGTAAGCATCGACGTTTCTTTCCGTAACCTTCAGGAGCTGCGGGGTGCTGAGGATTCACGCCTCTGGAATCCGGAGCCAGGGGCTCCAAAAAACAGACTGCCCCTCTGCGATTAGCCTCCAAAAATGTCAGGAATGCAGGGACACCATTGCCCCCTTTGCTGTGACTAATGCGTTGTTCCTCCATGCTGGAATTTAAGCCTCCGATCGGTCTAAATTAAGCCTATATTAATGAGAAAGGCAAAGGGACTTAATTGAAAAGTTCCATGCCTTGCAGTAATCTGATCTCAGTAGGATGGCATTCTTAAAATACTCGGGGCAGGGGGGGTGTTCAAACATGAAATAAAGGATTCCAGAAAGGGAAGACAATAAGAACATAAAGGAGAGGGAGCGTGGGAGTTGTATATTCGGGATATCGACGTTGAGTTGAGGAATCCAACCTGTAAAAAAAAATCTCCTGATCAACTAAGAAGGTGCCCCCCAAATAATCTGGGAAGCAGGTTTCTAAAAAGAAGGACGCTTTTTCTCCCCCAGGATGCTTGAACTCACACAGAGATTCCATCCATTTTTTAAAAACCTGTATGATGCATCTGTTCGGATGATAGCCTTTTACGTACATTCAGAGGTATAAGATTGTGACGAAACAGACTCTATGCTTTTAAGAACATAAGAACAGCCCTGCTGGATCAGGCCCAAGAAGGCCCATCGAGTCCAGCATCCTGTTTCGCACAGTGGCCCACCAGATGCCGCTGGAAGCCACAGGCAGGAGTTGAAAGAGGCATGCCCTCTCTCCTGCCATTACTCCCCTGCAACTGGTACTCAGAGGCACCCTGCCCTTGAGGCTGGAGGTGGCCCACAGCCCTCCGACTAGTAGCCGTTGATAGACCTCTCCTCCATGAAGTCATCCAAACCCCTCTTCAAGCCATCCAGGTTGTGGGCTGTCACCACGTCCTGTGGCAGAGAGTTCCACAAGTGGATAACGCGTTGTGTGAAAAAGGACTTCCGTTTGTTGGTCCCCTAGACCTCCTGGCAATCAATTTCATGGAGTGACCCCTGGTTCTAGTGTTGTGTGAGAGGGAGAAGAATCTCTCTCTCTCCACTTTCTCCACGCCATGCATGATTTTATAGACCTTTATCATGTCTCCCCGCAGTCGTCTTTTCTCCAAACTAAAAAGCCGCAGGTGTTGTAGTCTTGCCTCGTAAGAAAGGTGCTCCAGGCCCCTGATCATCTTGGTTGCCCCCTTCTGCACCTTTCCCAGTTCAACAATGTCCTTTTTAAGATGTGGGGCCAGAATTGTACGCAGCACTCCAAGTGTGGCCGCACCATCGTTTTGTATACGGGCATGATAATGTTAGCCGTTTTATTTTCAATCCCCTTCCTCATGATCCTTAGCATGGAATTGGCCTTTTTCAGTAGCGAGGTTGCTCTGAACCCAAATCTAGGAGCACGCCGCTCCTGCAAGGTAGGCTGCCACCGGTTGAAGACTGATCTAAAGCCACTGACCGGGCTCAGACACAACTCCAACAACCCAGAAGTGTCTGGCTTGGGACTTACAGGCACTGTGCAGCCGGAGTCCACGCAACCCAGCTCTAGACAACACATTATCGAGAAGAAAAAACTCAACGGGAGCGGACGACCTTACGAGGCACATGGGGAATAAAGAAACAGCCATCCTGGATTCAACCAAAGGTGATTTTCAACCCTAACCCACTTCTGGAAAACCTACAAGAGGGGGACCCAGCATCTCCAAGTCGGGCTGGGGAAGACCACTGCCTGAAATCCTAGAGAAGCTGCTCTCAGTCTGTAGAAACCATGCGGAGCTAGATGGACAAACAGTCTGACTCCGAAGGAGGGTAGAGATGAAGGCAATAACTCTCCTGTGCTCTGCCCCACACCATCTCCCCCTGCATGTCCAGAGAGAGTCTCTCTCTCTCTGAACGCGGGTTACAAGGCCTATCAGATTAATGAGCAGCTGGGGAACTTTGTGTCCCTTGATGTCCTGGGAATCTCTCTCCCCGCCTTTGGAATGCAACGCACAGCGGCGGCCAGAAGCCGTCCCGAATGTGTTCGCAGAGCGGCGGGTTCAGCTGGGCCAGAAGCAGCCCAAAAGGCTGGAGGAGAGAGATGCTTCTCCCTGTTGCCCTTTGGGACCCCCACCCCTGCGGTTCGGCTCCCGGAACTTCTCCCCTGCTCGGAGGAACTTCTGCCCGAGCCCGGAGGAGGAGCAGGCCCCACAGATGCCCCCCTCCAGAACCCAGGAGAGCTCACATGTGGGCAGTGCGTGGGGTGGAGCCGACATTTGGGTGGGCAGTTCGAGCGTCCGACTCAGAAGCCGGCCGCGCGAGACGGCCACGGCCGCCGCTCCCCCTAAGAAGGCCTCCCTGCCAAATGTGGGAAGTGGGCCGGGCGGAGGGAGGGGGGGGGACGGGGACGGGGAACGGAATGGCTATTGGTTTGCCGAGGGCGAAGCAGAAAGGCGCCCCCCTCCCGTGCGCGCAAGGGTTTCTATGGAAACGAAACGAGCGCGGCGCAAGGTGTGTGTGGGGGGGGGGGAGAAAAACCCCTCTGCTTACTCCCAGGCATTGTAAATTATTTAAGCAAGGAGCAGCCTCTGTCCATTAAGGTCCGACAGAAAGATTGAAAGCTAATCATTACAGAGATTGAGAGAGAGAGAGAGAGAGAGAGAGAGAGGCCAATGCCCAGCTGCAAACGGAAAAAGGGCTGGGGGTGGGTGGGTGGGTGGCTTTGATGCCTGCAAACAGCTGGATCAAGACCACCACCAACAGCCTGCCCCGACAGCCGGGTGCAGCGGCCTCGTGGTTCGATATTCCGGCCGCCCCCTTTGGTTTGCCTCCCTTTGCTGGCCACGGCCATGGCCTGGGATAAGGCAGGGTTGCCGCATCCTGGCTTTCCAAATCAGGGCCCCCTAAATTGCATATCGTGCCAATGGGCTTGAAAATAATTTCTGAGCTGGAGAGTGACTGCACGTTTCGCTCCAGGACTCCGCTTCTACGAGGGCTGGAGCTCAGCTTTTTTGCCTTTTTTTTTTTTAAATGAAAGCTGAAATCCAGGCAAAAGGGCTGGGGGTGGGTGGGGGGGTGGCTTTGATGCCTGCAAACAGCTGGATCAAGACCACCCCCCCTCTCCTGGGACACCAAAAGGAGGGCATCGCCGCTGAGGTCCTGCAATTTGTGGCCACGGCAAAAACAAGACTCCAGAAGGCTGAGAGATGCTGTCAGAGCCAGATGTGGCGGGCACAGGTGGCCCGCATCCAAAAGCGGGGCCCTCCTGGTGGTCCCACACAGGGGCAGATGTTCAACCGGCGCCTTTGGACGATGCTCCGGAAACTGCTGGCTCCTGGCAGGGAAGGCTTTCCAACAACAGCCTGCCCCGACAGCCGGGTGCAGCGGCCTCGTGGTTCGATATTCCGGCCGCCCCCTTTGGTTTGCCTCCCTTTGCTGGCCACGGCCATGGCCTGGGATAAGGCAGGGTTGCCGCATCCTGGCTTTCCAAATCAGGGCCCCCTAAATTGCATATCGTGCCAATGGGCTTGAAAATAATTTCTGAGCTGGAGAGTGACTGCACGTTTCGCTCCAGGACTCCGCTTCTACGAGGGCTGGAGCTCAGCTTTTTTGCCATTTTTTTTTTAAAAAAAATGAAAGCTGAAATCCAGGCAAAGCGGGCTGGGCTAAGCAATCTGGGTCAGATACTTAAAATCCGGGTGAAACCCAGAATTCCGGGAGGTGTGGCCACTCTATTATTATTATTATTATTATTATTACATTTATATCCCACTGTTCCTCCAAGGAGCCCAGAGCGGTGTACTACATCCTTGAGTTTCTCTTTCACAACAACCCTGCGAAGTAGGTTAGGCCGAGAGAGAAGTGACTGGCCCAGAGTCACCCAGCTAGTCTCATGGCTGAAGGGGGATTTGAACTCGGGTCTCCCCGGTCCTAGTCCAGCACTCTAACCACTACACCATCACTGCCCTGGAGAATCCCAACGATAACAGGCACTAGGGGCGGGGATGTCATCGTACTGCATGGCGGCCAGCAAAAGGAGGCAAGCCCAGTGGCAACGGCAGCAGTGTGTAGGGGCTGCGGAAGCCAACGTTGGGGGAGCGTGGTGCCCCCCTTGCCCTACTTGGGGGCTCGTGGGCAGAGCCCACGTTTGCTCTGCTCGCCATCTGCCCCTGGCCGGGTTTAAGCTTTGCCCCTCCCGTCAAAAGGATCTTTGGTAGCAGCATCTTCAGAAATCACGCGGCGGTGGCGGCGGGGGATGATGGGAGTTTTAGTCCAAGAACAGCTGGCAAGGTTCCGGCGGGCTAGCCCTAGGATAGAGCAGTTCTCTTGCAGGGAGATTCTATGAGAGCGAGAGAGAACAACTCCCATATTCCTCTGTAGTTGTTTTATTTTATTTGGCCGTATCAAAGTGGATGGATGGATATTCCATCTCTGGAAAGCAAAGGGCTTTTTCAGAAAGGAGGGCAGAGAAGCAAAGCTCCTTCCCCGAGGGCACCCCTCACTCAGCAAATGGTTCGGTCTCCCCGCCACACACACACACACACACACACACACACACACACACACACAGAGCTAAAGATTAAGCGGCCTTTCAAATCAAGCCTGATGCTCCAGCCGGACTCTCCACCTCACCTCCCCGCCCGGAACGGCCCGCAAACCAATCCTCAAGTCCCCAGAGGACGGCGCTTAAATGACATTTCCAAACAAGGAAGAAAGCAGCAGGATAAAGGGAAGGACGCCTGTGCTGGCTCCTCAAGGCGGAGGGAATCTGACCGCTTGCCTCCTCTCGGTCTGTCCCTTCCGAACACAGGCCCCCCCCCCACGCCCTGGAGACTGGTTCCGATACGAGGTTCCGATAAGAGTTTCGGATACGAGTTTCCGATACGAGGTCCCGATACGGGGTCCCGATACGAGTTTCCGATACAAGGTCCCGATACGGGGTCCCGATACAAGTTTCCGATACGAGTTTCCGATACGGGGTCCCGATACGGGGTCCCGATACGAGTTCCCGATACGGGGTCCCGATACGAGGTCCCGATACGAGGTCCCGATACGAAGTCCCGATACGAAGTCCCGATACGAAGTCCCGATACGTTCGGGCCAGGGGTTCTCGGAGTGGGGTTCCCAGACTACATCTGGGAGCCCACGTGGGAGAAGCCCCGCATTAGGACGGATCACCTGCCCCAGGACTGTCACGGGATGTGGCGACAGCCCACAACCTGGATGGCTTCAAGAGGGGTTTGGATAACTTCATGGAGGTCTTTCAACGGCTACTAGTCGGAGGGCTACAGGCCACCTCCAGCCTCCGAGGCAGGATGCCTCTGAGTCCCAGTTGCAGGGGAGTCACAGCAGGAGGGAAGGCGTGGTGTAGTGGTTAGAGTGCTGGACTAGGACCAGGGAGACCCGAGTTCAAATCCCCATTCAAACGTGACTCGGGGCCAGTCCCTTCTCTCTCAGCCTAGCCTACTTCACAGGGTTGTTGTGAAAGAGAAACTCAAGTATTTAGTACACCGCTCTGGGCTCCTTGGAGGAAGAGCAGGACATAAATGTAATAACAACAACAACAACTCCTCCTGCCTGTGGCTTCCAGCGGCATCTGGTGGGCCACTATGGGAAAGAGGAGGCTGGACTAGATGGGCCTGTCTTGGGCCTGGTCCAGCAGGGCTGCTCTGAGGCTCTTAGCGGCCCACCAGATGCCTCTGAGAAGCTCACCGGCAGGCCCTCTCTCCTGCTGTCTCTGTTTTCCCTCCTCACAACAACCCTGTTTGGTAGGTCAGGCTGAGAGCGCGAGTCCGGCCCAAAAGGCAAGCAATGAGTTTCAGGCTGACGGGGATTCGAACCCAGATCTCCCAGCTTCTAAAGCCGCTGCTCTGCCAACTTCTCAGTCCCCTGAAGGGCCCTTCAAGCAAAACACCACCACCACCACGCCGCCAAATATCCTTTACGAGCAGGAATCGATGCAGGAAGGAAACAATCCAGGCCACTCCTGTCCTCCCTCGCAAACTTCCAATTAGGCTTAATGAGTACTATTCATCTTTGCATGCAACGAGCAACGCCTGGTTCCGCTGCAGAGATGTAGCCTTGGTCACCGCAATTGGTAGCAATTAAAAGACGACACCATTAAAGAAAAATTGAATTAAGATGGCAGGAGTTATGTACACAGCAGCCACCAGCCAAGATTGAGACGGAGATGGGGGGCGGGAGGGAAGATCAGAAACCCACGAGAGCACGGGAATCTGCACAGGCACCGTTTCAGGGGTCACCCCATGAGATTGATTGCCGGGGCATTGAGGACCAGCAAACTGAAGTTCTTTTTCCACACGCTACGCATCGTCCACTTGTGGAACTCTCTGCCACAAGATGGGGCGACAGCCAACAACCCGGAAGGCTTGAAGAGGGGCTTGGATAACTTCATGGAGGAGAGGTCTATCATCGGCTACTAGTTGGAGGGCTACAGGCAGGCCCCTTTCAACTCCTGCCTGTGGCTTCCAGCGGCATCTGGTGGGCCCCTGTGCGAAACAGGATGCTGGACTAGATGGGCCTCCTTGGGCCTAATCCAGCAGGGCTGTTCTGATGTTCTTATGTAACATAGGAACATAGGAAGCCGCCATATACGGAGTCACACCCTTGGTCCACCTAGCTCAGTTTTGTCTTCACAGACTGGCAGCGGCTTCTCCAAGGTTGCAGGCAGGAGTCTCTCTCCCAGCCCTATCTCGTTGGAGATGCTGCCAGGGAGGGAACTGGGAACCTTAGATGCTCTTCCCAGAGCGGCTCCATCCCCTGAGGGGAATATCTTGCAGTGCTCACACTTCTAGTCTCCCATTCATAGGCAACCAGGGTGGACCCTGCTTAGCTAAGGGGACAAGTCCTGCTTGCGACCACAAGACTAGCTTTCCTCTCCTAAAAAGATCTCAAGTACAGAGCCAGGAAAGATCTTAGGGAATATAGGAAGCTGCCATCTACTGAGTCAGACCCTTGGTCCACCTCGCTCAGTATTGTCTTCACAGACTGGCAGCGGCTTCTCCAAGGTTGCAGGCAGGAGTCTCTCTCCCAGCCCTATCTCGATGGAGATGCTGCCAGGGAGGGAACTTGGAGCCTAATTGCTCTTCCCAGAGTGGCCCCATCATCCCCTGAGGGGGAATCTCTTGCAGTGCTCACACTTCAAGTCTCCCTTTCATATGCAAGCCAGGGCGGACCCTGCTTAGCTAAGGGGACCAGTCCTGCTTTGCCACCACCAGACCAGCTCTCCTTCCACTCGAAGATGGAGAGGCCAGAAACCGCTCACTCCGGGCAGCCTTGGGGAGCCTTTCACCTGCCCAAGGCCACCCTCGCCAGATGCGTCCTGCTGGCATCGCCAGGACTATAACTTCAAGACTGAAAGCGAGAAAGCGCCATTACCTCCAATTAGCATCAGCTGGCTGCAGCCCCGGAGGAATATCCCCTCGGAAAGGCGCCCGATCCCCACCTGTGGGCGGCTTGGTCTCCTGGCGGCGGCCGGGCGGCCTTCCCTTCAGACGCAAGCGTGCTGCGGAGCAAAGGGAAGGTGTCACCCAGGCGGCAGGCCAAAAACGTGCAGGGAGGAGGAGGAAGCACCACTTACACTCAACACAAGGCGCCCGAGACGGACTGTTCGGCTGCTCCGAGCAGGAGGACGGAGAGGAGGGACCACTCTGTGCACGTGGGGCTCCTGCCCCACATGCCCGGATGCCGAGAGAGCAGTGCCCCTTGCTCCCCGCCCTCGAATGCTCCATATTCCCCCCTGTCCGAAGCATCTTTGCCCGATTCCTTCCACCCTCCTCCCGATTCACAAGAAACCCAGACACCTGCAATCGCACCTGGGCACACCTGCTCCGGGCTTCCTTGGCCACTCACCTGCCTCTGTGGGCATTTACAGGTGAAACTCGGAAAATTAGAATATCGTGCAAAAGTCCATGAATTTCAGTCATGCAAATTCAAAGGTGAAACTGATCTATGAGACAGACGCATTACATGCAAAGCGAGAGAAGTCCAGCCTTCATTGGTTATCATTGTGATGATCATGGCGTACAGCTCGTGAAAACCCCAAATCCACAATCCCAGAAAATGAGAATATTACATGGAACCAAGAAGACAAGGATTGTAGAATAGAACAATATCGGACCTCCGAAAAGTATAGAGTGTACTGTGCTTGATTGGCCAGCAAACTCGCCTGACCTGACCCCATAGAGAATCTATGGGGCATTGCCGAGAGAAGGATGAGAGACATGAGACCAAACAACGCAGAAGAGCTGAAGGCCGCTAAGGAAGCATCCTGGTCTCCCATAACACCTCCTCAGTGCCACAGGCTGAGAGCATCCATGCCACGCCGCATGGAGGCAGTCATTGCTGCCAAAGGGGCCCCAACCAAGGACTGAATACATAGGCATGCTTCTACTTTTCAGAGGTCCGATATTATTCTCTTCTACAATCCTTGTCTTCTTGGTTCCATGTAATATTCTAATTTTCTGGGATTGTGGATTTGGGGTTCTCATGAGCTGTACGCCACGATCATCACAATGATAACCAATTAAGGCTTGACTGATCTCGCTTTGCATGTAATGCGTCTGCCTCATAGATCAGTTTCACCTTTTAATTTGCACTGCTGAAATTAATGGACTTTTGCACGATATTCTAATTTTCCGAGTTTCACCTGTAGATTGTAGGCTGCTTGGGGCAGAGACTCGCTCCGCGGGTTGACTCTTTTGGTCTGGCTTTTCATGGAATCGGCTGAGTGCCATGTATGCAGATGGCCCCATATAAACCCGGAGCAATAATCACAATGGAAATAAACCCAAGGCGCACCTCGGAAAGGTGTGGGATGTGCTACCTTCTTTCGTAAAGTGGCATCCGAACCACACTTTTCGTCATTAGTTTGGGCTTTCATGTAAGAACATGGTCAGAAACTAAGAGACTGCAACCCCACATATAAGGTATAAAATATACCCCCTGGTCACCCAATACCCATTATACCCCACATATAAGGTATAAAAATGCGATGAATGAATGAATGAATGAATAAAATACACATGCTTATTTATCCAGGAACAAGGCCTACTAGATACAGCTTCTTTCCAAGTAAATGTGGATAGGATGGTACCATTCCACACACATCCGAATGGCTGCCTATTGCTAAACAAAAGGATTCTCTCTCCCCCAAAATACTGGCCACCCAAAAAGGCGTCCGAATTCTACAAAAACGGCAAAATATAGCCCAGAATAAAGACATGCCAATAAGGCAGCTTAATACAAATCATTTGCATTCAATCATTTGCATCATGATTTGCATTTTTTTAAAAAATCCAGAAATCCACATTCTCAGAATGTAGACAGGATTCTGGTGCATCCACATCCCGACTTCCGCTTCCTGAAGCCTGCCGTCTCTGGCAAACGACCTAAAATTCCACCAAGGTCCTTGATCATCCGTTTCATCAACAGTCTGTTTTCCTACCTCACAGGAATGGATCACCATGTCCACCACGGTGGACTCACAGAATGAATCGTAGAGATATTTCAGGTGATCTCTAAACGGAGCCACACCAAGTGTGCAAGCTTTAGATGTCAGACAGAACTCTGCCTGAAGCAGAGTCGTGTGTAACTTTGAGGCCTACATCATAATTCTTTAACAGAGCAAGATCAAATAGACAAGAGATCGGTCTTACCTATAGAGGCAATGTGTGTGTCATAAGAGGAGCAGGAATCCCTGCATTTCTGGGAGGAAGAAGGTCATTGACTACTAAGCCATATGCAAATGAGCGGCAGAGGGGATTAAAAGGAGACAGAATCACACCAGCTGTCTGCAAAGCAACCATTAATTAAAGGGGCAGTGCTGGGGCTGGTCTGAGTTAAAGCTCCCAAGAAGACAGAAGGGATGCGCGCGCCCCAGACAAGATTCACTCCCCACTGCACCCCGTCTGCTTTTTAAGAAGAAAAAAACAGCAGGAGAGGGGGCTGAATTTCTCAGGTCAGAGAGGCGAGGACCAGAAGTCATGTTTAGCTGTTCTAATGTACATCCAGAATGGACCCAATGTTATTAGACAACTAAAAGTGTGTGTGGGGGGGGGGACCACATTAGAACCATGTTGGAGTCCTGTTCGTATTGGGAGCAAGACCCGGCCACCCCCAGTTGGCGCTCATCCCGACATGCCAGCCCCAAAACCTGAGATGCAGCATCTGCACCAACCCCAACCCTTCACCCATCCTTATTTCCAGCAGATGCAGGAGATGCATCTGAGATGCATTTTCAGGACATGCATTTTCCTGAGATGCAGCGTCTGCACCCACCCCAACCCTTCACCCATTCTTATTTCCAGCAAATGCAGGAGATGCATTTTCAGGAGATGCATTTTCAGGAGATGCATCTGAGATGCATTTTCCTGAGATGCATTTTCCTGAGATGCAGCGTCTGCACCCACCCCAACCCTTCACCCATTCTTATTTCCAGCAGATGCAGGAGATGCATTTTCAGGAGACGCATTTTCAGGAGATGCATTTTCCTGAGATGCAGCATCTGCACCCACCCCAACCCTTCACCCATTCTTATTTCCAGCAAATGCAGGAGATGCATTTTCAGGAGATGCATTTTCAGGAGATGCATCTGAGATGCATTTTCAGGACATGCATTTTCCTGAGATGCAGCGTCTGCACCCACCCCAACCCTTCACCCATTCTTATTTCCAGCAGATGCAGGAGATGCATTTTCAGGAGACGCATTTTCAGGAGATGCATTTTCCTGAGATGCAGCATCTGCACCCACCCCAACCCTTCACCCATTCTTATTTCCAGCAAATGCAGGAGATGCATTTTCAGGAGATGCATTTTCAGGAGATGCATCTGAGATGCATTTTCAGGACATGCATTTTCCTGAGATGCAGCGTCTGCACCCACCCCAACCCTTCACCCATTCTTATTTCCAGCAGATGCAGGAGATGCATTTTCAGGAGACGCATTTTCAGGAGATGCATTTTCCTGAGATGCAGCATCTGCACCAACCCCAACCCTTCACCCATTCTTATTTCCAGCAGATGCAGGAGATGCATCTGAGATGCATTTTCAGGAGATGCATTTTCAGGAGATAGCAATAGCAATAGCAAATTTATATACCGCTCTATAGCCGGAGCTCTCTAAGCAGTTTACAATGATTTTAGCATATTGCCCCCCCCAACATTCTGGGTACTCATTTGACCGACCTCGGAAGGATGGAAGGCTGAGTCAACCTTGAGCCCCTGGTCAGGATCGAACTTGCAACCTTCTGGTTACAGGGCGGCAGTTTTACCACTGCGCCACCTGGGGCTCTGAGATACATTTTCAGGAGATGCATTTTCCTGAGATGCATCTGAGATGTATTTTCCTGAGATGCAGCGTCTGCACCCACCCCAACTCTTCACCCATTCTTATTTCCAGCAGATGCAGGAGATGCATTTTCAGGAGATGCATCTGAGATGCATTTTCAGGAGATGCATTTTCAGGAGATGCAGCATCTGCACCCACCCCAACCCTTCACCCATCCTTATTTCCCGCAGAAATAAACTACAGAAGTCGACCCTGCCTGCCTCCTAGGCGCTCAGAAGCAGACCCAGCTGCCAAATGCACCCCATTTCTGGATACGAACAGAGGAAATCCCGTTTGGGAGGACTCATGTCTTGCAGCCTAGAAAAATATATGCATTTATAGATACATATATAAATCCAACCATCAATAAAAAGCCTCTCTGTGCCGGGCTGATATCCAGCCCCTTCGACAGGGCTGAGAGGAGGACGGGGTGGCCGACAGGACCCATCCCCTCTGCTGCAATTCACGGCGGCAGGGGGTGATGGGGGCTGTAGTCCGAAAACATCTGGAGGGCCTCTGGTTGGCTGCCCCTGTCCTCGCTACCGGGGAAAGCGAGTGGCAGCCCGGGGGGGGCTAGTCTGGAAAAGACTATAAGGACGGGCTGGGCACAAACCTGTCTTCCTGGAATCCACTACCATTAGGCCTGTGGTCCGGATCAGAAAGAAGAACAAGTGGAGGGCAGTTCCAAAGGACAGTGGCGGCGGCTTCTGCAGGCTCCGTCGCAGCAGGACGGCCACAAAGCAGGGCACCAGAGAACAACACGCAGTCCTCACCAGAGGGAAACAAACAGAACGCTGCTAGGAGACCAGCCAGTGGGCGGCAGAAGTCCAAGCAAAACGCAAGGCACGTCTCCGTGGTGGCAGCTTTTCGATCGAGCCGGCTTGGTCACCAGCTCCGAACACAGAGCGGGTTTTCTGGACAGGAAGCTGCCTTCCGCTGAGTCTGACCCTTGGTCCATCTAGCTAAATACGGCCGACCCGGTCTGGCAGCGGCTCTCCCTGGTTTCAGACAGCGAAGGGTTTCCCCGAGACCTACCTGGAGATGCCGCCAGGGATTGATCCTGGGACCTTCTCCGTGCAACGCAGGGCTCTACCATAGGAACATAGGAAGCTGCCATATACAGAGTCAGACCATTGGTCCATCTAGCTCAGGATTGTCTTCACAGACTGGCAGCGGCTTCTCCAAGGTTGCAGGCAGGAGTCTCTCTCCCAGCCCTATCTCATTGGAGATGCTGCCAGGGAGGGAACCTAAATGGAACCTAAATGCTCTTCCCAGAGCAGCCCCATTATCCCCTGAGGGGGAATCTCTTCCAGTGCTCACACTTCTAGTCTCCCTTTCATATGCAACCAAGGCAGACCCTGCTTAGCTAAGGGGACAAGTCCTGCTTGCGACCACCAGACCAGCTTTCCTCTCCTAAAAAGATCTCAAGTACAGAGCCAGGAAAGATCTTAGGGGATATAGGAAGCTGCCGTATACTGAGTCAGACCCTTGGTCCACCTAGCTCAGTATTGTCTTCACAGACTGGCAGCAGCGGCTTCTCCCAGGTTGCAGGCAGGAATCTCTCTCCCAGCCCTCTCTCGTTGGAGATGCTGCCAGGAAGGGAACTGGGAACCTTCAGCTCTTCCCAGAGCGGCTCCATCCCCTGAGGGGGAATCTCTTCCATTGCTCACACTTCTAGTCTCCCTTTCAAATGCAACCAGGGCGGACCCTGCTTAGCTAAGGGGACCAGTCATGCTGGCGACCACAAGACCTGCTCTCTTCTCCTAAAAAGATCTCAAGTTCAGAGCCAGGAAAGATCTCAGGGAATATAGGAAGCTGCCATATACTGAGTCAGACCCTTGGTCCACCTAGCTCAGTATTGTCTTCACAGGCTGGCAGCGGCTTCTCCCAGGTTGCAGGCAGGAATCTCTCTCAGCCCTATCTTGGAGATGCTGCCAGGGAGGGAACTTGGAGCCTAGTTGCTCTTCCCAGAGCGGCCCCATTATCCCCTGAGGGGGAATCTCTTCCAGTGCTGACACTTCTAGTCTCCCTTTCATATGCAACCAGGGCGGACCCTGCTTAGCTATGGGGACCAGTCATGCTCGTGACCACAAGACCAGCTCTCCTCTCCCCCTAAGCTGAGGTCCTTTATTTTGGGACAGAAAGGAAGGATGGAAAGAACACCACGTATTTTTACACACACTTTTTTTGTGGGGGGGGTTGTTCTCATCCAAGCACACCTGTCAATTGCAGCTCACGCTCTTTCCGCCTTTGGCTGCAGAGACCCGGCCAAAGGCCTCTGCTCCCGGCCCCCAAGCCCCGGCGCCCGCACAGGATGGAGGCGCGAGTCTTTGCAAGGGGCTGCAAGAACCGCTCTTTTTAAAACAAAAAACAAAACCCAACCGCCTTCCGAGACCTCTTGCAGGCACCCGGGTCGGGCTGAAGGCAAGATGCAGACTCTCCCGCTGGCTGTCAAGCACACAGTACAAAGATGCCGCTCCAGAGTCCGTGCCCAGATCTCCCTTCGGGCATGAGGGCGGCGTGGCAGGTATGAAGGAAAGCAACAAGGCGCCGGGCAGCAGCCACACCGGGGGAGCGCGCCGTTCGGGCCGATTCTGCAGGGGCCGTCAGCTGACAAGGTGACGGGTGGAGTGGAATCGCTTTAGCCTCCCGTCTCCAGTTCCCGGGGTTTTAAAAAAAGATACCAGCTGCTGAGATGAATTATCCCCTGGTGCACAACAGCAGCTGTGCCGGTGGCAGGGAGGAGAGGGAGAAAGCCGAGGGATGGCAAGATCTCTTGCTCCCACCAGAAGCGGGATCTCTGGCCCGGGAAAGAAACCTCTTGCATGACCCCCAGGGATGCCATTATTATTATCATCATCACGATTATTAATCGGATTTCTATTCCAAAAATGGCCACCCAGAAAAATAACAAATGGCACACAGAGAAAATAATAAACACAGAGATAAACACAATAGATCGACACAAAGAAATAATAAATAATAATAAGAGGGATCCCTGTCCCCAAAGGGCTCACAGTCTAAAAAGAAACACAAGGTAGGCAGAAGCAACAGTCACTGGAGGGATGTTGTGCTGGGGACGGAGAGGGCCAGTTACTCTCCCCCTGCTAAATAAAGAGAATCACTGCGTTAAAAAGGTGCCTCTTTGCCCAGTTAGCCATATCCTGGCTTTCCAAACCCGGGTGCCTGGTTTGCATATGATGTAAAATTGGCTTGAAAATAATTTTTGAGAAGAGTGGCTGCACGTTTTGCTCCATAACGCCGCTTCTACAAGGGCCGGAGCTTAGCTTAGCTTAGCAAGCTGGTCTTGTTGTCGCAAGCATGACTCGTCCCCTTTGCTAAGCAGGGTCCGCCCTGGCTTGCATATGAAAGGGAGACGAGAAGTGTGAGCACTGGAAGAGATTCCCCTCTTAGGGGATGGAGCCGCTCTGGGAAGAGCAGAAGGTTCCCAGTTCCCTCCCTGGCAGCATCTCCAAGATAGGGCTGAGAGAGATTCCTGCCTGCAACCTTGGAGAAGCCGCTGCCAGTCTGTGAAGCCAATACTGAGCAAGGTGGACCAAGGGTCTGACTCAGTATATGGCAGCTTCCTATATTCCCTAAGATCTTTCCTGGCTCTGTTCTTGAGATCTTTTTAGGAGAGGAAAGCTGGTCTTGTGGTCGCAAGCATGACTGTTCTCCTTAGCTAAGCAGGGTCTGCCCTGGTTTGCATATGAATGGGAGACTAGAAGTGTGAGCACTGCAAGATCTTCCCCTCTTAGGGGATGGAGCTGCTCTGGGAAGAGCAAGAAAGTCCCAAGTTCCCTCCCTGGCAGCATCTCCAACAAGATAGGGCTGGGAAAGAGATTCCTGCCTGCCACCTTGGAGAAGCCACTGCCAGTCTGTGAAGACAATCCTGAGCTAGATAGACCGATGGTCTGACTCAGTATATGGCAGTTTCCTATGTTCCTATGTACCAGTAGCATGGGGGTCTTACGGCCACCCGAAGAGCTCAAGTGGGGGCTCTTCTCGCTTTCCGCACCACGCTAACCAACAGCCCTAGTGAAAGAGTGAATTGAAAGCAACTCCTACAATCTGGGGGGCAGGCGGCTGCTGCTAACAAGGGGCCCAGAGATGTAGGTGTCAACCTTCTGGGTGGGTGGGTGGGTGGGTGGGGGAAACACTGGCCTCCCCCAGCAGGGCCACTTGGAGGAGAGACTTGTGCAAGGATACGCTCAGCCTGCTTTGTGGACCCCAAAGATTCGGAGCCAAGCCGGTATTTGTGGAGAAGAATGTTGCCTCCTGCTTCTATGACCTCGAACCCGGCAGCCCAGAATCCAGCTGCTCTCTCAGCCTCCCTGCACCTCTCCGTCAGCGTGGTGCAGTGGTTAGAGTGCTGGACTAGGGCCGGGGAGACCCGAGTTCGAATCCCCCTTCAGCCATGAAAACTAGCTGGGTGACCCTGGGCCAGTCACTTCTCTCTCCGCCTAGCCTACTTCACAGGGTTGTTGTGAAAGAGAAACTCAAGGCTGTCGGACACCGCTCTGGGCTCCTTGGAGGGAGAGCGGGATATGAAATGTAAAAATAAAAATAATAATAAAATAATAATAATGTCCATCCGGGCAGCCCTCCTCCTGTCCCTCTCATTCCTCTGGAGCGCTACGGATATTTATACACCACTCTTCAAACCCAAGTGCTCACCGTGGTTTACACAGAAAACTAAATAGTACACAAAAATAAGACGGTTCCCTGGCCCCAAACAGCTCAAGATCGAAAAAGCAACACAAGCCACCGGAGGGATGCTGTGCGGGGACTGGAGAGAGCCAGTTGCTCTCCCACTGCTAGATACCAGAGAATCCCCACTTTAAAAGCTGCCTCTGGGCTCAGCAAGCAGGTGCCACGGAGCCCGAGTTCTCCCCACTTGGCCACACGCTCCCACACGCTTCTTCATGCCCGCGGCAATTCTGTGCATGCACCCCACGGACGAGCGGTGGTCACTTCCCCACTCGGAGATGTCACCGCTGACATCTGTGGAGGGTGGTGGACCCGGAGAAATGGCCACGCGAGGCACTTACTTTCAAAGCATTTCCCCCAAGGGGGGGGAAACCAAGGACAGCCATTACTTGGGTTGCAACCAGAAAAGAACATGGTCTAGGGATCATTAGGAAGGGGATTGAAAATAAAACGGCTAATATGATAATGCCCGTATACAAAACGATGGTGCGACCACACTTGGAGGACTGCGTACAATTCTGGCCACCACATCTTAAAAAGGACATTGTTGAACTGGAGAAGGTACAGAAGAGGGCAACCAAGGTGATCAGGGGCCTGGAGCACTTTTCTTACGAGGCAAGACTACAACACCTGGGGCTTTTTAGTTTAGAAAAAAGACGACTGCGGGGAGACAGGATAGAGGTCTATAAAATCATGCACGGTTTGGAGAAAGTGGAGAGAGAGAGATTCTTTTCCCTCTCCCACAACACTAGAACCAGGGGTTGTCCCATGAAATTGATTGCCGGGAAATCTAGGACCAGCAAATGGAAGTCCTTTTTCACACAACGCGTTATCCACTTGTGGAACTCTCTGCCACAGGATGTGGTGACGGCCAACAACCTGGATGGCTTGAAGAGGGGTTGGGATGACTTCATGGAGGAGAGGTCTATCAATGGCTAGTAGTCGGAGGGCTGTGGGCCACCTCCAGCCTCAAGGGCAGGGTGCCTCTGAGTACCAGTTGCAGGGGAGTAATGGCAGGAGAGAGGGCACGCCCTCAACTCCTGCCTGTGGCTTCCAGCGGCATCTGGTGGGCCACTGTGCAAAACGGGATGCTGGACTAGATGGGCCTTCTTGGGCCTGATCCAGCAGGGCTGTTCTGATGTTCTTATGTAGGGACCACCTTCCCCATTTAGGAGAGGAGCGGTTAGAACACCTGCCCTCCCGAGATCCTGCGTCTTCTGCTCTTTAATGTTACAGCCACAAGCCAAAACAGAAGAGAAAAATTACAGTTATATAACAATAAATTGAGTGTATATAATTAAAACAGGCTGAAATTAGAATTAGTTAAAAAAAAGTTTGACAAAATGGAAAACATAGTGATAATAAAAATTTAAAACAGTCATATATCCTTATTAACCATCCGGCGACCTATATTTATGGCAGCAGCACAGAATTCAGCCACATTAGATGTAATTAAACACTCTTCCTGCTCTTGCTTTCTCAATTCTGCCTGTTCTGTCCTTCTGTGACATCAGTGAAGCTCAGCCAATAGAAATCCTTCTGACAAGCTCAGTGCAACAGCCAAGTTAAGTCACTAGCGATACAAAAGCTGGACTGGGATATTTAATACAGGGGCAGGTTCAACACTTCATGTGCATCAACACTGAAACAAATTCAGAGTTTTATGTAGAATATTTATGTAGAATTATTATGTAGAATATTATGTAGAATAATATTCTTTTATGTAGAATTATTATGTAGAATATTATGTAGAATAATATTCTTTTATGTAGAATATGTAGAATATTTTTCTTAGAATATTCACTAAATCAACAAAACCTCTGTACCACCCCCACATTTCCTAGGGATAATCACGTGAAAAACATCCATTGCAGTGCTGAGTGGCTACATCTCTGAAACTGCAGGAACGTTATGGACATCCGGATTCATATGTAGGGTGGGCCTCCCATTTCCCAGAAGCCCTCTGTGCATCACCAAAATAGGTCCCTGAGGCTCGCATGACCCTCGGGGACATATGTTGGTGGTGCACAGGGGGCTTGAGAGAGGGCTGGCGAATGTCGCCCTTTTCCTTGCTCAAGCAACAGTAGGAGTCTTGAGCCTGCACTGTTTCATATGCGCAATGTCAGCCCGGAAGCCAGCCAAGGAAATTTTAGAAGTGGAAGAACATCCATGGGAAAACTAAATATGGGATTTCCCCCCGGAAATGTTCCAGTGCGGAAGATTTTCCACAGAAAAATGAATCCAAACTTCCTGTCCTGAAACTCCGTCCAGGGGCACTAACCGTAAAAGCAGCTGTTCCCTGTCTCTTATGACAACCCAACTGTGCCCTGAGATAATTAGATTTAAAATTAAAGCCTTGCAAAAAAAAAAGATTTGAGATGGTGGAACAGAGTCGAAGATTACCACAACCTGAGCTCGCAAGCTGAGAGTCAGTCCAGGTTTTAGAGGCAGAGGAGGGAGCCGTTTTGTTGCGATAAATGAAGGAGCACCTTTTAATTTATTTCGGATTTAGAACATTAGTGCTCAGGCCTTCATGCCAAAGGATCAGTGGCAGAGGCATTCCGATGTGACCTCGGAGAAATTGCCGCCTGCATTTGTTCAGCTCTGCGAGCTGCAGAGAGGATATAAACACACCAATTTCCCGTTCAATCCAAATGGCTTCCTTAAATTGGTCCCTTTATTGAATCTTATCAACGGTATCTTTGCCCAACAACGCAGGATCCAATTTGGGCCGTTTCCCAATTCAAAGAACTGGTCCCTTTTGACACCAGCTAGTAGGTCCCTGAATCCTTTGCTTGGAAGATGTTCTCGCATCCAGGCCCAGCGTACATAATCAGATGCCAAGACAACATCCCCCAGTTTCATTTCAATTTCCGACTGGGGTATACATCCAGAGATCGGACAGAGTTGCCAAGAAGCCACATCCGTCACCAAGTGACTCCGGAAAATCATCCTGGAGATGGGACAGTTCCCAATTAGCAATAGCAGCTAAGCTCTTGCAAAGTCCATCTTGCCTCTATGACTAGCCAGCAACACTGTTTAGTGCCTACTCTTTTAACATTTTCGTTGAAGAGATACTTGGTGGCCTCGGATAGTAAACTGACTAGAAGGAAAGCCAAACACTAGAAGGTGGACAAGAATCAGGACAGAGGTGTGCTCACATTCATCAGAGGCAGTCTGCAGGTCTACAGGTGAAACTCGGAAAATTAGAATATCGTGCCAAAGTCCATTAATTTCAGTCATGCAAATTAAAAGGTGGAACTGATCTATGAGACAGACGCATTACATGCAAAGCGAGATCAGTCCAGCCTTAATGTGTTATCATTGTGATGATCATGGCGTACAGCTCATGAGAACCCCAAATCCACAATCCCAGAAAATGAGAATATTACATGGAACCAAGAAGACAAGGATTGTAGAAGAGAACAATATCGGACCTCCGAAAAGTATACAGTGTACTGTGCTTGACTGGCCAGCAAACTCGCCTGACCTGACCCCATAGAGAATCTATGGGGCATTGCCAAGAGAAGGATGAGAGACATGAGACCAAACCATGCAGAAGAGCTGAAGGCCGCTAAGGAAGCATCCTGGTCTTCCATAACACCTCCTCAGTGCCACAGGCTGAGAGCATCCATGCCACGCCGCATGGAGGCAGGAATTGCTGCCAAAGGGGCCCCAACCAAGGACTGAATACATATTGGGGGCTTCTACTTTTGGGGGGTCCGATATTGTTCTATTCTACAATCCTTGTCTTCTTGGTTCCATGTAATATTCTAATTTTCTGGGATTGTGGATTTGGGGTTTTCACGAGCTGTACGCCATGATCATCACAATGATAACCAATGAAGGCTGGACTTCTCTCGCTTTGCATGTAATGCGTCTGTCTCATAGATCAGTTTCACCTTTTAATTTGCATGACTGAAATTAATGGACTTTTGCACGATATTCTAATTTTCCGAGTTTCACCTGTATTTACTTCTGCCGTATTCATTTAGGTGTCCTCTGTTCCCTTAGACTTTCTCCTCAGCTTCTGCAAAAGATCCTCCTGAGCCTCAGATGTAAAGAGCATTTTGTTTGTCAGGAACATTTACGGAGACCCGCTGAAATCCACACGCACTGTCAGCCCACAATTTATATCTGGCATGGTCAGTGGAAAAATAAATAAAAATGAGTTTACAAAGGAAAATAAACCCTAGCCATTTAGAAAACAGACGTTTGTGACCCAGGCTGTCAGTCAGCAACCTTGTTCACCATGACAGAGGGGGAGATGTTGGGGATACAGGATAACCGGGAGGAAGAGAGGGAGGTCCATCTGTCTGTCCCACTGCTAGACTTCAGACCACAGACAGATTTCAAAAGCGGGTCTCTCATTCAGAGAAATAGAAGATGTTCTTGTCAGTGAAACAAGTCCGTGGAAAATGATGTTGTAGCACGCAAACGAAGAATGACCCACGAGGGCCAGGGAGGGAGAGTCTTCTCATAACAACAGGTGTTGCTTCTCCCAGAAACGCACTCCCTGCATTCCTCTCCGTGTGCTTCAAATCACGTGTGCCATTTAATCTGACACATCAGTGCTCCAGGTGATGCTTCAGGATGCGTCTGGAGGTGGGAGCAACATTCCAGGCCATGCGAAACCATCTTGAAATGCTCAAAGTACAGCTCAGAAACTTTAACCCAAGATGCAAATGACAGCAACGGAACCGGGTGTGTCATCCGCAGATCCCACGGAACCGGGTGTGTCATCCGCAGATCCCACGGGGCAAGACACAAACACACACACACAACACAACACAGATCGTAACATTCCTGGAGTTCTTAAGAAATGCTCCTGCAGCTGTTGCGTTCGTTTCACTCAGGAAGCAGCCAGATTTCAGAGACTGAACTGCCAAGGCATGCAACCAAAAAGAAACAGAAACAGAAAAAGAAATAATAGAAAAATAAATCGAAAAGGAAAGTGGGGGAGCACTAAATCCTTTTAATTTCCTCCACTTCCTCTCTAAAAAGCAAGCCTTGGCATCATGGACCACCTGGCAAGACGAAGCGTCGAATTGGTCCAGATCTCACACCCCCTGAACCGACAAAGCTGCAATCCTCAAACGCACAACTAGAGAGCGAACCCCACTGAAACCAGTGGGACCTTGCTCCAAGTAAACGCACACAGGATTAGGCCATCAGCAGCCTCAGGCAAGACACTCTCTTTCTGCCTCAGTGGCCCTACCTGCAAAATGGGGAGAATCATCCCAACCTACCTGACCGCTGCCAGAGGAGGAAGCCGTGTTGGGGGTCTTACAGAAAAAAAGCCGCCGAGAGGTCTGTGGCACCTAAAAGACAAAGATTTAGCGTGGCATAAGCTTTGGCGGATGATACAGCCCTTTTGTTTATGCATTTACATTATTTATTTATTTATTTGATTTATATACCGCCCTTCCAAAAATGGCTCAGGGCGGTTTACAATTAAAACAAACTTGTAAAACAATGAAAAGCTAAAACAAATTAAAAGCAATAACACAACCCTCAACAGTTTAAAAACATTCTAAAAGAAGAATTAGAACATTTACGTTATTTATTTCAATGTAAACCGCTCTGTCTGAGAAACTTCTGTGGAAAAGCAGTATACAAATATTGGTCGTATCTGTATATAGCCCACTTCACCAGGTGCATGAAAGGTGATCGCAGCAGGCGAGAGAGATGTATGTACAGAGAGAAAGGGGAAGCCATTTTTGGCCACCCTAACCCTTGGATCTCTCTATTGATATCTGTTCTTCTTTCTGCTCATGTAGGTGCGTGTGTGCACATGTATTACACACACATATAATGCTGGGCGGGCGGGGGGGCGAGATGCACATGCACAATACAGATATTATATGCACCTGCATGCATACACATATGCATATCTGTATGCATATATGCATATGTATATATATATGCATATAGATCTACAGGTACACACCCCTGTCACCAACTAGTCCACAGAAACTTAAACCACTATAAATGTTTGGGCCTCTGAGGTGCCAGGCAACGAGCGTCGATTGTACCAGACAGGGGTATACATTCAATCTACATGCGGGGTGTATGTGTGTGTTTGGAACACTACAGAGACCCACCAAAAAAGACAGATATTAGCCCTAGGAATGGCTTGCAATAAATTCATGGAAAGAAAAGTGTCTGCAATCAACAGCCCCTGGAAACCCACGGAGGAATGGAGAAAAAAAATGGGATTATTTAGGGGTGTGGGGGGGGTCTAAGGAAAAGAAAACGGACAGTTCTGGGGATGGCCCCCTGTGAAATAATTGGGGTGGGGTGGGAGAGAGAGCAACCATGCTGGCCCTAGCTATCCCAAGCAGCCCCCCTGCCCTGCCCCCCAGGGGACTGGGGGTGCCCCCAAACGGAAGCGGCTCCTTGGGGAGGGGGTGCTGCTGGGAGGGGGGGGCGCCGGATGGCGGCCAGGCCCCCTTCTTACCTGCTGGAGAGAGAGAGAAAGCCCCTTGCTGCTGCTGCTGCCGCCGCTGCCTGCCCAAGCCTGGCTCTTCCCCCAGCAGAGCTCCTTCTCTGGCAGCAGGCACGCCCCCCCCCTCCTCAAAATGGACAGGAGCCTTCTGGGGAGGAGCCCCCCCCCCAAAAAAAACCACACACACACACACACACCCCTCTGGCACAAGAGCTGAGGAGTGTCTCTGTGTGTGTGTGTGTGTGTGTGTGTATGGGTGGGTGGGTGTGGTACCAAGCACTGCCACCCCACCCCCAAAAAATAAATTTACATACCTACCTACAGATTAGAGAGAGACAGAGAGATATAGAGACAGGTAGAGAGACAGAGACAGGCTTTCTAGGAACGGCCCCCTCCCCAGGCAGGGCCAGTCGGGGGGTGGGGAGGAGATGGGGGAGCGTGGAAGAGAATCCACTCCGAGGCCGGGGGGGGGTCAGGAGAAGGGTGGGGGGGCTCCCTTTTCTCACACACACACAACACACAGAGAGACCCCCAGCCGGTTTTCCGCCGAGGGAAGGGCGCGTGGGGAGAGAGGAAGGAGGGAGAGGAGAGAGAGGGAGGAAGGAGGAGGGGGGGTCCTCCGCCATCAGCGCCCCCCCCCCGCCCCAGCGCCCCCCCCGCCTCCTCCGCCTCCTCCTCCTGGCTACCTGGGGTGGGGGGGGCATCTACCTGAAGCTGCTGCGGCGGCTGCTTTTGCTTCTTCCACCAGCCGAGGGAGGAGAGGGGAGGAGAGCCGGGCCAGCCGCCGCCGCCGCCGCCGCCGCCGCCGAGGGTCCCCCCCCCCGTGCTCCTCCTTCTCTCTCCCTCCCTCCCTCCTCCTCCGCCCCCCCCCCTCCAGCCTATAGGGCAGCAGCAGCAGGAGTCCTCCCCCCAGCCCCAGCCCCGCCCCCGGGAAGGCTCCTCCCATCCCTCCCCCCGCCAGCCGCTCGGGGAGAAGGGGAGCCGGAGTCTCCGAGCGCGCGCGCGCGCGCCAGGCAAGGAAACAGGAGAGGGGCGTTGCCGGGCTAGGCCCCGGGGGGTACCAGGGAGGGCATCCAGCCGGGCCACCCCCACCACCACCGGGGAGGGGGCATGCAGCCCGCCCGCCCGCCACTCCCCGGGCTGGGGCTGCCCGGCGCCTCCACTGACTGCTGGCGCGGCCGGCGCACCCCGCCCAGCTGGGTGGGTGGCTGAGCCCGCGGCCCCCCCCCCCCCCGCCGTCCCCCACGGTTGCAGGAGGGAGCCCCTCCTCCGCCTGACCCGGACGGCCCTCCGCCTGCCTGCCAGCCAGAAGCCAAGCCTGCCTCCGGCGGCCACACGAGGGGGCTCTCCGGGCGGGGGCCCCGTGCGCTCTGCTGCGCTCCAGGGAAGGGCTCGCTTTGCGCATCCTCTCCGGGGAGACGCAGGCGGAGAGGGAGGGGGCGGCCTTGTCCTGGGAGGCACGCGCCTGCCCCCCACCCCCCCACCCCCAAAAATTAAAATAAATCGCACTCCCGTTCTCGACAGCCAGAGTCCTCCTCCTCCTCCTCCTGCGCCGCTTGCTCTGGTATTTTTAGCATCCCATTAGCCCATTTGGCGAGGGCCCCTTCCGCAAATAGAAAGCGAGGGCTTGTGCTGGAGGACTCCAGCCTAGGGAGGCGCCTTGCACTGGAGGCATTGCACTTCCCATCAGAAGAAGCCTGTTCCGTTTAGCCTGGTTTCCCTTTGCAGCCGCAAGGAATGAGACCCTCCTGGCATGGAGAGCAAAACAAACCCCATTGGCTAGTGGGGGTGGGGTGGGGGTCCTTCCTGCCGGCCTTTGAGTGTGCCCTGGGTTCAGGGATCTGACCACTGTCTTTCCCTACATACAAGTTATGACTGTATGACTATCACCAAAGGAGACAGTCTGGTGTAGTGGTTAGAGTGCTGGACTAGAGACCCGAGTTCAAATCCCCATTCAGCCATGAAACTTGCTAGGTGACTCTGGGCCAGTCACTTCTCCCTCAGCCTAGCCTACTTCACAGGGTTGTTGTGAAAGAGAAACTCAAGGATGTAGTACACCGCTCTGGGCTCCTTGGAGGGAGAGCGGGATAGAAATGTAAAAAATAAAAATAAAATAATAATAAATGTATAAGCTGCTTGCTTTGAGGCCCCGAGGCCCCCAACCCTTGGGTGTTTTCCTCAGGCCAGCACGGTGTACTGGACTAGGACCGTGCTGGACTAGGACCGGGGAGACCCGAGTTCAAATCCCCGCTCTGGGCTGCTTGGAGGAAGAGCGGGAGATAAATGTAAAAAATAATAATAAAATAATAATAAACGTATAAGCTGCTTGCTTTGAGGCCTAATGCTGCCAACCCTTGGGTGTTTTCCTCAGGCCAGCGTGCTATAGTGGTTAGAGTGCTGGAATGTAATAATAATAATAATAATTCTGTGCACACTTAAGGCGGCAACCCGCTGGCCTTTTCGGAACACATCCGTATGGAAAGACGCACTGGGACCAGCAAACCCAGCCCAAGCAGCAGCACCGCTGTCCGAGGAGGGATTCCACCAGCTCCAGTTCTCAACGCCACAAGTTTAGTGGTGGAAACTGAAGACTTGAAGACTGAACCGTGACTCATCGCCAGGCTATGACTCCAACAAATCCCAGACAGGGCTCTTTATTTCAAACAGTGCCGCTGATGAATCATGGATCGCTGCTGATCTGCTTTCATGGCATGTTTGCACCACTTCCATGTGTCATTTCTCCCCATACATGGGTCGTTCTCAGTGCTGCCTCCGAGCTGGTCTAGCTTCCAGCCCATTTTCATTTCAGAAGGGCGAGAGTGCTTTTTTTTTTTTTTTTAAAGCAGGGGGAATCCAAAAGTTCTCTCCGACAGCCTCTTGGGTGCCTGTGGCATCCCCCTTGCTTGGGATGCTCCTCCCTGGAAAGAGCGTCTGCTTTAAAGGAACCAAACGTAGGACCTTCTGCCTGTAAGCAGCATGTGCTGCAGCCCTCACCTAGGCAGACACCTCATGCACATGAACACAGGGATGCTCAGACATCCCTGCTCTTACAGACGGCTCTCTCAGGCTTGTCAAATGGCCACTGGGGTGGCCCCATGGCCAAGCCTTGCTGCTAGGATGGTAAGCTTTCGTAATGTGAGAATCCGTTCTCCAAAACCACCCGTGTGCTCCTGAGGCAGCCAGGCAAAGCGAGTCGGATAGAGCTGCACGGTTAGTCTTGGAGGCTAGCACAAATCCCTGAACTGCGTGCCAGGAACACCAGCGTGCTCAGTCAACAGCTCTCCACAGGCTTCATGCGCAGCAGTGACTGGCTGCAGAATCTCTGTGCGACGAACAGCAGGCGATTAGGCAGGGGCTGTTGATGGCAACCGCTTCAGGACCTCTTAGGGCTGCTTGGCCATTCTTGAAAGGGTTGGGTGTCCAGTGCAAACAGAAATGCATCTTAAAAGGGGCATTAGTGGCCGGAGCTTCTTCACGGGCACTCTTTAAAATGCCCAGGTTCAATCCAACAGAGAGATGGTGCCATCTGGCCTGTGGAACAAGGCAACTTTGAAACGTCCCAGCAAGAGGACCCACCAGGCAAACGGCCATGCACCCCCAAGGGCCAGGCCTTCATTACAACCTGCTTGGAGCATCCATCAGCTGAAGGGCAGGCCACGGAGAATCCGACAGGGGAACATACCACACATCACGACGAGGTCTCTACATTTCTGTTTATTGAAGAGACAAACTAATTAAAAGGCACAAACATGGGGCATATGTTTACATGACATTATAACAAACATATACATTAAAAGTGTAGGAATGTGTTCTCTTTTCTGCTACACAGGAAGTTCCTAAGCTTTTATATATACAAAAGTTGTACAATTTGATGTCCTAAGGTACAAAAAGATCATTTATAAAATTATTTTACACTAAGTTCTATTATTCCCCCCACTTTTTCTTTTTTTTCCTTTTAAACTATGTAGTCCAAGCCCCTAAGAACGTTTTTCACATAATGATCTGGACACACGCCTCCTGACCTCAGACGCCTGCCTTTAGAAGTTGAGCATATGCTGCTTTTACACTGACATGATGGGTATAAACACAAAAAAATGGACCTCGGCCCTTTCAGGCTCGCCAGCATCCCGTTAGAATCACAATACTGTTGATCACTACGCTGCCGTAGCCCTTTTCCTGATCCGATGCCATCACACCTCCCCCTTCGTGATTTCTAAACTCCACCTTCGTTACCGGGTAAAAAGTGATTGCGACATGATAGCCTAAGAACTTGCTTCCCTAAATTTTCCATCCTACTTTATGTACAGGGGGGAAAAAAACCTTGAAAAATGTAAAGGGCTTTATTTATTTATTTTCTTTTTTAAAAAGTGTGACCATTAATGGGGGGGATTTCTCCTTCACTTGATAGGTCAGACAGCTACTGGGAAACCCCCACAAATTGATAACTATGTGTTAACATAATACAAACTAAAAGTAAAAATGAAGGGGGGGGAGAGAGAGTTTTGTTTGCAAATATTTACAAAGTTGAAGAGATCTGCACAAGACTTGATTAAGAAGGGAAAGTAAGATTTTTTTATTTTTTTAAAGAAACATAAGATGCACTCTCTTGGCTTGTCCTGAAGGGGCATCCTAACTAGTTAGTGGTTAGAATAAAAACTGTATACAATTTATAATATAAGACAAAAAACTTCTAGTGAACACCCGCCTGCCCCCATCATGACATCAGCAGGTTCTGATTGAGAGAATTGGGGTCCACACACGTGAGACCCCCCAAGCACCTCCACGGTCTTCCAACTTCCAAGCCGTTTTCCCGTAGGCTTCAAGGTCCACTGCTTGCTCTTCAGAGAGAGTCCCAAGTAGATTCTGACCAGACACCATGTTTCTCATGGATTTCAGTTCCTCTTCCATTAGCCATGGCTGTTCCTCGCCAAAAGGTGAACAGTTTGTTTTTAATATGTTGACGATGCCATTATATTCCCTTAGGGTAATATGCTGCGCAGTATTTACATCTCCAAATATCAGGTCACAATCCCTATTATATGTCAAAGTTAGAATGTTAAGTTAACCATATGCTTTGCATATCAGAGCTGGTATCACTTTTCCCATAGGGAATTTGGCCTGAAATCATATCCCCAAAGGTAAAATGCATCATCATTCAAAATGCATTTTTTTAAAAAAATAGGACGATGTACTGCATTTAACTTTTTTTTTAAAAAAAAAGACTACAACACTACTTTCTGAAAGTCAGAGGGATTCAGGACTCACAAGCTAGGGTGAGCCATCTCCGCCCTGTGACTGTTACGGGAGGCCTTATCTAGAGCCTGCTAATAGTGTTTAAATTAGAAAGTGTTTCTTCGTTTGTGATTTCTAGGTTATCAGTAATGCTGATTTATTTATTTTTTTAAAAATCATTTGGGTTGGGTCTGCTCCTCTTCCAAAAATGTTGCCCGCTTAAAGCAAACAAAGTGGATTATAACAAAGATGCTCTCGGGAGTCTCGAAACTGGCGCACGGTTTTTCGCCCCAGCTGGACTAGTCTGGTTGCATTACCAACATCAACTAAAAACAAAAAAAGATAGTTGCTGGAAAGGTCTTGCTTTGCATTCCGCTTTCTAATACTGCTGCTGTGGGGCTTTGATTTGTGGGCGCGCGTGTTTCTCTTTACCAAGGGGGAGAAGTCGGCAATGCCTGAGGAAGGAACGGCATACTCTCCACGGGCCTCATGGCGATGTTCAAGGGGCCGGCCAAGGTCATGGGCGTCGGGAGGTTCATGGGCGAGGTGATCGTGACCGGATGCGCGATGTTCACTGGGGCCGTGACTGAAGTCGGGAGATTGACTGGTGTGGTGAGCGTTAACGGAGACGTCATCGACAACGGACTGGTGATCGTGACCGGGTGGCCCAGGCTCATGGGGCTGGAGATGTTCACCGCGCTCGAGACATTGACCGGGCTCCTCATGTTCATGGCCGCAGCCACGGTGACTGGGTTGGTGATCGTCCCCGACGACGCCACCGAGGAGGTGATGTTGAAGGGAGTCGAGAGAGTCACCGGCGTAGGGGCAGCCGTGGATGTTTGGCACAAGTTGGCGGCTTCTAAAAAACAACGAGAGAGAGAGAGATAAAAAGACCAACTTTTTACAACACAGAGGCACGCATGGGGGGGAAGGTTGTGAACCACTGCAGGTGAAAAGCGGAGGGCTCCCCCTTGGAACGCTTGCAAATCCAGCCACCCCTCCTCGACGCTCCGTATTCCTACCCCACTGTGGCACATTCCACCAACACCTGGCAGGCGGCTTCGATGACATCACGGCAGCCCAGCCAATGGCTACGCAGGGCTTGCGGGCGGACAGGCTAACTTGCCTGGCCGGCATCTCCCTCCATGAGTTGGCAAAACCTCTCTCTCTGTGCGTGCGGGTTGGTCTTCTTCCTTTTTCCTCCTTTTCCTTTTCCTTTTGGCAAGCTACACGTTCTGTGCTTTGACACCTCCTTTCTCACTACAGCAGCAGTACCCTTAAACAGTATCTACCCAAACACAGTAAGACATTCTATAATTCTGCACCCTATAGTAACTTCAAGTCATGCAACTCATCTGATTCCAAAACATTTCCTGGGACGTTAGGGGGCAGGGACTGGTGTGTGCTCTTTTTTCTTTTCTTTTCTTTTTTAAATATAGAAGAGGGAGTTGGTCATAAAAATAGCACAGTATTAGCAAAAAAAAAATCCTCTCATGAGGAACATTATAAGTAGAGGAGAGTGTACATACCGAACGGTACGTACTCTATAGCCTTCTCAAAGGTGTACTGACATTCTGTGAAGGTTTTAAAAAGTCATTATTAGGGACCAATAACGCAAACCCCGTTTCACTCTCAAGGTCACTTTCAGCCACAAATCGGTGGAATCCGTTTATAGTTACAGTTCGCCACACCTGGACCACTCCGTGCTCCCGACTGGGTCCACACGGCCAGGCAGTGCTCCCTTCCGACTGGAGGAAGGGTCAAGGCGGGCAAGGTCTCCACCAAGACTACCCTGGGGGCAGCTGCCTGGGGGGGCAGAGCAAGCAGGCAGGCTCTACCCAAGGGGGCGAAGGCACAAAGCCCCTCCACATTCTCGCCAGCACGCCAGACCTCCCCCCACCACCACCTCGTGGCCAGCATTCCTTAGCAGGCAGCAGCTCCACTGCTAGGCCAGCCCATCACTCCACTGGACAAGGGCAGGCCGGCGATGTCCATTTCAAAAAAGTGGCGCTCCCGCCTGCACGCCTGGCAAGGGGATTCAAACGACACAGTGCGGCAGGGGCGAGAGGACAGCCAGGATGTCATTTTCACAGGCTGGAAACAGGCGCGGGTGAGGCGCAGGTCTTCCAAAAAGGGGGGTGGGGGGTGGGGAGGTCACGACAGCTGGGAGTCCAGCCACACCATAGAAGCTAAAAAGAAAGGTATTCGACCCTACCTTGCTTGACAGAAGTTGGCCTCAGAGTCTGCTGACTTTCTGCAAATCAAAATTGGGAGGTGGAGGAAAGGTGTTGCAGTTAAGCCATTCCATGACGCGTGTCCTCAAGTTCCCCCTCCTCTCTCTCGTCAAACCACACCGGCGGCCTTGGCGCCCGAGCACAGGACCCGCAGGTCTACTCTGGAACCTTCACCACCAGTCCCAGGGCTCCCCGCCAAGACAGGCTCATGTCAAACCGGAGAGCCCACGAGATATATGAAGCGGCCTTCTCTCTGCTGGTCCGTAGCCCCGTCTCCGGGGGGCTGAGGGAGAGGCCTTCCCCACCCGCTGGGACCAGACCCTTTTCAGTGGATATGTCAGCGACTGGAGCTGGGGGGGCCTTCAGTGCGCAAGGCAGAGGCCCGCCCACTGGCCGGGGACGCCGTGTCCTGGCGGCACCCAGCAGCTGCCACAGTCCAGACCACCCTGTCTCTTAGGAGACGGCACGTGCAGAGTGGTTTATACAGCCATTTGGTGACCCACCATTCAGACTTGCTACCGCCGGGGAAGAGGAAACGGAAGCATCAGCTAACTTGCTCTGCGGAGCCGATCCTCTGTCCCAAGTGGTGCTTCCACGCTTTTCTGACACGGCTGCCTTGAGCAATGCTGCCACTTTTTGCCCAGAGTTCTCGGCAGGAGCGCTTTCATGGGGTCAGCCCTGGCAGCCTTTGGGGATGGTTCAGCATTGCACAGGTCCTGGCCTGGCTCCACCTCTACAGCCTCGGAAGGCTCCCTGGAAGCCTCCGTGCGCATGCACCGTTTCATAAAAACGGGGGGTGGCAGAGGGTGGATTAAGACCCAGTGTTCCCTCTAAGGCGTGCACATGCTCACAAGTGTTTTTTTTTTATGTCCGCTCAGTTAATTATAGATCCTGCTCGGGTTGAATCAGGAAGGCCTCACTCGAAATCAGGATTTCTCAATGTGAGGGTCCCCAGATGTAATTGGACTTCAACTCCCATAATTCCCAACCCACGGCCACTGGGGCTGGGGATTATGGGAGCTGAAGTCCAACAACATCTGGGGACCCACACGTTGAGAAACCCTGCTCTAAATGCACATGCGCGCGCACGCACTGCCTTGATGCTGCCGCCCAGAACAAAACTCATTCCACACTCAGATGGGGAGGGAAAGAGAACGCTGAACACCACCAGAGAAAGGTGAAGCTGCAAGTGGCCATGGGAGAAGAGAAGGCAACCAAGGTTTGTGGAGTCTAATGTGGCTGGCAAGCCAGTGCCAAGGAATCGGGTTTAGCTAAGCCTCCCTTGTTTTGAGAAGAGGGAGGGAGATTCTGAAATACAGAGAGTAGAGAGGAAGTGGTCAAAACAACGATGATAAAGTGGGCTCAAGATGTGGGACACAATATAGAAATGGCAGCCTGGGAAAAGTTATGGAAAAATGATTTAAAATTTACTGCTTGTTATGCTTTGAAGGAAAACTATTATAAAATGATGTACAGATGGTATTTGACACCAAAAAAAACTGGCATTAATGTATAAAAATGTTTCAAACAAATGTTGGAAGTGTGGGCATTCTGAAGGTACTTTTTTCATATGTGGTGGACCTGTGGGAGGGCTAAGGCCTATTGGGACATGATATACTGTATAATGAATTAAAGAAAATATTCAAAATGACGTTTCCTAAGAAGCCAGAATCCTTCCTGCTGGGAATAACAAGGAGTAATTTCTACAAATAACTCAACATTCTTCATGTATGCTTCTACGGCGGCTAGAATAATGTACGCACAGAAATGGAAGAGTAATGAACTGCCTTTAAAATTGGTTGATAAAAATTTTGGAATACGCGGAGATGGCAAAACTTACAACACTGATAAGAGATCAAAGCTTAGAAGGTTTCAAAGAAGATTGGAAACCGTTCTTGTTGTACTTAAAGAACTATTTTCCTAATATGGATCTTACAGCAGGATTTGAAATTTTAAAAAAATGCAGGTTGGGTAGATTAATGGTTTTTTATTTTTTATTTTAAGGTTTAAATTTGTGTTTTGTACTAATACTATAGCAAGGGTAAACTGTATAGTTGATGTTTCATGAAGAGAGGTGCACGGAAAGTTCATTTATGTCTATTATGATTGTTATGGATATTACTGTTAAAAATTAAAAATTGAATTTGCGAAAAAAAAAAAAAAAAAAAGAAATACAGAGAGTAGCCCATGCATTGGAGCATGTTGCTATCGTGCCGTGGTTGGAAGGGTCGGTATGGACCTGATGGACCCAAGCTCAAACCCACGCTCTGCTAGGAAGTCTGGCCAAGGGTCAAGCAGAACACCCCCGCAAGTGTGCTGCCCTTGGAGGAAGGTCAGGTCTGGCAGGCTGATAAGTAATGCTCCCAGAGATTCCCCATTCGAGAGTGGAAACCAGAAGCTGACATATTCTAACTGCAGAACCGGCATTTCCTGAGTGCGCAATGTACACATACTCCCACCTCTGAGGGCGATACATGTTCGACCAACCGAACACAGGCTTCTCTTCTACAACACTGAAGTAGCCGATCCATCAACACTAGCGGAAAAGTTAAAATGGCCCCCTCTGAACCCAAGTCAGCCGCTGGCTCTGTAGCTTCCATGACCAGGGCAAAAACCAAGCAGACATGGTTATCCTTGTTTTAAGCAACAGTCAACACGGATTTTCAGGAGGATGCCTTTGCAAAGGAAACTGAACATTTGTGGTATTCTTTTTACTGCCGCTGCTTTGTGTTTGATGTAGTATTTTTAATGGGTTAAGTTTTTTAATAGATTTTTATATTGATCCTATCTGCACTTTTGTATTTTAATTATGAATTACTTTAATTATATTGTAAACCGCTTTGAGATTATTTGAATGAGAAGCAGTACAGAAATTGAATTAATAAATTAAGTTGGTGGCTGCTTTGCATGAAGGTGCATGGTGGAAAGTAGGACGTGTACTTCGGGTTGGTAATATTTAAAATACAGTGGTCCCTCGACTTACGAAGATAATCCGATCCGAACGCACGTTCGTAGGTCGGAATTTTCGTAAGTCGAAAAGCACATCCACGGAGGTCCAGAACACTCGTAAGTCGAGGAAACCGCATCTAAAAATTCGTAGGTCAAGGAAGCCGCATCTAAACCGGCAACGACTTCCGGTATTTTTTGTCGTTCGTATGTCGAAACATTCGGATGTCGAGTGCTTCGTAAGTCGAGGGACCACTGTATGTATTTGATCCAGAAGAATGGAAGTGGCCACTTGAAAAGCCCAAGGACCAAAGAGAGGCAAGATACTGCCCTTGAGGAGAAGGTGCAGCTATTCTCTTCCAACCGAGTTCGCCAACACCTCCTTTGCTCAGGCATGTGTTTTACATTTAGCAACAGCAGAGAGAGCGCTCCCAAAGGCAACTGACCAGTTACAGGAGTGGGCTCACTTTGGCTACCTCGCCACTTTGGGCTTTGTAGCAGTAACATTTCAAGCCAGCTTGCTACAAGCTCAGGACACAAGGGGAGAAAAGGCAAGTGGGATAAAAATGGGAACAAGGTCAAGACACCAAGGAGGACCAACGGCTAAAAGCCAGGCCGAGATGTGGGCTTTCTGGAAAGGTTTGAATTGGAAACGTCTCTCTCTCTATGCACATTTTCCTAACACCCTAAATAAGTGGGGGATCTGATGTTATTTGACTTGCTTAGTAAAAAATCAAAACCCATATTTCCCATGCTATATTCCAAGAGGTTTTTCAAGCAGCTGAATGGCTCAACTGACATATTTGAGGGGAGTTAAAAAAAAAAGTCACCAAATATGCTTAATATGGTTTAAAATCAGTCACCCCTTGCCAACCACGGTTTTGAGTATATGTGAATAGGAAATTGTGACCCGTCTTGCCAATGCGACCCAAGTAGCTGCAACTGGGGAGGTTTTTTAGTGACTCGTGGGTGGGTTTCAGCAATTTTGGGGTGTTCAGAGGTTCAATCTGCTCATTCTCCTTGTTGACCCTTGCCAATTTAAAATGCCTTTGAGTGATTTGGGGGGGTTCAAATATTTTCCAGAGGTTCAATCTGCTCATTCTTTGTGATGCCTGGCGATACTACAGGATTTTTTAGCATTTGTTTTGGTGTTTTCTTTTTGCAGTCATGGTTCCCCCTAACCCCGTTTCCCATAGACTTTAATGCCTCGCCAACCGCAAATTTGCCAAGGGTGAGGTTTTGCCAGAATGGAACCCTAGTGGTTAGCGAGGGACAACTTTATACTGAAAGCAATTTTTAATGGGCCTCTACATCAGAATCCCCAACTCCAGCAGAAAGGCATCATCTCCCCAGCGCGGCAGAGAGATGGGCGCACCCAACACAGTCAGCGCCAGGCAGAACTCACGATTCCGAAAACCGGGGTGAGGCTTTTCACTGGAATCTGAGGTTGCAAATGGGACACTGAGAACTAGCTGCTACAGTTCCCAAACACCTTCCCAGAGCCCCATTCACACCCTCCCAGTGATCCTGTGTGGCGCATTCACAGCCTGAGATTCGGGTGAAAAGTTCCCCCGACCACCAACACCTGCTTCCACGAAGCGCCAGGCAGATGGACACATGTCTGCCAGAGTTGAGAGATCCTATTGCACAGACCTAGTTTTTATTGGGAAACTCAAACATAGTACAGTACTCCCATAGTTTCTAGGGATGCTCACCTGAAGAGCACGGTTTACAACTTGGAAAAATTGCCACGCCGGCTCAGTATTGCCTTGGTATCCATTGATGGTTGCTAATGAATTTTATCTACCCATGACCAACATCTGGGCTGACACTGCACACAGGCAGCAGTGTGAGTTCCAGTCTACCATTGTGCTGGCATTTTGAGCAGGGGAAGGGGTGACGCACAGTGGGCTTCAGAGGGGCAGGGAGAGTGGCGAAAACCATCCCTTCCCCTGCTCAAGCGTTAATGCAGCAGCAGTTTGGAACTCACAGTGGCTGTTGCTGGTATCTGCCTTATGCTTCTTTTTAGACTGTGAGCCCTTTGGGGGACAAGGTCCATCTTATTTATATATTTATATTTTCTATGTAGGCCGGTTTGAGAACTTTGGTTGAAGAGTGGTATGAAAATATCCGTGGTAGCAGCAGCAGCAAAGCTAGTCTAAATGTTAGCCAAGACCTTTTAAAAAATATCCCACACCTGGCAAGCCAAAGGAGAGAATTTGCGAGCAAATCTGAGATTCGGGGCATCTCTGGCCTTCGCACATCTATTGGTTTCATGCCAGTTTAGTGATCACAGCTTCCCACAAAGTTGCTGAGAAGTCTCCGCTAGATACTCCTCCCCAGGGATATCCTGGAAACTGAAGTTCTGTGATGAGGGGCGATTTACACCACAACCTGCTTCACCAAGAGTATACTGCTAGAGCTTGAGGCTTCACAAAGATTATCCCAAAAAGCATTTAATCACAGTTTTCTGTACACCGTTAATTCCTGGCAGTAGAGCAAGAGCTCTCTCTCTCTCTCTCAATTTAAGCAGCCAATCACATCCCCAGTTTGCAAGCCCATAACAATACTTGACCCCTCTTATCCTCAAAGAGGAGCTTAAGCGGTACTGGCTGCTGCCACCAGAAAATCTGGCAGGGCCTGCCACCCCCCTGGTATGTTCCATGCTCCCTGCCCAGTATGCCGGTCTGCTCGACGCTGAGGGCAATACCACCAAGGCTATAGGCTTTTACCTTTCTTCCTCGCTTTGACAGCTTCTTCCCATAATCTCAGGGTCTCTGCCTGTTTTCCAGGCCAGCTGGTAACATGCTGCTGTGGGGGCGGCTGTTGTTGCTGCTGCTGCTTCTGGCTGTTGCTCTCTTCATTCATGCAGGCTATTCCAGCCAATTATTGGTTTAAAAAAACAAACACACACAGACAGGCTCAAGTCAGTGTCTTCCCCATCAAAAGACCTTTTGCTGAAGGTAAGAACCATGTTTGGAAACTTAAGATGGCTAAGTTTAAGGCGACGCGTTAGCTCCTCGCGTTTTCCCACATTACTGCTCCATGGTTTTGAAGAAAAGAAGCAGTTAAGAACTTGACACTTCTGAAGTCCACCTCATCACCTTCTCCCCGGCTGGAGCCACTGAGAGCAACTTCATAGGAAACATAGGAAACTGCCATTTACTGAGTCAGACCCTTGGTCCATCTAGCTCAGTATTGTCTTCACAGACTGGCAGCAGCTTCTCCAAGGTTGTGGGCAGGAATCTCTCCCAGCCCTATCTTGAGATGCTGCCAGGGAGGGAACTTTGAGCCTAGTTGCTCTTCCCAGAGCGGCTGCTCCATCCCCTGAGGGGGAATCTCTTCCAGTGCTGACACATCAATTCTCCCATTCATATGCAACCAGGGCACACCCTGCTTAGCTAAGGGGACAAGTAATGCTTGCTACCACAAGACCAGCTCTCCTCTCCTAACTTCAGTCTTGCCCTCAAGCCCCAGTCATTTAAGAGGCTCAGAGAGACTCTAAGCAGTGATTCTCAAACTTGGGTCCTCAGGTGTTATTGGACTTCAACTCCCATAATCCTCAAGCAAAGGCCACTGAGGCTGGGGATTAGGGGAGTTGAAGTCCAATAACACCTGAGGACCCAAGTTTGAGAATCCCTGCTCTAAAGGATTGGGGGGAGGGGGGCGTGTTGGCGTTTCTGCTCCTTTCAGGCACCTTCCCAGCGAAGACCTGACCAATGTCTAAATTCAGATTGTTCTTGTAGAGATGCCTCAGCCCCATTTGTTCTTCAACTGAGAATCCTTTAAGGGGGGGGAAAGGCCCCACACAGAATGGTGTTTAACCTGCCCTTGAGCCCTGACAGAGTCAAAGGATGTCTAACTGGCCCTCTGGTCATGGCACTGCTGCAGGTATATGGAGCACAAAACTTGCTGCTGCATTACAGATTCGCCAAAGCGTGGTGTCTGAGCCCCTCTATGCAAGTGCTTCTCCCATGGGGCTCATAGAGCTGTGAATGAAACAGGTGAATGGAAGGGAACCTATTGGTGTTGACACGAGTGCACTGCAGGATAGGTTTCAGAGTGGGTCGTCAGCACTCACATGCCCATGAGGAAGTATGGGGAACCCCACTTATTGGAGTTGGGGGGGGGGCCACAGGAGCTTCTACCATAATGGACAATTCAAATATCCAAAACTCTTTAAGTTTTCCAGCGAGTGCTAAACTGCTGTGTATCCAAGAAGAACAAGACATCACTCCCTGCACCAACAACTTAGTCTTGAGATACCCAGTTTAAACAGTTTCTACTCACAAGCAGGAAGGTGTAGATTTTCTTGCTTGAAAAAACCGAATTCTGCAATGAAGAAGAAGAAGGCAGATGAAGCCACCCTGCACGGCCGAGATGGACAGCTTCACCGCCCCACACTGCGACTGCCAGGAGGGCTTCATGAGAACAGTTTGGGGAGGAAGGGGGCCATCAAGAGGGAGAGGAGCGGAGAAGGGCTGGGCCAGCTTTGGGCATGAGAAGTCTTGGCTCTGCCCCCCAAGCCAGGAAGCCCACTAAGTGGCCGCTTCAGTCCCGCCCCGGCGAGCTGCCACTTCTCTCGGGGGGGTGTACTATAGGCTTGGGCAGCCCTGCAAAAACGCCCACATAAAACACTAGCCAAAAAACACACATTTCAGCAGCTCACATGCCCACACACGCTTTCGTCAGTCAGGCTTGGGCAAGCAGCAGCAGTTCAAGACCGCAGGTAGGGGGTGCCCCTTCTGAACGCTCTCCCATATGAAAGATCATTTGAAAGCACGCGCACACACCCCAGGGGGAAAGGTTCCACTCTCGTCTGCTGCTTGCAGGGCTGAGTTTCTGCCCGCAGGGATTGAAAAGCCTCACAGGTGAGCATCCAATAACGGCGCTCCTCCCCTATCGTGGAAGAGTTTGGCCAACCATCTGGGGGCACTTTGGGCACCCCTGAAAAGCACAACCTTTTCATATGGGGCGGGGGGGGGGGGTCCTCTGCACTGCTAAACGTGACGGGACATTTCAGCTCCAGATTTCTCCTCCGGGCCCGAAGACGACCCATCCCCATGAAGGCTTGTTTCTCAAATACTTGTCAGCCACCAGCTCCCGCAGGCCGAGAACACGGAAGCCGCATCTCAGAGCCTCCTGAAATCAACAGGGCACCTGCCACTGACTTCAAAGCAGGGTGGATTTGATTTAAATCAAACTGATTTAAATCACGATTTAAATCACGATTTAATTCACTAGCAGGGTGGATAAAAATCAATGATTTTTTAAAAAAAATCAAAAAAATCAGATTTTTTTTAAAATTTAAATCGGATTTTTTTGATTAAAAAAAAAAATCATTGATTTTTATCCACCCTGCTAGTGATTTAAATCAAATCCACCCTGCTTCAAAGGGTTCTGGGCGGGGCCCTGCATCCCATGCTCACAGCCTGGCAAGTCCTCAGATCACCAGCTGCAAGAGACGAGTATTTGTGATGCCTCCCCACTCCTCACCAGAGATGCTCTTCCTCCGGCCAGGCCTAACTGGTAAGCATACAATTGCTCTTGTTCCACTATCGCGTGTCCCGTCCTCAAATGCCCAGCCGCCTCCTCCTTTCAAATACTGCATTTAAAAACGGATACGCTTGGTACCCGCCTGCTCCAAGGAGCCCCCCACGTACTTTTATTGATGCCTTGTTTGCAGGTATTGCAGTTGATGCTTTGGCTCTGCCCGTGCGTCTTCAAGTGGCTGGTGATGTAGGCGGCGCTCAGGAGCTTCCCACAGATGTTACACGACACCTTTCCTTCGTGGCGTACCATGTGGGTCCGCAGCCGGTCTTTGGTGGCAAAGGCAGCTGTGCATGTCTGCAAGGGAGGGGAAGAGGAAGCTGAAGGCCGACCCCCTGCCTCTGCAGCAGACCTAGAGCTGCCCCAAGACTTTGGCACCAACTCCCTCGGGGTGTAGCAGCTTCCCCATCTCGGGCAGCTTTTGAAAGCGCCCCCAAGCCTCATGCATTTAAGCAAGCCTTCAACCCGTTGTGAGTTGCTTTTATTAAGTTACTGCCGTCTCAAATTTTCAACTGTTTTAATGCCTGGCTATTAGCGGCGGTTTTGTTTTTGTTTTTTTGTAAGCCACCATGGGACATGTGTGTACGGCGGGACAGAAATGTAAATACATCAACAAAATTCGTAATCTTGACTCTTTACTGTCCTTCAAGAGAGCCCTTAAAACCTACCTGTTTGGCCGGGCCCTTTCAGGGTTTTTAATCGGTTTTAATTGTTTTAATACCTGGTTTTCAGGGTTTTAATTGTTTTGATAGTTTAATTGTTTTTTTAAAGTTGTTTTTTAAATTGGTATTTATATTTGTATCTCCGTTTTAATTGTTTTTAAGGTTTTCTGTTTTAATTGTAAACCGCCCTGAGCCATTATCGGAAGGGCGGTATATAAAATCAATCAATTGTTCTTTGCAGAGTTTGTGTCCTTGGGCCTTGCTGAGGTTTCTCTGAGTTAGAGCTTTTTAAGTTTCTAAGCAAAGGAGTTCCTTTGGTTTACTGACAAAACGGAGTAGCTTTGGTTTACTAAAACACATCAAATCAATCAAATAAATAAATAAAATGCCACCTTTTAAGTGTGTACGCGTTAAGCCGCCAACACCCCTTCTCAAACCCCGCAAGCCAGCCGAAGTCCAGAAACTTAATGGGAGGACACTCAAAACCCTTCCGACTTCTACCATGAGAGCCCACCAGGTCTTCTGCCCTCAAGAGCACACAGCTAAGAACCCTTCGTAAGAGAACCCTACAAATGGGACTGGAGAAGGACAGGAGCCGTGCCCGAGGGTCTGCAAGGAGGGAGGCCCCACTTTGCAGGAACGGCCAGGGAGGTGCTGGCCTGGGCCTCCGCTGTGCAACTTCGGGGGAGTGTGTGGGATCACCACAGGCCCAGAGGCTCTTCCTCAAAGAACAAAAAAAAGCCCCCCACAAACACCCCTCTACAGGGAAAGTTGCACACCAGGGAGAAGACTAGGGCGAGACCCTGGGCAAAGAGGCACCTTTTCCCGTGGTGATTCTCTTTATTTAGCAGGGGGAGAGCAACCGGCCCTATCCGTCCCCAGCACAGGACCTCCAGTGACTGTGGCTGGTGTCTGTCTTATGTTTCTTTTTAGATTGTGAGCCCTTTGGGGACAGGGAGCCCACTTCTTTATTTATTATTTCTCTGTGTAAACCGCCCTGAGCCATTTTTGGAAGGGCGGTATAGAAATTGAATTATTATTATTAATAATAATAATAATAATAATAATAATAATAATAATAATAATAATAATAAAGCAGTGATTCTCTTATACTTAGTGGGGGAAGTGCGACTGGCCCTATCCTGCCCCAGGATAGCATCATCCCTCCAGCGGCTGTTGCTGGGGTTGACCTTACGTTTCTTTTTAGACCGAGAGTCCTTTGGGGACAGGGGACCATCTTATGGATTTATCTATGTGCACTGCTTTGAGAGAACATCTGCGGAAAAGCAGTCTACAAAGAGGAGTAGCAGCAGTTCTCCCCAGCAGGATGGTTTTCTAGGCGGAGGGCGGGCTTGTTTCTGCACAGAAGAACATTCGGCGCTGTGACCCTGGCTGCCACCAGCAGTTTCAAATCGTGCCTGTCAAAGCTCAACCCATGTTCTTAAGTTCTAGGAGTCAGCCCAGAACTTTAGAGGTAGACCGTCTTCCGTTCCAGGAGGGGTATGGACTCACCCCCAGTGACGCACTCCACTCCACGGTGGGGTGAGGGCGACTTCCCAACCTTGCTTGCTTGCTTGCTTGCTCCTCCTCTCCTGGTCATGTCCTATCTGGCTCAAGGTGGCAATGGACCAAAGTGACCAGAAGGCAGCAGGAGAAACCCACCTCTGCTTGGCCTGCTCACTTCTCCTGGACACATCCATCAGTTGCCCGGCTCAGGCACTAAGGCCAGCTGAAACTTGCACATCCTCAAGTCCTGGCATGTACATCGCCCCCTCCTCTGCTGGAGGAAATGTGGCTAACACCCCCCGTAAGGCCCTTTAATTCCCTCCACCAAGTACATATTTGCCGCTGAGTTTTAACAGAGCGGTGGTGAGGCAGATGCAAACCAGTTCACACACATTCGGGGATGAACTTTGTTCCCTGCCGACCCTCTGCCCTCTCCAAACTGATGTAACCATAAGCCAAAGATTGAATGGCTCCCCTCAAGAACATGAAATGGAGCTGAATATACTCCAGGATGAAAGCGGAGCTCTTTTTTTCTTTTTCTTTTAAAGGGGGGAGGCTACAATCCATACGTTCCAAGTTGACAAAAGGCTTAATAAATGCTAGATGCACACACAGGTTGTCTCCTGCACAGGTTTCCTGACCATAAGAACAGCCCTGCTGGATCAGGCCCAAGGCCCATCTAGTCCAGCATCCTGTTTCGCACAGTGGCCCACCAGATGCCGCCGGAAGCCACAGACAGGAGTTGAGGGCGTGCCCTCTCTCCGGCCATTACTCCCCTGCAACTGGTACTCAGAGGCACCCCTCCCCTGAGGCTGGAGGTGGCCCACAGCCCTCCGACTAGTAGCCATTGATAGACCTCTCCTCCATGAAGTCATCCAAACCCCTCTTCAAGCCATCCAGGTTGTCGGCTGTCACCACATCCTGTGGCAGAGAGTTCCATCTTGGCCATTTTAATGATCAGACCAAAAACGGAGGACAAAGCATCAAGCATCTTTCCTTCCAGTTCAAAGCTGCTCAGGGTGAGTCACTGGGAAACAGCTCAGACACACATCGTTTGAGCTCAACAGAACAATCAAGTCGACTGCTCAAGCCACCCACATTATTCTTCATTAAGTTCAGCCTCATTCAATAAGCTGACAAGTTACTAGTCCAGAAAAAAAATTAATTGCTAGCCCACGGTTCACTGTTTGTAGCACACTGCCGAGTTAGGAGGGAAAGTATCTGCTCAGTGGCCACCAACCATTCACCAGCCTGCCTGGGGCTGCCTCCAAAAACGGCTCAGAACCGACCACTGGGACAGAAGGCAGGCTCCTCCATTCCTGGCAGATGCTCAGCCAACTTTACAAGTGTTCTATAGACACAGCCACACGGGTTGCCAATTTGCTCCCGAGCTCAATGTCAAGCGCTGGCATCTGACCGCTCGAGCCCAAAAGGGTCGAGGGTCAGGTTACCTGCTTTTAATTCTCTCTTTCTGAATGGCCTTATGAAGGTTCTCTTCACTAAGCACCTAAAGATGGGGAGGGGGAGCCTGTCCTCTCCAGAGGAGGCGTTCCAAAGCTGTAGCACCGCACTGAGGAGTCTGATCTGGGAAAGAGCGAAGGTGGCCGGTCAGAGTGGCCACTTTCAAACTGGGTGGTGCACACGCTTGCGGGTCCAAAGGGGCATGACACATTTCACGCCATCCGGTGGAATGTCTGAAACCTGGGAAGATGCTTCAGACGGCAGCACACAGTCGGCACACTGTTCTCACACACCAACACCACCCCAGTCTCCCCCAAACCAGTACTGGAATGATTGGGACCCATACACGATAACTACTGGTGGGGGCACTGACAAGCACTCCTCCCCCCCATCTGGCCAGGACGACCAGCCCATGCCCTTTTCTCCAGGGCTTAGCAGCATGGCGGCAAAGCCTCCTTGACCCTGCTCTGTACCTCACAGCTGTGCCAAGAACCTACAGGTGAAACTCGGAAAATCAGAATATCGTGCAAAAGTCCATTAATTTCAGTCATGCAAATTAAAAGGTGAAACTGATCTATGAGACAGACGCATTACCTGCAAAGCGAGATCAGTCCAGCCTTAATTTGTTATCATTGTGATGATCATGGCGTACAGCTCAGGAAAACCCCAAATCCACAATCCCAGAAAATTAGAGTATTACATGGAACCAAGAAGACAAGGATTGTAGAATCAAACAATATCGGACCTCCGAAAAGTAGACAGTGTACTGTGCTTGATGGGCCAGCAAACTCGCCTGACCTGACCCCACAGAGAATCTATGGGGCATTGCCGAGAGAAGGATGAGAGACATGAGACCAAACAATGCAGAAGAGCTGAAGGCCGCTAAGGAAGCCTCCTAGTCTTCCATAAGACCTCCTCAGTGCCACAGGCTGAGAGCATCCATGCCACGCCGCACGGAGGCAGTCATTGCTGCCAAAGGGGCCCCAACCAAGGACTGAATACATATGCATGCTTCTACTTTTCAGAGGTCCGATATTGTTCGATTCTTCAATCCTTGTCTTCTGGGTTCCATGGAATATTCTCATTTTCTGGGATTGTGGATTTGGGGTTTTCACGAGCTGTACGCCATGATCATCACAATGATAACACATTAAGGCTGGACTTCTCTCGCTTTGCAGGTAATGCGTCTGTCTCATAGATCAGTTTCACCTTTTAATTTGCATGACTGGAATTAATGGACTTTTGCACGATATTCTAATTTTCCAAGTTTCACCTGTATATAACTCTCCACATTTCTGCTTCCCACCGAGGCCAGCCAAAGATTTGTGGATCCCCGAGACGAGGAAGCTGCTTCTAGAAGTGGAAGCTCCTCCCGCCCCTTTGCCTTTTCAGCTATCCTAGAAGCAGCTTCTGGCTTGTCACCCAGATGATCGGCACCTGGCCAATGCAACCTACGGGAACCGAGCCTGGGCCTTCCCTACAGTAGGTGGGGCCTGATGGGGGAGCTTCCAAGGGATCAGAAGGGAACCCAATTGGGTCCTTGGGACTGAGAATCTCAGCCCAGATGGGATGTCGGACAATAAAATGATTTGAGTTTCGCCTGTGGTCGTATTAAGGTCTGGACTTTGAGGTCTTCAACTCTGGTGCATTTTGACGTCTTCCCATCTGTGGTGCTGGTGGGGGAAGGTCATGGGAAAAAACCCTATATTGAGCATATATGACCCTGTGGGGTAGGAGCTAATGACACTATGAAGCATGTCCTACTTTATTGCATTATTTTATTGTGAGCTCTGTAATGTTTTAATGCTACTTTTTAAATTAAAAACTTACCAGGATGTTCAGATGAATTTTAGGTTTCATTTCTTCTCTCAGATCAGCAACTGGCTATTACCTACAGTGTTGCCAAATTTTGTGTTGCAGAACGTCGAGTTCACCATGAATTAACAGATTCTACCAATTAAAATCCTTTTTAATTTAGAAACAGAGTAATTTTAATAACCAAGGAATTGGGTAATTTTAGGTACTGGATTGACCTATGTCTTGTATTTTATTTTTCTGGTCAAAGACCCTAGATCAGTGATTCTCAAACTTGGGTCCTCAGGTGTTATTGGACTTCAACTCCCATAATCCTCAAGCAAAGGCCACTGAGGCTGGGGATTATGGGAGTTGAAGTCCAATAACACCTGAGGACCCAGGTTTGAGAATCCCTGCCCTAGATTCAATTCAGCCCAGACTGATCCTTCTAATTCAACGATTCAAATTGCACGACAGATTCAAACTATTCAAATTGCACGATTCTAATTCAAATTGCACGATGGAGCCGTTTAGCCAACTGCTAACTAACAACCCAAGTTATGCTCTCAACAAATCATGGAAACCCTTACTTGGCATTTGAAGGGTCTCTCTGTAGAGTGAACGTGTTTGACATGACAGCTTAAGTGATCAGGCCTGTGAAAGAAAAAGGAAGAGGGGACACAAGAGAAAACCGTGTTACAGACACAGTCCTGGTTGCTTTTATAACCCAGCCTCCTTCCCAAGGACCAGAGCAGCCATGCCCCACCCTCCTGCCAATGACACAACGACATTCCCAAATGGCAGGAGTTCATTTTATCTCGCCTTAGTTGCACGGCAGCTTTTAAGGGAGCAACCAGTCAAGTGTTTACAAGCCTGCCTTGAAAAGTTCCGGTTATGTTTCTCCACACACCCCACTGGCTTGAATCCGCATTTTTAAAAGGCAGAAGCCGTATATGTACTTAGAACTGGAGATGGTTCTAGTTGGATAAAGGCTAAACACTGCCCCAGTTCGACCAGATGAAGGCTCCCCGCTCTCCACAAGCGGTGTCTACCACCTGCCCATGTTTCATAACTTCCAACCATAAATGACTTCCTAGTTTGAGAATTTCTTCACTGTCTCCCATCGCAGGCAAAAACTGCCTCTAGAGTGTTAAAAATCCACATCCCAAGACTGAGCCCTGTCCCCTATCCCCCCACCACCACCACCACCCCTCCCAGCTCCCACTTTCCTCACAGCCCCCTCCCTCCCCACCCCCCTCGCGAATACGGAATGAAAATCCAATACTGGAGCTCGCCTGGGATTTTCTACATGGTACCTCGAAAAGCCTTTTCCACAAACACCACAGGTGTAGGGTTTGGTGATGCCACCCTCATGAGACCTCACGTGATAGGTCATGCGGTCCTTCCTTTTGAAGCGCTGGTTACAAATGGGGCACTCGAAAGGCTTCTCGTCCGAGTGGGAGAGCTTGTGCCGGTTGAGGTGGTAGACGTCCCGGAAAGCCTTGCCACACATCTCACAGGCGTGGTTCTTCTTGACGGGCTTGCTGGGCTTCTTGGCGGCCTGCGTCACCGGCATGGCCGCGGCACCGGCGCTGCTGCCTGGGTTGGCAGCCGAGGAAGACGTGGTGACCGTCGACAGGATGCCCGCGATGGTGGACACCAGCGACGTCCGGCTGTTGTCGCCCGCGATGGTCGAAATGAGGGGTACCATGGTGGCAGGGGCTTTCTTTGGCCGGGACACTAACTTGATCCCCGTGTGGCAAGACTCGTGGCGCCTCAAGTGGTAGCTGTCCCTGAAGGCCTTGCTGCAATATGTACACACAAAGGAGGTTTTCGGCTTCTCCTTTTTAATCCCGACAATGGCATCTTTCAGGGTCTCCGGTGCAGGGGGGGGCTTCTGGGTTATCGGCAGGGGCAAAATCGGTTTCTGGTCAGGGGGCTCGACAGCAGAGCTGAGGAGGGGCAGCAAGCTGTTCTGTGCGGCTTGCTGCTGGTGATGGGACGCTTCGTGGGCCTACAACCAAAACAGTCAACACTTCAGAATTTAGGTAGACTGAATTTAGGCAGACAGAATGGGATAGACTGGTGAGTTAGGTAGACAGAATTTAGGTAGACTGGTGATGGGACGCTTCGTGGGCCTACAACCAAAACAGTCAACACTTCAGAATTTAGGTAAACTGAGAGCATACCACTATGCTTTAGTAAGAGGCAGCTGCTCAGATATTTGTGGAGGACATAGGCCCTACTAGCAGCATGGTTGCAGGACTTGTTTTAACATGGAAGACATTGCTTGGACAGACCTGAGCAGCACTTAGTCCCTACAATTCTAGGATCCAGGTCATTTATAGCACCCAGGGGTCACACGGACCAAGGAGAAGAGGGACACATCAGGCGTGTGTCAACAAGTTATACACCAAGAATTAAGGGAAGCGCCAATGTATTTTAACTTGCCTAAGCTGTGTGACAGCTGGGATTCAGGCTTGTTTATTTGCACACACAAGGAGGGAAGAGAAGCAAGTGATGGGAAGGTATGGTGTCCCAGCAGGAGAGCTGCAAGGCACAGGCAGCAGCCAAGACAGCAGGCAGATATGACAGGACTTGACAAATCCCAGGCAGCCAGCAGCCGTGGCACCTAGAAATTTAACTGAGGCACTGGACTAGGGGATTCCATGGAGGCCCACCAGAGGTCACACTTTTGTTTCTAAGAAGAGGATGAACACAGAGTGCTTCAGAAAGGCTTATTTGATAAGCAGACTTTAAAGAAGTTTCATACAAGCAGAACCGTGGAACCTTGTCTGTTTCTTGTGTGTTCTGTATGATCCAGAGAGATGGACGGTCACCTACGGGTCTTCCTGGAGGGGAGAAAGTACCACCACCACCCCTTTGTTTCCACTAGACGTTTCCTAGCCAAACTGGTGTGAGACTGAACAAGGAAGGAGAGAGATTACACAGGAGCATCTTAACCCTCGTTCTGGTTGTGAAAATATTCCTATCTGACAGCATGCAGACACCAGCACTCTCTTGCACACAAACTACCTGTGGACAGGAATGCGATACGAGCGCGGTTTTCACCGCCTACTACATTCGGAGGACCTTGCCACACTGCCTCGCCTGCTGACACCGCCGCCACTGACTGCAGAAGATTCTTGGAGCACCTGAAGGGTATACCACTTCCATGGACCCCATCCAGGCCTATGAGGCTGCAGAGTTGCCTTGTCAAAGTAAGGGAACACCTTAGAACACATCCAATGTTCTTGCAACTACATTTTGCTGCAAAAGGGGACATCCTGGTCTGCCGTTGCCCAGTCTTCTATTGGGATATCCCCAAGAAGCACTCTAGGCTTCCCCGGAATACAATCTGAACTAGAGAGGACTACTGTGCCTCCCTTTTTATTATCAACAAGAGCAGGCGCAAAAGGGCTCTTGGAAGCCAACCGTTGGCCAACTCAATGCTAGCAATATCCCCTAAAAACACACACACACACCAGCTCTCACCCAAACTAGGCTCTTCTCCCCTAGAAACACCAGAACAAATCCCCACCATAGGAGCTGAGGTTAACAGACACTAGTTATATAATCTCACCCTCCGCGATTTCCTGATAGGCAGATAAGCCACTTGCTCTATTCTAAACACAGGCGCTCATGGCAGGCGGACGGAGCAAGGTGCATGTTACAGCCAACCCTTTTCAATTCCCCGAGGGGAGCCATTCCTACAACTAATGACTGGGTGTCGGCTGCACGGCTCAGCCCGTTGCGTGATCTCTATCCTAATGACAGCCTATTTGGTTAACTACAGTTATAAATACAATTATAATGCCCGATCTACCCTATTAGACTGTTGATACATTAGAGGGGGGAAATTACACAACTGTCAACACCAGCACCCCCCCGCCCAGAGGTAGGCTGCCCTCGAATGCCACCCATGAGCCAGCTTGCAAGCCAGAGAATGAAGACCGTTTATTCAAACAGATACTTGCCATAGCTTGCCAGTGCTGTAACTAAACACAAGGAACCTGTATTTGGAACTCAACGCCTTCTGAAGTTTATATATTTAGTAACACAATGACTAAGGCATTCTAAGCAGCTGGAGAAAGGTGGAAAATCAGAGAGGGGCCCCTTGTGCCATCAGCAACTTCTTGGGGGAAAGGTTTAGGTCAGGCAATCTCATTATTCTTAGCCAGTGGAAGGGGTCGGGACTTCACTTCTCAAACCACAAGAAGCCAATGGCCTGGAGGCCACATCAGCTGCATGTGGTGGACTTGAATGGGCAAGTCAGTTGGACTGAAGGACGTGGGGAGGGCAGATTTTGTTAAACCAAATATGAATGGTTGCCTTGAAAGGGATGGGATTTTTTCCCCCATTTGCAGTGCTAACTTAAGAGCTCCTGATACACAGAAAATATCCTACAGAAGGAAAGGTGCTTTTCAAACATGCTGCCCCCACCCCATGTAAAGACAGTCCCCAACAGGACAACACACCAGAGGCAGAGCGGGGCTGGCAGCTTCTCTCCAAACCACCGGCCAAAAGGCAGGAACAACTCTTGGGTCATAGTTGCCTAAGCACCAAGTGACACTGCCAGAAGAAAATCTTGTTCTGGCCATGCCTCGGAAAAACCAAGCTTGAGTACTGTCCGGAAGTATAAGATTTGGCAGCCTTTGTAAATCAAAGCAATAACCAGTTCTGCTTGTACCTTTGTGCATTAAAGAGGTCTTCCATCACCACAAACAGATCCAAGCCTATAGGACAGGACCAAGAACTTAAATGCATCTCGTGTGCCAGAGTGCAAGGTAACCCTGAACAGTGAGACAACTGTACATACCTGCGAGACAACTCAAAATACCTGCCACCAGTGTTTGTTCTGCATCCCTGTGGATTTTACAAGGACGTTAGAGCTCCTTGCACCAATTGTTCTCAGTACCACTGAATTGTTTGGCATGTATACATGCACTATGTATGTTTGTTTGTTTGTATACATACACAGTGTGTATATATGTATATGTATATACATATGGGTGTGTGGAAATACACACACACACGCAACTAAATAAAGTGAGGTCTGTATGTAAATAAAACATTTGGCTATTTCATCTGTTGGCCTTTATGTTATATGCACTTTGTTAAGTTTGCTTTTCTCTAGCTGCAAAAAAAACCGGAAAGCTACACAAGTCACATGGATGGCTTCTTCTGAATCAACACTGACAAGAGTACTGAATGAACTGCTCTCAATCCAAAGACATCCCAAGTTCTTTTAATAGTCCAGTTCTGGAAAAAGCGGCCTCGGTTGCCACAGGTGACCACTAAGCCTTATTCTCCTCTCTGTAACCCATGTCTAGAAGCAGCAACCACAATATCAAATATGCAAGTGTAAACAAAGCCTCTCTTAAGTGTTTGCATGCTTGGAAGTCGCTTCAAGAGCTGCAAACCATCCCAGGAACAAACCAGGCCAGGTTCCAAAGAGCCGCTTAGGCTCATGCAAAGGGCTTGGGCTAGCCCAGTGGAGCCGGCCTTTCTTTGAACAGTAGCCCCTTAAGACTGCTTTTAAAACGTACATCTTCAAAAGCCGTTTGCCAAGCAAAACAAGTGCTCCTGCTTCGGGGAAGGCAAGTCTAGACAACTCCCTTCAGGTGCATGGGACAGTCTTCTGGCTCCAGAAGAATACAACCCTTGCTCATGAGCTGCAGAACTTCCACCAAAACTGTCACTTGAAAAGCCTGGCTGGGCAACTAAGCCAGGGATTCTCAACGTGTGGGTCCCCAGATGTAATTGGACTTCAGCTCCCATAATTCCTAACCAAAGGCCACTGGGGCTGGGGATTATGGGAGTTGAAGTCCAATCACATCTGGGGACCCACACGTTGAGAAACCCTGAACTAAGCAATCCCGGGGTGTGGATGCTCCTCAGCCCACCCTTGTGTGGTCCTATATGCCAAGGCCATGCAAGAACTGATGGGTCTGGAGGCAGCTAGTCAGCACTTCTGGTCAGCTTCACGGAGGGCAAGAAGAGGCAGGTATTTCTGCCTTGACAGTGCCCCGTCCTGTACTCTGCCTGGCATCAGTCCAGAGACACCCCAGCTTCTCCTCGGGACGAAGGTCTCTGCTCCTGTGAAATTTAATTTAAAAGAAGAGGCCATCTTTGAGGGCTATCAAGACCGAAACCTGCTCTCATGGCATTTCTGCCACATGCCAGCTACCACATTTGAGAACTGGTCGCTCGGCAGAGGTGGGGCCGAAGGGTAACCAGGCTGCTTAGGCAAAGTGTTGTTGTTGTTGTTGTTAATAATAATAATAATAATAATAATAATAATAATAATAATATTTTACATTTATATCCCGCTCTTCCTCCAAGGAGCCCAGAGCGGTGTACTACAGACTTGAGTTTCTCTTTCACAACAACCCTGTGAAGTAGGCTAGGCTGAGAGAGACGTGACTGGCCCAGAGTCACCCAGCTAGTTTCATGGCTGAAGGGGGGATTTGAACTTGGGTCTCCCCGGTCCTAGTCCAGCACTCTAACCGCTACACCACGCTGGCTCTCTATGGAGGACAGTCAGTGCACTTGACTGAATCCCGCCCCCCAACCTCCACACCCTGTCCCTGCTGCACAGAACATTTCGGCCCCAGGAGCCTCCAGGTACCTGCATTCATAGCTGCATTTGAAGCCCACGTGTATTTTTAATAGCAGGAAGCAGGGACGGGAGGAAAGATGACCAGAACATGAACCCAACACAGGGCTCCACTTCCCACCAAGATTCCTCCTAAAAACATGATTCTGTCCCTTCTCTAAAATGTCCCAAATAGTTCTTTATGGGCAGTAGAGCCAAAGATGCAGGGCCAGAAAGCCAAAACCGAAGGCCTTTACAGTTTTTCCCTGTAGTCTTTATAAACTATTTTGTATATGAATGGGGTGCGCATTTCCTTCAAGCGCTTAAGGCCCTGGCCAGCAAACAGTACTGTTAGAGGGCCACTAAGACGAGCTGGGATGCAACCCTTGAGCCAAGACCAAGAATGAGGTCATTTCAAGGCACCATCGTACACCGGAGTAACAGCGAGCCCAGCCACCATGGTATTTAGGACCCTTCTAAAGCTGTACAGCGTTATTAAGCACTGTAAGCTTACAACACACTTTGTCTTAATACAATAACCACTATCATAGTGTCTCACATTCATGAGCCCTTCCGCTATAAAAAGGCAATCTGAATAAGGCTATGTACCTTGAGACCCGGGCAACTCCGCTTGCCAAGGTTTGCTAAAATAGCTAAATTAATGTTGCTTTTGGCCACAAACACCCTGTGGTTCCTACGCATTAAGGCCTTCTAAACAAGGATCAAGAGGTAAAATGATAAATGAGGGCGTGCAGCATGAAACTGCATCTGACGACCCTTTGTAAGTCATTTCATTCACTTGCAGAGGATGGCTTTATATGGCCTAGCATTCAAATCAACAGCTGTGGGTTTGCTTTCCATCCCTGCGAATTCTATGGTAACACAATCACACACCAAACAGTTTCATAGCCCAGGCTGGGAGGATTTGGCATTGTCATCTTCCACTGCCAGAGGCAAAGATTTTTTGCAATGATGCCTTGATGTCAGCTCAGCCAATTAGCATCTGTGAGTCATATACCTTGGTTATGCCATGAGATGATCTCTCCCTTAATTGTACTCCCTAGGCAGATAAGAACCATTTCAAGATAAGCAGCATCCGCTCGGACACCCGGGTACAGGCAAGGAGGAGTCCTGCAACTCACTTCAGTGCCAAGGTGCACTTCAATATACAGACAAGTTCAGAAGTGGCCAAGATTTTAAGAAGTCACATTCTTCCCAAACTGAGCTTTTGCCCAGTCTTAAATAACATACATGATTTATTTAGGTAAGAGCTGAAAGCCTTATGCAGAACAAAGTACATAGGAACATAGGAAGCTGCCATATACTGAGTCAGACCATTGGGCTATCTAGCTCAATATTGTCTTCACAGACTGGCAGCGGCTTCTCCCAGGTTGCAGGCAGGAGTCTCTCTCCCAGCCCTGTCTCGTTGGAGATGCTGCCAGGGAGGGAACTGGGAACCTTCTGCTCTTCCCAGAGCGGCTCCATCCCCTAAGGGGAAGATCTTGCAGTGCTCACACATCAAGTCTCCCATTCAGATGCAACCAGGGCAGACCCTGCTTAGCTATGGGGACAAGTCATGCTTGCTACCACAAGACCAGCTCTCCTCTCCTGTAACAACTGATTAGACAACTGATTAAAACAATTTGTGGTTTTAAAGGCAAGCAGGCAACTACAGACAGCTCACAAGAAAGGGAGGAAGAAAAAACCCATCCAAGGGATATCCTTCCACTTCCTCCTCAAAGCACTGGTAGAAAGATTAACAATCTTCCCAAGCACTTGAGGCGATCGGTTTTGAGATGGCTCTTGATATTAAAGGAGTATGCACGCCAAATGCTTACAGGACAGTCATTTGTTTTTAGCCAAGGGAAATGCTGAATCCTTGAGAATCAATGCTGAACCATGTAACTTCAATCTAACTACAGAGGAGAAAGAGTCGTCGGACAACACTGACTGTGCTCTGGCACAGATATACCAATTGTGAGGAGGCCATTAAGGTCCTTTGGTCTATTTTCACAATAATATTTCCTGCAAGTGGTTACGAGGAAAGATGCGAGAAAATGGTGGGGAGGCGTGGAGAAGAGAGAATAAAAGAATGCCTTCTAACCCATGCAATGGAGATGGTGTTTCAGTAAGGAGATTAACTGTTCAAATCTCAAAAGAGGGAAAATTAAACCCTCGATAGGACTGCCTAAAGATCATTGCTGGCATCTGCATATGGCAACATATTTCATAGCGAGTATGCAGCAAAGATCATAATCACACAGGAAAAAAAGCTTAGTTACCACCGCCTCAAACAGATTTTGTTTCCAAGAGCATGTTCTAAGCCTGCTTCCAGAGACCGGCCACCTAAGCGAGTGACTCATCTTTGTACTTGGGGGAACTATTTTCCTTGAGAAGAAAGAGGCTGCAGTGCATTTGCCTCAGATTTATTCCTTCACTTCATGTTTTCCAACTGGAGCCACGCTTTGTATTTTAAAAAGAACAGAAGACTCAATGGGCAAGTGACGCATGCCTGTAATTTGCAGAGGATTATTTTACCTTCAGGAACGGGAGGGGGGAGAGAACAAGCGGTACTGCATTAGTATACATTTTCAACCTTTAAGAAGGAGAACGTTTGTGGACTCGCTTCTCAACTGGCTTGCAGACATGAGGAAGGAGTCTGGCAGAATGCATTCCTTGTGGAAGATTAATACTTCCCATGAAGGACAGGAGACAAAAAGCCAAGGGGCTCAAGTTGCAGGGTGTCATCATTAACGACACTAAACTCTAGAATCTTTCCCAGAAACAGCTCTAAGGTTTAGTTTGGTTTTGGAGTGGGGCGGGGGCAGAGACAGGGAGAGAGATCTAAAAAGGAGACATGTTTATCATTTACTCAGAGCCCATTTTGAGGAGAAAATCCTTGGAATGTCTCTTGGGCAAGTATTCTTTGAGATCAGGCTGCAGGCTAGCAAATTGCTTAGAAAGCCGAAAGCAACCTTCCCCTCACCACAACTCCAGATGGTACATCCCAACATTTTCTTGTTACACCAATCAATTCCAGCAAATAACTCCATTAATGCCTGCTCTTCTCCGAGCAGTTCACTGTTTGCTTCCATATGCAGATAAGAGGGTCCCTATCCCATATAAGAAAACTGAGCATATTTTAATACATTATTCTGTCCTTTAAATCACATTCAATGATTTCAGTTTCCTAAAGAGCACCAAGTAATTTTTAACAAATAAAGTCATTTTTTTCTAAGACTCCACAGATAAGTGGCAAAAACCAGAAATGGAAGGTCTTTTATGTGACGGAGATAAAAATAAAAGGGAGCAGAGTACAGTAATTTTAAATAGGGGAGCAGAACAAAGGGGGGAAGTATGGAATAGAGAAAGCAGCACATTTTGGAAGTCAGGAGAAGATAACATGAAGCATGCAACTAGCACACCAGAAAACACATCTTTGGAAAGAAGGGAGAGGAAGCGGAGGGCAAACTGAAGATCTAGGGAAATAAGAAGCAAATAGATAAAACTGGAAACAAGAAGGGAAACAATAAAGCACAATTAAACACCGCTGGGATGAAAATGAAAAACTGTGACAAAGACAACACTGGAGTGGACAGAAAAGGGGGGAAAAACAGAAGGGTGAGAAGCAGAAGCAGAGAAGCTAACTGAGAAAATGAGAGGGCAAAGTTTCAGAAGATGGTAGAGAGCAGAATTGGAAGGGGACAAGAAGAGAAGCAGTGCCATTTAAAAATGGGACACAGAAGGCAGCAAAGGGTGAGAGAAAAGCAGAATTCCCACATGCAAGAAGAAAAGGAAAATCAACCATTTACAAGGAGGGAGATGGAGAATGAAAGCTTAGTCACACAGACGACTAACATGGTATGAAAAAGAAGAGGGAGGTAGAAAAAAAAACAAAAAAAGGAGTAGCAAGCATGAAGTCAGAAATTCCAGAGGGGTAGCTGTGTTAGTCTGAACACAAAAGGATACCCTTTGGCACCTTAAGGCGACTTGATGATATATAAAGAGGGGAAACCTGCAATTTAGGCAAAAATCCTAAAGAAAGATGAAAGAAAGCAAACAAAAATCAGAAAGGTAACGAGAGAGTAATTCTCAATGAGGCCAAAAACAAATGAAAGAAGTACTGGGGAGAGAAGAAAAATAATTGGAGAGCAACCACCATGGGGGAGAGGGGGAGGAGACCGGATTGAAGCATTCAGAGATTATTTGAGGGGAGCAGAGGAGGGAACAGTTAAAGAGTCCCAAAAATGGGAGGGGGAAACATAGCAGCAGGAGCAGAGCGCGCGCGCGAGAGAGAGAAATAAGCAACTAGGAAACCCAAGATGGAGAGTCGATTGGAATGAAATGTGCAGAGAACCACATTTTGTGGTGTTGGGGGCGAGAATGAAGACTAAATCCAGTTTAGGGAAAGGAGGGAAAGGCAGAAAATTGGTGAAGGAAGGAGGATAAGTTGTAGTACACAGACAAGGGGAGATTAGCGCAGTCTTGGAGGGAGGAGAGAAAAAAAATAATGCAGCGGCAATTGGGAGGGAGGAAGCCGGAGTGTGCAGACAGTCATAGGGTGAAAGTGGGGGGGGAGACGAGTCAGGATCCTGAAGAACTTTGAAAGCAACACTTGAAACACCGTCCAAGGCAGCAGAGGAGAGGCGTGGAGATCCATAACCCCCAACCCGGTCCTGGAACTTGGAGGGAATTCCTGCCCCCACCCTAAAAATTAAAAAAAATAAAATAAAAAACCACCCACAGGAAAAAAAAAAGGGAGAACAGCAGGAGAAAAATCAAAGAATGCAACAGGAGTCAAAGAGAACTGGGAGGGCTGCAAAGGCAAAAAGCAGACGAGCCAAAAAGTACAAAAGAGGGAGGGCAGAAGAGAAGGGAGAACAGCACAATTTAAGCACCCAGTTTTTTGGTTTAAAAAAACAACACACACAAAAGAGAAGGGAGAACACCACAATTTAAGCATCCAGTTTTTTGGTTTAAAAACAAAACAAAACAGGATAAAACCTCTCATTTTCCCTCATCCAACATCAGCTTCATTCCTCCCCCCTCCCCAAAAAATCACAGACCAACCGTTTGAAGGGGGGGGGAGACAAAGGCAAAATGAAGTGCAGGAAAAGGGAGAGAAAAGGGGCAGAAAAAGTCGGTGCTCCTGATGAGGAGGAAAGAGGGTTGTGGGGCAGGGTGGGGGGGGGAGAAACGAAGGCGAAGCAGAGCGCCGCAAAGGCCCCCCCCAGCATTGCACAGACCAGTTAATCAATAATAAAACAATTAATAACAACAACAACAACAACAATAATAATAATAATAATAATGCAACTTTGTAAGCCGCCCCCCAACGTAACCAATTGTTCTCTGTTAGAGCCCCCACCCTGACCAGAGTGAGCCCCTCTTCCTCCAAGGGTGGTCGTCTTGCGGGGGGGGGGGTGCAGATGAGGAGGAGGGGCGACTTCTTGGGGGTTTTCCTCCTTCTCCTGCATCTCATTTCATTTTGGAAGCGGGGGGGGGGCAGGCAGACCAGTTTAATAAAAAATAATGGTAATAATAATAAGAGGAGGGGGGAGGAAGAGGAAGATTAATAATAATAATAAGAGGAGGGGGGATGAAGAGGAGGATTATTATTATTAATAATAATAAGAGGAGGAGGAGGAAGAGGAGGGTTAATAATAATAATAATAATAATAATAATAATAATAGGATTATTATTTTTCCCTTTCCTGAAAAGGCCCCGGAGTCGAGAGGGGGGGTTCTCCTCACCTGGAAGAGGAAGGCGGTCCAATTGGCCTCCATGGCAGCCGCCGCCGCCGCGGCCGAGTCGAGCGCGCGCACGCGCTGAGGTGGGGGGGGGTGGATGGCGACGCGGGGGGGGAGGAGGAGGAGTTCAGAGGAGAGATAGAAATAGAATTATATATTATATTATATTATCTTATATATATAAATATTATAGAGAGGGGGGAGCGAGGCGTGAGTGGCGACGGGGGGGGTGTCCTGAGGAGTTGGGGTCACGAGGGGGGCCCCCCCGGGGGGCGCGCGCGCGGCGGGCCTGCGGGCCGGGCCTGCTGCTGCTGCTGCTCCGGCTGGCCGCGCTCGCGCCCGCTGCTGCTGCTGGGCCGCCGGCCTCTCGCCGCCGTCCGCCCCTCCGCCCGGCGGGCCTCCCCGGCTGGCTGGCTGGCTGCCCTCCCCGCCCTCCCTCCCTCCTTCCTTCCTTCCCTCCCTCCTTCCTCCCGGGCCCGGCCGCTACATGGAGCCGACAACAAAGCCGGGGCGGCCGGGGGCGCTGCTGCTGCTGAGGCGGCCGAGGAGGAGGAGGCGGCGGCGGCTCAACATGGCAGCGCCTCAGCCGCGGCCGCGTTTCCGCTCGCCCTCGGGACGAACCATCCGCGCGGCGGCGGGGGGGGGGGAGCCGGAGCCGGGTGGGGCGGGGGTTGGAGGGGGCGGGGGCGCCCGCGCGCCCCTCCCAGCCAACCCGCGCGGAACGCCCCGCCCCGCCCGGGGGGCGCCGCGCGGGGAGGGGCGAGGGGGCCGCGCGGGGGGGGGGGCCCGCGCGCCGGGCGGACTCCCCCCCCGCCCAGGCGGCGAATGGGAGCGTCCCGCTCCTCCGGCGGGCGGGCGGCAGCAGGGCAGAAGATGGAGGCGGAGGGAGGGGGGGGGGTGCGCGCGTGCGTGCGTGTGCGCGCGCGAGGGGGGGGGGAGAGGCGGCAGGCCCAGGCCGGCGGCGGCGGGGGTTGAGGGGGCCGGGTGAGGAGGGGGCGCCTTGGAGGAGAAGAGGGGGAGGCAGTGGCCCCCCCACGAGGAAACCCCCCCAGGAAAGGGGGGGGACTGAGGACCACCAGCGCACCCCCCCCAAAAAAAATATGGAGGGCTTGTGTGGAGTTGGAGCCCCAGGCTGGGAGGACCTCTTCTGAGACCCCCGCCCTGTCCAGGGAGAGATGAGTGAGGGGATTCGAGGAGATAGGTAGACACACACACATACACACCTATAAAGGGTTTGTGTGTATATACACACACACATATACACGCACACTCCACACACGTATAAAGGGTTTGTGTGTATACACACACATATATACACACACACTCCACACATATAAAGGGTTTGTGTGTATACACACAAATATATACACGCACACTCCACACATATAAAGGGTTTGTGTGTATACACACACATATATACAAACACATTCCACACGTATAAAGGGTTTGTGTGTATACACACACATATATACACACACACTCCACACATTCCACACATATAAAGGGTTTGTGTGTATACACACACATATATACACACACACTCCACACATTCCACACGTATAAAGGGTTTTTGTGTATACACACACATATACACGCACACTCCACACACGTATAAAGGGTTTGTGTGTATACACACACATATATAGACGCACACTCCACACATTCCACACGTAAAGGGTTTTTATGTGTATACACACACATATACACGCACACTCCACACACGTATAAAGGGTTTGTGTGTATACACACATATATACACACACACTCCACACATTCCACACGTATAAAGGGTTTTTGTGTATACACACACATATACACGCACACTCCACACACGTATAAAGGGTTTGTGTGTATACACACACATATATACACGCACACTCCACACATTCCACACGTATAAAGGGTTTTTATGTGTATACACACACATATACACGCACACTCCACACATTCCACACGTATAAAGGGTTTTTATGTGTATACACACACATATACACGCACACTCCACACACGTATAAAGGGTTTGTGTGTATACACACACATATATACACACACACTCCACACATTCCACACATATAAAGGGTTTGTGTGTATACACACACATATATACACGCACACTCCCACACATTCCACACGTATAAAGGGTTTGTGTGTATACACACACATATACACGCACACTCCACACACGTATAAAGGGTTTGTGTATATACACACACATATATACACGCACACTGCACACATTCCACACGTATAAAGGTTTTGTTTGTATACACACACATATACACGCACACTCCACACACGTATAAAGGGTTTGTGTGTATACACACACATATACACGCACACTCCACACACGTATAAAGGGTTTGTGTGTATACACACACATATATACACACACACTCCACACATTCCACACATATAAAGGGTTTGTGTGTATACACACAAATATATACACGCACACTCCACACATTCCACACGTATAAAGGGTTTGTGTGTATACACGCACATATATACACTCACACCCTCCACACATTCCACACGTATAAAGGGTTTGTGTGTATGCACGCACATATATACACTCACACCCTCCACACATTCCACACGTATAAAGGCTTTGTGTGTATACACGCACATATATACACGCACACTCCACACATTCCACACGTATAAAGGGTTTGTGTGTATACACGCACATATATACACTCACACACTCCACACATTCCACACGTATAAAGGGTTTGTGTGTATACACGCACATATATACACTCACACCCTCCACACATTCCACACGTATAAAGGCTTTGTGTGTATACACGCACATATATACACGCACACTCCACACATTCCACACGTATAAAGGGTTTGTGTGTATGCACGCACATATATACACTCACACCCTCCACACATTCCACACGTATAAAGGCTTTGTGTGTATACACGCACATATATACACGCACACTCCACACATTCCACACGTATAAAGGGTTTGTGTGTATACACACACATATATACACGCACCCTCCACACATTCCACACGTATAAAGGGTTTGTGTGTATACACACACATATATACAAGCACCCTCCACACATTCCACACGTACAAAGGGTTTGTGTGTATACACGCACATATATACACGCACACTCCACACATTCCACACGTATAAAGGGTTTGTGTGTATGCACGCACATATATACACTCACACACTCCACACATTCCACACGTATAAAGGCTTTGTGTGTATACACGCACATATATACACGCACACTCCACACATTCCACACGTATAAAGGGTTTGTGTGTATACACACACATATATACACACACATTCCACACGTATAAAGGGTTTGTGTGTATACACACACATATATACAAGCACCCTCCACACATTCCACACGTACAAAGGGTTTGTGTGTATACACGCACATATATACACGCACACTCCACACATTCCACACGTATAAAGGGTTTGTGTGTATGCACGCACATATATACACTCACACACTCCACACATTCCACACGTATAAAGGCTTTGTGTGTATACACGCACATATATACACGCACACTCCACACATTCCACACGTATAAAGGGTTTGTGTGTATACACACACATATATACACACACATTCCACACGTATAAAGGGTTTGTGTGTATACACGCACATATATACACGCACCCTCCACACATTGCACACGTATAAAGGGTTTGTGTGTATACACGCACATATATACACGCACCCTCCACACATTCCACACGTACAAAGGGTTTGTGTGTATACACACACGTATATACACGCACACTCCACACATTCCACACGTACAAAGGGTTTGTGTGTATACACACACATATATACACGCACACTCCACACATTCCACACGTATAAAGGCTTTGTGTGTATACACGCGCATATATACACGCACACTCCACACATTCCACACGTATAAAGGCTTTGCGTGTGTGTATACAAACCTTCCAAGGAAATCACAGAATTGCTTTCTCTCGTCACCCAAACGAGAGCAGCATCAATTCCTCTTGGGCACCCGCGAGACCCGGCTGCTGCAGCACCCAAGTTAGGTCTTGCCCTCGCTCGGCAAATCGCGCAGCCACCCAAGTCTAGCTGGAGGCTACAAACTCTTGCAGCTGCCTTCTGCCGAGTCAGACTTCCTCTTGCAGCTGCCTTCCATCGAGCACAGCCCTGACTGGCAGCAGCTTTCCAAGGGTTCAGCACCCGTTTCCCCAGCCCTACCTGGAGATGCGACCCTCTGCGTGCAAAGTGCTCTGCCACTGGGTCCCTGTGGGTGATTCTCCATAAGCCCAGAAACCTGGCAGTCAGGCACAGATTTCAATGTCCCACAAACCTCGGCTTGTATTCACCCCAGTAGCGCTTTAGCCCTCAAGAACAGCGAATCAGAATTGGCATTGATGTATAAAAATGTTTCAAACAAATGTTGGAAGTGTGGACACTCTGAAGGCACCTTTTTTCATATGTGGTGGACCTGTGGGAAGGCTAAAGCCTATTGGGATATGAGTTATAATGAATTAAAGAAAATATTTAAAATGTCTTTTCCTAAGAAGCCAGAATCCTTCCTGCCAGGGATAACACAAGGTGCAATCTCTACAAGTAATTTAACATTTTTCATGTATGCTTCTACGGCGGCCAGAATAATATATGCACAGAAATGGAAGAATAATGAACTGCCTTCAAAACAGGATTGGCTGATAAAAATTTTGGGATATGCGGAGATGGCAAAACTCACAGCACTAATAAGAGATCAAAACTTGGAATGTTTTAAAGAAGGTTGGAAACCATTCTTGTTGTATCGAAAGAATTACTTTCCTACTATGGACTTGACAGCAGGGTTTGAAATTTAGCAAAAAACTGCCGGTTGGGTAGATTAGCTATGTTTGTAAGGGTTGGAATTTATGTTTTGAATTATTATAGGGTAAATTTTATAGCTGATGATTCACGAAGAGATGTGTGCGGGAGGGAAGTCCACCTTTTTGTGTGTATTGGCAATGAATGACAATATTACTACTGTTAAAATTAATAAAAATTGAATTTGAAAAAGAAAAGAAAAAAAGAACAGCGAATCAGAATATAGCAAGCCTGCTGGCCACACCTGCAGAGGAGCCAGGGAACCTGCAAGGCCGACTTGCAGCCGCCGAGGCTCCCGCGCCCCATTCTTTCCACATGCCCCATAACTAGGAGCACAGAGGGTGATCAAGCAGCAGGCAGCTGCTCGCTTCACGGAAGACGCTTGCTTGCTAGCTCAGACCAGAGGCTAGCTTGCTTGCTAGCTTGCCTTGCTAGCTTGCCTTGCTAGCTCAGGCTAGCTTGCTCAGGCTAGCTTGCTCAGGCTAGCTTGCTTGCTAGCTCAGATCAGAGGGCCACCATCTGTATTCCAGCATCGAGCTGGATGTTTCCAGCAGCCGGAAAGCCGCTGGACGCCCCACCAGGGGCAGAGCCACCATTGTGCGGACGGGTTCGAGGAACCTGGGCCGCCAACGGAAAGGGCCGCCGAAGCCCACAGGGGGTCGTGGCTCGGGCTTCGAAAGATTCCCCAAGCGAACTCCCCCACGCCCGGCCTCCAGAGAGCCCTGGGTCCTTTACGCTGGAGGAAGAGAAAGGGAAATAAAAGGCTGTCGTGCAACAGACACGTGCCTGTAAAGGGCAGGGGAGAGCTCACTTGGGGCTCTCCAGAGCCCAGGTGGGGCGAGCCACACCCCATGTGCGTGATGTCACATGCGCGGGATGTGGCGAGAGGGGCTGCCGGGCAGGGCCGGACTCAGGCCACCATTCGCCTGGCTCTGCCCCGGCGCCCCGCTCATACATCTCCAACATCTGGTACTCTGAAAGGTATACTGCCTTTGAACATGGAGGTTCCATTCCTCTCAAGGCCTTCTGGGTCCCCCTTCTCGTCCACAAAGGAAAGAGTCTCTCCCCCCGCCCATTTACTTTAGCTTCTGATAAGTACACCATGCTGGTCGTTGACCGAAATAAAGAGATTGATTGATTGATTGATTGATTGATTGATTGATTGATTGATAAGTACACACTGCCTCTGCAGCTAGTGTGTCGCCAAAGAGTCTTGCTTCAGCGTACCATGAAGCTCAGCACAGCACTTTTCATGCCAAAAAGAGAGGTTAAGAACCGAAGAACAGCCCTGCTGGATCAGGCCCAAGGAAGCCCATCTCGTCGAGTCTCCTGTTTCGCACAGTGGCCCACCAGATGTCCTAGGCAGCCTTCCCCCCCAGACCCAGACCCATTGAAACCAGCAGGACATTCGTCATGACGGACTTGTCTCACCGATCGAAGTGGTGCCTAGTCATAACTGGCTAGTCTAGGTAGAAAATACACAGGTCAAGAATTAAGGGCTGCTAAGCTGCCAACCCCCCAGCCACCTTGCCCCCCAGAATCTGCATTTCTCAGAAGCAAGAAAGGGGGTGCTAATGGCTTGATCTTAGGAAAGGTATTGGGAAAAACACGGGGGGGGGGAGTATATCCACAAGTAACTTCCATCCGAGTTGCCAGTTCTGTGCCTGTGACGTACACACACCCCAACCGATAATTAAGGGTTGCCAACTTACCAGCCTCCATCACCAGGAGCCCTTGGAAACAGCCCTGGAGATTTCCATGGCTTGGATCTTGCGGTGTTGAGAAGATATATAGCATGACACAGAGAGTAGACGCCCTTGGGAAAGGTAGATTGTACTAACCCTGCATAAAAGCCAGAGAAGAGATTTAAAAATATATATATCTAAAGCCATCACCCTTTTAAGCACTCTTCTCTAGAAAACACCCCACTCAAAAGACTTGGTTGAGCTCTAACCTTCTAAGAACTGTAACCCAAAGGAGCACCTCACTCCAGACTGACTGGCATTATACCCCACTGAAAGTGGAGGGTGAGGCGGGTCACCTGGAGGCTCCACCCACCACACAGCCTGATAGGTGTCTCACTTGGAAATACTGCCCCGGAAGTTTCCCTTAAAGGGATAGGAGCGTAGGGAGCTGCCATATACTGAGTCAGACCCTTGGTCCATCCAGCTCAGGATTGTCTGCACAGACTGGCAGCAGCTTCTTCAGGGTCGCAGGCAGGAATTTCTCTCTCAGCCCGGTCTTGGAGATGCTGCCAGGGAGGGAACTGGGAACCTTCTGCATGCAAGCAGCCAGGCGCTCTTCCCAGAATAGCCAAGGGGAATGCCTTACAATCCTCACGCTTGTAGTCTCCCATTTGTATGCCACCAGGGTGGAAGACCCTGCTTAGCAAAGGAGACAAGTCATGAGCCAGCATGGGGTAGTGGTTCGAGTGCTGGGCTAAGAGACCCGAGTTCGAATCCCCATTCAGCCATGGGACTAGCTGGGTGACTCTGGGCCAGTCACTTCTCTCTCAGCCTAACCTACTTCACAGGGTTGTTGTGAAAGAGAAACGCAAGGATGTAGTACACCGCTCTGGGCTCCTTGGAGGAAGAGCGGGATATAAATCTAAAATAAAAATTAATAATAATAATAATAATAATAATAATAATAATAATAATAATATCCGGCCTCCACGGCAGGACCAGGCCAGCCTAGCTTTATTTCCTGACCCAGATTTCGTCCCTGACAGCATCTCCCGATAGGGCTGGGAAAGACCCCACCAAAAAGATTGGCATTAATGTATAAAAATGTTTCAAACAAATGTTGGAAGTGTGGGCATTCTGAAGGCACCTTTTTTCATATGTGGTGGACCTGTGGGAAGGCTAAAGCCTATTGGGATATGAGTTATAATGAATTAAAGAAAATATTTAAAATGACATTTCCTAAGAAGCCAGAATCCTTCCTGCTGGGAATAACACAAGGTGCAATTTCAACAACGAACTTAATATTTTTTATGTACGCTTCTACGGCGGCCAGAATTATATATGCACAGAAATGGAAGACCAGTGAACTGCCTTCAAAAGAAGATTGGCTGTTTAAAATTATGGAATATGCAGAGATGGCAAAACGAACAGCATTACTAAGGGACAAAAACTTGGAATGTTTTAAAGAAGATTGGAAACCATTCTTGTTGTACCTAAAGGATTATTTTCCTACTTTGGACTTGACTGTAGGGCTTGAGATTTAGTAAAACTGCAGGTTGGTTAGATTAACTCTCTCTCTCTCTCTCTCTCTCTCTCTGTATATGTATATGTATATGTATATATGTGTGTGTGTGTGTATATATATATATGTGTGTGTGTGTGTGTATATATATATATATACACACACATACATATATATATACACACACATACATATATACACACACATATATATACACACACACACACATATACACACACACACACACACACATATATATAAATATATGGGTTTGAATTTATACTTTGAGGTATTATAATAGCAAAGGTAAATGTTATAATTGATGACTCACGAAGAAATCTGAGCGGGAAGTCCACCTTTTTATTTTTCTGTGTGTACTTGTAATGAATGTTGACATTATTGATGTTAAAAATAATAAAAATTGAATTTGAAAAAAAGAAAAGACCCTCTCTGAAACCCTGGCAAGTTAAGACTGGGCCCGTATAAGGGAAGCAGCTCCCGGGTAAGTGTGCACAGGGACATCCGCTTCACCTTTTCCACGCCCCATTTGGGTTGCCAGGTTTTCTTCACTGCCCCGGTCCCCACATCTTTTAACCTCAGGGTGGCACACCGGAATGTGGCATGTTAACCATTTTTCTCTTTTTCGGGGAGAAGCATCAGAGACGCTGACGCTGCCGTTCAAGACATGGCGGGGAGAATGCAATCCCAGCGTTGCTCACTGGGCTTCTTTCCAAGGGAAGAAAAGCAGGTATGCATTCTAAAATAAACGGAGTTCATGCTAGGAAGGGAACAACATAGGAAGCTGCCGTATACTGAGTCAGACCCTTGGTCCACCTAGCTCAGTATTGGCTTCACAGACGGGCAGCGGCTGGGAGGAAAGGCTCATTGGAAGTTCTACACATTGGAAGTTCACACAGTTCTAGTCTGCCTTTCATATGCAACCAGGGCGGACCCTGCTTAGCTAAGGGGACCAGTCATGCTTGCGACCACAAGACCAGCTTTCCTCTCCTAAAAAGATCTCAAGTACAGAGCCAGGAAAGATCTTAGGGAATATAGGAAGCTGCCATATACTGAGTCAGACCCTTGGTCCACCTAGCTCAGTATTGTCTTCACAGACTGGCAGCGGCTTCTCCAAGGTTGCAGGCAGGAGTCTCTCTCCCAGCCCTATCTCATTGGAGATGCTGCCAGGGAGGGAACTGGGAACCCTCAGCTCTTCCCGGAGCGGCTCCATCCCCTGAGGGGGAATATCTCCCAGTGCTCACACTTCTAGTCTCCCATCCAAATGCAAACCAAGGCAGACCCTGCTTAGCTAAGGGGACAAGTCCTGCTTGCGACCACAAGACCAGCTTTCCTCTCCTAAAAAGATCTCAAGGACAGAGCCAGGAAAGATCTTAGGGAACATAGGAAGCTGCCCTATACGGAGTCAGACCCTTGGTCCACCTAGCTCCGTATTGGCTTCACAGACTGGCAGCGGGTTCTCCAAGGTTGCAGGCAAGAATCTCTCTCCCAGCCCTCTCTCGTTGGAGATGCTGCCAGGGAGGGAACTGGAAACCTTCTGCTCTTCCCAGAGCGGCTCCATCCCCTGAGGGGGAATCTCTTCCAGTGCCCACACATCACGTCTCCCATTCAGATGCAACCAGGGCAGACCCTGCTTAGCTATGGGAACAAGTCATGCTTGCTTCCCCAAGACCAGCTCTCCTCCTTGGTCTGCGTTGTGCCCAGCCAAGTCTTCTGGGCCACCTTGGTACCGCCCTGGCTACAAAACAGACCCCTTCCCTATGACCTGCCCTCCCTCCCTTCCTGGCCAGGGAAGCGCCTTTTGGGGCACAGCTCTAGGGTGAGGCCTTTCGACCGCCTCACTCCATGCAAAGTGTCCAGGGAAATCGGGACAGACGGGGCAGGTGTTTGGGAGCTCCTCTCTGGTCCGAGATTGGACCACATTCCTCCTCCATCCTTCACATTCCAAGTTCTCACCCAGGAGACGAAGCCGGTGCCTTGAGCAAATCTGACAGCACTTGCCTTTCGGCGGAAAGGTCTGCTGGGTTGAAAGGATGTGCCCTTTAAGCAGCATATATGCCCTCCCACCCGGCGCCAGTGGGAACGGGGACACCCTCCGGCAGTCAGGGGTCTCCTGCCCCTCCAGACACGGCGCATCCATATGGCCGTGACGGGAAGGGGGCAAGACAGTGGAGGAGTCCACCAACTCGGCTCTGTGCCTGCGCTCTGCCATTTGAGGCAAGCCCTGGAAGAACCGGTTGGTTTCCTGTGTCACTTTTCTGTCTCCCAGATCATCGACAAAAAGAGATTTCTGGGCACTTGTCCTGGCTGCTCCTGCATGGTGGGCTTCCGACCTAACCAGGTAAAGATTGAGGTCTTAATGGCACGAAACACGGAAAATTGAAGTCTTAAGGCACGAAACACGGAAAACTTGAGGTCTTAATGGCACGAAACACGGAAAACTTGAGGTCTTAATGGCACGAAACACGGAAAACTTGAGGTCTTAATGGCACGAAACACGGAAAACTTGAGGTCTTAATGGCACGAAACACGGGAAATTGAGGTCTTAATGGCACGAAACACGGGAAATTGAGGTCTTAATGGCACGAAACAGGGAAAACGAGGTCTTAATGGCACGAAACACGGGAAATTGAGGTCTTAATGGCACGAAACACGGAAAACTTGAGGTCTTAATGGCATGAAACACGGAAAATTGAGGTCTTAATGGCACGAAACATGGAAAACTTGAGGTCTTAATGGCACGAAACACGGAAAACTTGAGGTCTTAATGGCACGAAACACGGGAAATTGAGGTCTTAATGGCACGAAACAGGGAAAACTTGAGGTCTTAATGGCACGAAACACGGAAAACTTGAGGTCTTAATGGCACGAAACACGGAAAATTGAGGTCTTAATGGCACGAAACACGGAAAACTTGAGGTCTTAATGGCACGAAACACGGAAAACTTGAGGTCTTAATGGCACGAAACACGGGAAATTGAGGTCTTAATGGCACGAAACACGGAAAACTTGAGGTCTTAATGGCACGAAACACGGAAAATTGAGGTCTTAATGGCACAAAACACGGAAAATTGAGGTCTTAATGGCACGAAACATGGAAAACTTGAGGTCTTAATGGCATGAAACACGGAAAACTTGAGGTCTTAATGGCACGAAACACGGGAAATTGAGGTCTTAATGGCACGAAACACGGAAAACTTGAGGTCTTAATGGCACAAAACACGGAAAATTGAGGTCTTAATGGCACGAAACATGGAAAACTTGAGGTCTTAATGGCACGAAACACGGGAAATTGAGGTCTTAATGGCACGAAACATGGAAAACGAGGTCTTAATGGCACGAAAAACGGAAAATTGAGGTCTTAATGGCACGAAACAGGGAAAACTTGAGGTCTTAATGGCACGAAACACGGGAAATTGAGGTCTTAATGGCACGAAACACGGGAAATTGAGGTCTTAATGGCACGAAACAGGGAAAACTTGAGGTCTTAATGGCACGAAACACGGGAAATTGAGGTCTTAATGGCACGAAACATGGAAAACTTGAGGTTTTAATGGCACGAAACACGGAAAATTGAGGTCTTAATGGCACGAAACATGGAAAACTTGAGGTCTTAATGGCACGAAACACGGGAAATTGAGGTCTTAATGGCACGAAACACGGGAAATTGAGGTCTTAATGGCACGAAACACGGGAAATTGAGGTCTTAATGGCACGAAACAGGGAAAACTTGAGGTCTTAATGGCACGAAACACGGGAAATTGAGGTCTTAATGGCACGAAACATGGAAAACTTGAGGTCTTAATGGCACGAAACACGGAAAATTGAGGTCTTAATGGCACGAAACATGGAAAACTTGAGGTCTTAATGGCACGAAACACGGAAAACTTGAGGTCTTAATGGCACGAAACACGGGAAATTGAGGTCTTAATGGCACGAAACACGGGAAATTGAGGTCTTAATGGCACGAAACATGGAAAACTTGAGGTCTTAATGGCACGAAACACGGAAAATTGAGGTCTTAATGGCACGAAACATGGAAAACTTGAGGTCTTAATGGCACGAAACACGGAAAATTGAAGTCTTAAGGCACGAAACACGGAAAACTTGAGGTCTTAATGGCACGAAACACGGAAAATTGAAGTCTTAAGGCACGAAACACGGAAAACTTGAGGTCTTAATGGCACGAAACACGGAAAACTTGAGGTCTTAATGGCACGAAACACGGAAAATTGAGGTCTTAATGGCACGAAACACGGAAAACTTGAGGTCTTAATGGCACGAAACACGGGAAATTGAGGTCTTAATGGCACGAAACACGGGAAATTGAGGTCTTAATGGCACGAAACAGGGAAAACTTGAGGTCTTAATGGCACGAAACACGGGAAATTGAGGTCTTAATGGCACGAAATACGGAAAACTTGAGGTCTTAATGGCACGAAACACGGAAAATTGAGGTCTTAATGGCACGAAACATGGAAAACTTGAGGTCTTAATGGCACGAAACACGGAAAACTTGAGGTCTTAATGGCACAAAACACGGGAAATTGAGGTCTTAATGGCACGAAACACGGGAAATTGAGGTCTTAATGGCACGAAACACGGAAAACTTGAGGTCTTAATGGCACGAAACACGGAAAATTGAGGTCTTAATGGCACGAAACATGGAAAACTTGAGGTCTTAATGGCACGAAACACGGAAAACTTGAGGTCTTAATGGCACGAAACACGGGAAATTGAGGTCTTAATGGCACGAAACACGGCAAACTTGAGGTCTGAATGGCACAAAACACGGAAAATTGAGGTCTTAATGGCACAAAACACGGAAAATTGAGGTCTTAATGGCACGAAACATGGAAAACTTGAGGTCTTAATGGCACGAAACACGGAAAACTTGAGGTCTTAATGGCACGAAACACGGGAAATTGAGGTCTTAATGGCACGAAACACGGAAAACTTGAGGTCTTAATGGCACAAAACACGGAAAATTGAGGTCTTAATGGCACGAAACATGGAAAACTTGAGGTCTTAATGGCACGAAACACGGAAAATTGAGGTCTTAATGGCACGAAACACGGAAAAATTGAGGTCTTAATGGCACGAAACACGGAAAACTTGAGGTCTTAATGGCACGAAACACGGAAAATTGAGGTCTTAATGGCACAAAACACGGAAAATTGAGGTCTTAATGGCACGAAACAGGGAAAACTTCCAGAGCGATGGGGGTTGAAAGTTGCGTCGGCCCCAGCGTCTGGTTCTGGGCTGCAGTGGGGACCCGACCCTTTCCCCCAAGATGCCCTAAATCCCTGCGGCTGGCCTGTCCTGCCAGCATAGGCCTCCACACAGAAGCTGCCTGCTTGCCTGTGTCTCGTGAGAGAGACAGGAGGCGGAAAGGCCATTTTGGAGACGGCGTCGCTCGCGCCTTTCCTGCTCCCTGCTTGGCGGTCTTGGCCAGCTTGCAAGTGCCGAGCCGGCCTCCATTGTCTGGCATCTGCTGCTCACTGGGACGCAGACGCGGCAACAGCAAGAAGGGGTTCTTGTTTCCCTTGGAATTCTAGCCATCCCCGCTAATCTTTGCCGGGCCTTTGATGTGATGGCCGTGAATCTCCGCCTTTGTCCCCTTCTGGCCGGGGCCTCCTTGTCGCAGGAAACATTGCTTCTGCTTCTCTCCTCTCTCGGAGGAGGATCATCCTTTGGGACAGTGTTTCTCAACGTTTTTGGAGTCATGGACCAGTGCATTATACACGCGCCGTTTCCTGGACCAGCAGTTAGTAAAGGGGTCACCCCCCTGACCCCCACCCCCAGGCACCCCGCAAAAAACAATTTCAGGCCGTTCTCTGGAGCTCATTTCCAGGCAGCCCTCACTGCTGCATAATATTCATTTCAAGGAAGTGAAATGAACATTATCCAGAAGCAAGGGCTGCCTGGAAATGAGTTCTGGATAGCTTCCAGTGGCCCCTGCCAGCCCAAAATTGTTTTTGGGGTGTGTGTGTGTGTGTGATTTTTATTAGTGATGCCTCATGGACCGGTACCCAATGCCTCGCGGACCGGCACCGGTCCACGGACCGGTGGTTGAGAAACACTGGTTTGGGAGATGATCCTCGTTCGTGGAGAGCTCTGAACGGACGCCCAGTTTGGATTCAGTTCAGTTTTCACAGTTCTGCCCTCGCCCACACCGATGATGCCACAAAGCCATGCCACAAAGCGGGTTTTAAGCCTTGTTCAAGGAGAGCAGCGGCAGACACTCAGGCAGACGAAATGTGCACGATTCCAGCTCTCTGACGTCCGGCAAATGATTCCTCCTCAAGACCCAACTTTCCCTCCATCCTTTAATTACGCCACTATAACAAATCCCGGAGGATGTGAAACAGAAATGGTAATGTTTGTGCATCCATCTCCTTCCTCTCTTGCCCCCCACTGCTGTATTGTGGACGACTGTACGCCCCTAGGGGCAGAGACCTGACTCCTTGCGTGGTGTGATCCACCACGCACACAGATCATATCGTCATTATCGTTAACCTTTTTATTTTGGTAGGCAAAACACAAGGAGCAAGAAAGTTTTTAAACAAGGTAGAAGAGTCAACATTTCGCCCGCAACCAGACCCCACATTTCTCCCCTTTGACCTCCTTCCTTTCCCATAAACCCACCCATTCGAGCCCCTAACAAGAAGACGAGGAGGACAGCAACAATTTAAGCCTCAAAGGAGGCAAGACCCTTTCTCTGTGGCTTGTGCCTCCTGTTGATTAGCGGGAAGAGGGTGCGATTTGGTTGGCTTTCTCAGGCATCCTCCCATGCTCCCTCCCTCAAAAACAAACAAATTGTTAAAAACAAACAATGGAAATCTGTTTAAAGATGAGATGAGAGCCAGCGTGGTGTAGTGGTTAGAGTGCTGGACTAGGACCGGGGAGACCCGAGTTCAAATCCCCCTTCAGCCATCAGACTTGCTGGGTGACTCTGGGCCAGTCGCTTCTCTCTCAGCCGAACCTACCTCACAGGGTGGTTGTGAAAGAGAAACTCAAGTATGTAGTACATCACTCTGGGCTCCTTGGAGGAAGAGCGGGACAGAAATGTAAAAATAATAATAATAAAAGAGGGTTTTTAATGTTTCATCTCTGTTTATATCTGGTAGGTTCTTTAGTTTTTATAATACTTAGTTTTTAGCTTTTGAAATAACTTTTAATTTGAAACTTTAAAAAATGATTGTAAGTTTAAATGTGGTTTTAGCTTGGCCTTTTAACTGGTTTATCTTAAACTTGGTTCACTTTCTTAGTCTTATTTTACATGGTATCTTTTTATTATGTCGTGAGCTGCCCCGAGCAGTAGTGTATTGGAAAGGCAGGGTATAAATACTTTGAATAAAGAAATAAGAAGAGGAAACCGCAAAGGTGCCACAGAAGTAGGGTTGCCAACTGTCCCTCGTTATTTTTTTATTTATTTCATATTTTCATATTATGAAGGATGTCCCTCGTTGCAGGGATGAAATGTTGGTCCCTATAGGGGCAGCATTTGTCTCTCATTTATCCAATAGCATATAATTCAGTTACATATACGACAGTGATACTCAGGCTCTTGATGATGATGATGATGATGATGATGATTTTACATTTATATCCCGCACTTCCTCCAAGGAGCTCAGAGCGGTGTACTACATCCTTGAGTTTCTCTTTCACAACAACCCTGTGAAGTAGGCTAGGCTGAGAGAGAAGTGACTGGCCCAGAGTCACCCAGCTAGTCTCATGGCTGAACAGGGATTTGAACTCGGGTCTCCCCGGTCCTAGTCCAGCACTCTAACCACTACACCACGCTGGCTCTCTTACCACTGCATATACCACGCTGGCTCTCTTACCACTGCATATGCCTCCCAGACCCACCCCACCGCAGCCAGCCCCTACACACTTGTGTCCCTCATTCTGGCAATGAAACGTTGGCAACCCGACCCGGAAATGCCTTTTCTTACTAGGCCCAGTGGCTCTTCTCCTTGGGGAGCACCCAGAAGGCAAAGCAAGCCTTCTGTATGATCTCAGAGTAATGCCAGGATCAAAACCTCTTAGTCCTCCAGCCCAGACCCCTGCAGTCACTCGGACTTTATTTCCTAACCTATCCAATGCGGAACCTCTTTTTTCAATAGTATGGCTAACCTTGCGGGAGGTCACACAGGTTGAGTTGATCTCTCCTTTACTTACACACACTTTTGGGTCCTCCGTTTCTGGGTCTTTACCAGCATCCCCCTTCGGTGTAAACAGCAGAGCCCTTCTTGTTGGGAATGCCAGTGTGACCTCTGAAGCTTGCAGATTGTCAGGAGCTGCTGAGGCTAGCACCAAGAACGCGTGAGCCTCTAGTATTGCAGGTAAGAGTGTTCCTTAAAAGGTCCCCAGCCTTCAGAGTGATTCCATCTCGGCCGGTAGCTCCTCTGCCCTGGGAGAGCTCTAGTGCCTACCTGCTTGGATCGAGGCTCCCTTTGCCGGGGCAAGCAGTTGGTGTTGGCGAACACCGTGCTTTCCAGGGTAAAGGAAAGGAAAGTTGTGCCGTCAACTCAGTGTCGACTCCTGGCACCCACAGAGCCCTGTGGTTGTCTTTGGCAGAATACAGGAGGGGTTGACCATTGCCTCTTCCCACGCAGAATGAGATTATGCCTTTCAGCATCTTCCTACAGGTGAAACTCGGAAAATTAGAATATCGTGCAAAAGTCCATTAATTTCAGTCATGCAAATTAAAAGGTGAAACTGATCTAGGAGACAGACGCATTACATGCAAAGCGAGAGAAGTCCAGCCTGAATTGGTTATCATTGTGATGATCATGGCGTACAGCTCGTGAAAACCCCAAATCCACAATCCCAGAAAATTAGAATATTACGTGGAACCAAGAAGACAAGGATTGTAGAAGAGAACAATATCGGACCTCTGAAAAGTATACAGTGTACTGTGCTTGATTGGCCAGCAAACCCGCCTGACCTGACCCCATAGAGAATCTATGGGGCATTGCCAAGAGAAGGATGAGAGACATGAGACCAAACAATGCAGAAGAGCTGAAGGCCGCTAAGGAAGCATCCTGGTCTTCCATAAGACCTCCTCAGTGCCACAGGCTGAGAGCATCCATGCCACGCCGCATGGAGGCAGTCATTGCTGCCAAAGGGGCCCCAACCAAGGACTGAATACATATGCATGCTTCTACTTTTCGGAGGTCCAATATTGTTCTCATAGTCTGGGAAACACACCAGCGGGGATGCGAACCGACAACCTCTTGCTCGCTAGGCAAGTCATTTCCCCGCTGAGCCATTAGGTGGCTTTCAGTGTAGCAGATGCAAAATCCAAGGCAGGTCCTCTGCCCCAAAGAGCTTCCAGTCTTAACTGGAAATGTGGACAAGACGAGGAGGCAGCGAGGAAGGGGTGAGCCGAGTGGTCAGCATTCACTGAAGCAGCGGAGCAAAACCCAGCCACAATCTTGGTGCTGATTGCTGCGAAGTGCCATTGTAGCTCTCCAAGAATATCATCTCATTTTAACGGTCCAATATGGAACTGGAAACAGCTAATTAATGCCCCACCAGCCATGATGGCTCTTGATCCATTTCTCCCCTCAGTCAGCCTTTTCCCACCCGAGCCGAATGATGATAGGCGGAACATGTAGACGCGAGCTATTATGATTTAAAAATATTTACAGATCGCTTTTCAACCACAGGTTCTCGTAGCCAGAAGCAGAGAGGAAATGGTTCTCTGCCCCGAAGAGGCCCAAAAAGAAGCACAAGGGAAGCCCCAGCAAAAGCCACGGGCCGGGCAGGGGTGTGTGTGTGTGTGTGTGTGTGTGTGTGTTGGGCTGAGCAGGGCCAGTTGCTCTCCCCCTGCTCAAGAGGAGAGAGCCGCCCCCGTTGAGACAGGACTCTCGGGCATGTCTGCAGGGACCCCTTCATGAGGCCAGCCGATGGAACTGCTCGCTCAGAATCTGTCCACACCGCTTTTCAACCCAAATACCAGTCATGTCTCCAGAATTGAAAGTGGGGTGTGAGGTGTTTCAATTGGGGGGGTGGGGAGGGGTGTGTGTCAGGTGAGACATACTGAAGGCACCATAAGAGAGATATGGATTTTTAATGATTTTTATGAAAGGCGGTATATAAACTGAACAAGAAAGAGAGGAGTAAATAAAGCAGTGGTGCTCTGTTGGTGGCGGTGGTGGTGGTGAGGAGGAGGAGGAGGGATAGCTGCTCCAGCACCAGAGAGGAGAGCTGGTCTTGTGGTTGCAAGCATGACTTGTCCCCTTTGCTAAGCAGGGTCCGCCCTGGTTGCATCTGAATGGGAGACTTGATGTGTGAGCACTGCAAGATCTTCCCCTCAGGGGATGGAGCCGCTCTGGGAAGAGCAGAACGTTCCCAGTTCCCTCCTTGGCTTCTCCAAGATAGGGCTGAGAGAGAGACTCCTGCCTGCAACCTTGGAGAAGCCGCTGCCAGTCTGTGAAGACAATACTGAGCGAGGTGGACCAAGGGTCTGACTCAGTATATGGCAGCTTCCTATATTCCCTAAGATCTTTCCTGGCTCTGTACTTGAGATCTTTTTAGGAGAGGAGAGCTGGTCTTGTGGTCGCCAGCATGACTTGTCCCCTTAGCTAAGCAGGGTCTGCCCTGGTTGCATCTGAATGGGAGACTTGATGTGTGAGCACTGGAAGAGATTCCCGCACTCAGGGGATGGAGCCACTCTGGGAAGAGCATCTAGGTTCCCAGTTCCCTCCCTGGCAGCATCTCCAAGATCGGGCTGAGAGAGAGACTCCTGCCTGCAACCTTGGAGAAGCCGCTGCCAGTCCGTGAAGACAATACTGAGCTAGATAGACCAATGGTCTGACTCAGTATATGGCAGTCTCCTATGTTCCTATGCTCCAGGCCCCGGGACAAGCCGTCCTGCATTGGTTTGTTGGAGCCCTTTTGGAGTGTGCTCACCTGTTCTTCCTTTCTCTTTTGGAGATCATCCTAGCCAGTGTGGCGGCTTATTGGAATGACCACTTTGCGTTCGGACAGAAGCTGACCAACCACCACACTGTTCACACACCTATGCCTTGACTCAACTTGAAGGTGTGTTCAGTAAGAGCAGAGATCTACAGCACCCAGCCCACATGTACACACCGAGGTCATCCACACCATCCAAAATCATGTTCTACCTGGGTTTGGGAGTTTTGTGCGCTCCGAGGGTAGCAGTGACGGTGTGAATGACCTCATTCGTTCGAAGGCCTCCCTAGCTGTCGTTTTTTCCCTTGGCCGGCAGGCAGCGCTCACACACTAATCATTTCCTTCCCCTCCCAGAGATTCCCAACCTTCGATTGGATTCCCAGATGTGGTTAAGTCCCGGTTTATTGAGTCTGAGGAGGACGGGGTTTGTAGTCCAACCACAGCGGGAGAACCTTAGGCCGGCCACCCCTGGAGAAATGTCGCTGCTCAGAAGCTGGGCGCAGAGAGTGAACTTGTGGCAAGCCAGAGTTGAGGATGGGAGTCTGGGATGGAGAGGGCCAGGGGTGAGGAGGAGGAGGAGGAGGAGGAGGAGGCGGAGGAGGAGGAGGAGGAGGAGGAGGAGGAGGAGGAGGAGGAGGAGTGAAAACCCACTTCACAGGGTTGTTGTGAAAGAGAAACTCAAGTATGTAGCTCTGGGCTCCTTGGAGGAAGAGCGGGATATAAATGTTAAAATAAAATAATAATAACAACAACAACAACAACAACTCTCCCTTTATTTAAAAAGAAACTGGGCTGATCTCCAAAGAACCGTTGGCGTACTCATTAATTCTATAGCACCATTGAAGTATCGGGCACATGATTTGTACTGATTGTTCAGTTTCTATACCACCTTTCATAATGCATCTCAAGGCGGCCAGCAAAAGTTAAAACGCAATAAAAATCCCATAAGCGTTCCATTTAACATCTTAAAAATCAGCGAAACCACTGCGTAGTCCTGGACGCAGAAACCAAGCCTGGTCCCTGCCCTTAGGCACTCAGGTTTAAGGAACCGACGGGGAGAAGAAGACAGGGAGAGGCAGAAAGACAAGGAGAAAGCAACAGGGTGGTGTGTGCAAAATGCAGTGGCAGGTGCAATACTGATAGGTTGCACTGCGTGCAGCTGGAAATTAAAATCCAAAGGTAGACTTGTTAGGGGTATGCTGAACAGCCTCTTTGGGTCCCTGGCGCTTTCCTCCAGAGAGAGGCAAAAGGACAGACCTGGAGAACTGCTTGCTGGATATCAAGTCCGACCCTTGGTCCATCTAGCTCTGAATTGTCTACCCAGACTGGCAGCGGCTTCTCCAAGGATGCAGGCAGGAATCTCTCTCTCTCTCAGCCCTGTCTTGGAGGTGCAGCCAGGGAGGGAACTTGGAACCTTCTCCCCACAAGCATGCCGGTGCTCTTCCCAGAACGGCCCCATCCCCTATTATTATTATTATTTTTTATTATTTTACATTTATATCCCGCTCTTCCTCCAAGGAGCCCAGAGCGGTGTACTACATCCTTGAGTTTCTCTTTCACAACAACCCTGTGAAGTAGGTTAGGCTGAGAGAGAAGGGACTGGCCCCGAGTCACCCAGCTAGTTTTATGGCTGAAGGGGGATTTGAACTCGGGTCTCCCCGGTGCTAGTCCAGCACTCTAACCACTGCTCACGCATTGGAGACAGTGTGGAGCCTTGTGGGACTCCATGATTTAGTTCTCGCTTTGCAGAGCTGCAGTTTCAAGCGACACCATCTGGAACGTACCAGAGAGGTAGGCACGGAACCACTTTAAAACAGTGCCACCCAATCCCACGCCCCTCAGGGAATCCAAAAGGGTACCACCGTTGATGGTGTCGAAAGCCACCAAGAGATCCAAAAGGATCAGCAGAGCTGCGTTCCCTCTGTGGATAGCCAATTGGAGATCACCCATCAGGCCGACCAAGGCCGTCTCAACCCCATAGCCCACCCAGAAGCCAGTTCAATGGGTCCAGATGCCCTTCCAAAGGTCGGTTTCCACTGTGGGTTGGCCAAGCCACATGGGGGTGCAGCTGGAGAAAAACAAGTCCGACGTCTCTCTAGGAGCGAGGAGGCAGAGCTGGCTAGGTTGTCCTTTGGGTCCTGCCCATGGGATCTCGGAGTCCGAGGGTGTGAGCCACTCTTGTCTCTAATGTCCAAAAACACAGCCCAGCAGGGGCGTATCTAGGGGTAGGGCAGGCATGGCATGTGCCCCGGGCACCACTTGAAGGGGGGGCGCCATTTTTCTAAAATTAAAAAAAAAATTAAAATGGCTGCTGAAAACAAAATGGCCACCGCGCATGCTCAAATGGCCTCTGTGAGGCCCTAGGCCATGCCAGGCCTCGCAGAGGCCATTTGAGCATGCGCAGTCGCCATTTTGTTTTCAGTGGCCATTTTTAAAAAAATATTGTTTTTTTAAAAATGGCCACCGCACATGCTGAAATGGTCCCTACGAGGCCCTAGAGGCCAGAGAGGGGAGGGGAAACCTTTGCAGACCCCCCCCCCACAGCCTTTAGGAAGCCCCCCGAAGGGGCTACAGGTAATTTTTAAAAATTAATAAAAAAAATTTTAAAAAATTAATTTACATTTTTTAAAAAATATAATATAAGTCACTGTACACATATTCAGTTTGGCACTATGTACAGAGTATCAGATGGGTGTCCGATGTTTGGGCAAGGGGCGCATTTTCAGTGCTTGCCCTAGGCACTATTTTCCCTAGATACGCCCCAGTGGTGGCCTCCGACGTCCACAGGATTTCAGCGATTGAAATCTGGCCCCCGGCTTTGTCTGTGAAGCCAGCCAACTCAACAGGAGCAAGAGGCTAAGGCTGAGGACAATGGTGTATGATCTCACCCCCTTGGAATGTGAACTCCCGTCAGAGAGAAACAGGCCACAAAGCAGGTCTTTAGAGTGGAAGTTTTCCCTTTGTCTGTGAGATCTCATCATCACTCTCACAATCCGCCATTTGAGATCAGCAGCATCGTTTGAGAACTCTCGAAATGATTGTGCTTTATAAGAAGCACCTGCGGTCATAGGCACTAGTTTCATCAAGGAGGCTGAAAGCAGTGGGGCAGGGAGTGGATGTCCTCAGAAGGCAGCAAGGACGCCCTGGGTGTTCTTCACACGGCAGGCTTGGCTGCAAGGCAAAAAGTGGGTATTTTTTATCCTGGATATAAATTGGGCCACGCGCTTCATGCCCAACGGAAAACCTGAATCGTGTGCGAAGTGCTCCCCCGAGAGCCCGCAGGGACTTCAGGGTCAATCTGAAAACCACTCTGGCAGAATTACTGGTGCGTTCTGCTGGCCGTCACTGGCCTGCTGAGAATTTCCATTTAATAATAATAATAATAATAATAATAATAATAATGGCAACTTGCAGAAAGAAACAGAGGGTTTAATACTGGCTGCACAAGAACAAGCACTAAGAACAAATGCAATAAGAGCCAAAGTCGAAAAATCCACCACAAACAGCAAGTGCCGCCTTTGTAAAGAAGCAGATGAAACTGTGGACCACCTGATCAGCTGTTGTAAGAAGATCGCAGGCTGTGCAATTCTGTTATTATTTCATTATACATCGCACAGACTGACTACAAACAAAGGCATGACAAGGTAGCAGGGATGATACACGGGAACATCTGCAAAAAATACAAGCTACCTGTAGCCAAAAACTGGGGGGACTATAAAATTGAAAAAGTGGTAGAAAATGAAGATGTAAAAATATTATGGAACTTCCGACTACAAACAGACAAACATCTGCCACACAATACACCAGATATCACTGTAGTCGAGGAGAAAGAAAAACAAGTGAAAATAATCGACATAGCAATACCAGGGGATAGCAGAATAGAAGAAAAAGAAATAGAAAAAAATCACCAAATACAAAGATCTACAAATGGAAATTGAAAGGCTGTGGCAGAAAAAGACCAAAATAATCCCAGTGGTCATTGGCGCCCTGGGTGCAGTCCCAAAAGACCTTGGAGAGCACCTCAACCCCAGAGGGGCCACAGAAATCACCATCAGCCAATTACAAAAAGCAGCTTTACTGGGAACAGCCTATATTCTGCGACGATATCTATTAACCATTGACAATAAAATCCAGCCATCCCAGGTCCTTGGGAAGGACTCGATGTCTGGATAAAACAAACCAGTCAATCACACCTGTCTGGCTGTGTAAATAAATAAATTAATAATAATAATAATTCGATTTCTATACCGCCCTTCCAAAAATGGCTCAGGGTGGTTTACAAAGAGAAATAACTAACAAATAAGATGGCTCCCTGTCCCCAAAGGGCTCACATTCTAAAAAGAAACTTAAGACACACACCAGCAACAGTCACTGGAGGTCCTGTGCTGGGGACGGAGAGGGCCAGTTACTCTCCCCCTGCTAAATAAAGAGAATCACCACGGGAAAAGGTGCCTCTTTGCCCATTTAGCAAGTGGCTAGACCTCATGGCCACAAGGCAGAGCTGCAAATGGGAGAAGGAAAGAGTGAGGCGCTCACGTAGGGAAGCAAGAGGGAAACACACAGGCTTCACTTTCAGAAAACTCCCTGGGGCATAAAGGGCTGGCGTTTAGTGTGCTGGGTTCAGATCCCGCGTCTGCTGCGGGTGGACTTGTCTATATACACTCAGAAGCAAAGGTATCTGTACCCAGTTTCACCTCTCTCTTGCTTGGTCTGCCAAGGATAGAGAAAGAGGCTTTTCACACGCTGGCTTCCCGTGAAAGGAGATACTATAATAGGAAGCTTGCGGCATTATTGCCATAATCTGTTTATAATCTTACCCCTGCCCAGCCACCATTTTACCAACCGTGGTTTTGAATATACGCAAATAGGAAGCGGCGAGAGGTCAACCACGACCAAAGTCTCCACGGTGGGCAACGGTTTTTTTTAGTGATGACGTTCCCCCCGCCCCTCGACTTTCAGCTATTTTTTTTCTCCCCAAATTCAATTTTTATTAATTTTAACAGTCATTCATTGCAAATACACACACAAAGGTGGACTTCCTGCACACATCTCTTCGTGAACCATTTAAATTTTTTTTTTAAAAAAATTACATTTTACATCCAGCTCTTCCTCCAAGGAGCCCAGAGCGGTGTCCTACATCCTTGAGTTTCTCTTTCACAACAACCCTGCGAGGTAGGTTAGGCTGAGAGAGAAGTGACTGGCCCAGAGTCACCCAGCGAGTTTCATGGCTGAATGGGGATTTGAACTCGGGTCTCCCCGGTCCTAGTCCAGCACTCTCACCACTACCCCACGCTGGCTCTCTGAATCACCAACTATAAAATTTACCCTTGCTATAATAATAATAATTCAAAACCTAAATTCAAACCCTGACAAACATAGCTAATCTACCCAACCTGCAGGTTTTTTTGCTAAATTCCAAACCCTGCTGTCAAGACCATAGTAGGAAAGTAATTCTTTAGATACAACAAGAATGGTTTCCAGTCTTCTTTAAAACATTCCAAGTTTGGCTCTCTTGGAATGTAAGTTTTGTAAGTTTTGCCATCGACTTTCAGCTATTTAGGGCGGTTCAGAGGTTCCGTCTGCTCGTTCCTGTTGGCAACCCTGGCTGTCCCTTGCCCATTTAAAACGCCCCAGTGATTTGGGGCGGGCTGGGTTTCCCCCAAAAATGTCCAGAGGTTCCGTCTGCTCATTCTTTTAGCTGACTCTTGGTGATATTACAGGATTTTAAAGCTTTTCGAAATCGTCTCCCGCTCTATTTCTAGGTCTTTTTTTTTTTTTTTTTTGTGGTCGCGGTCCCCCTAACCCCCATTTCCCCGTAGACTCCGATACTGCACCGACTGCTAATTTGCCCGCCGGGAGGTTTTGCCCGAACGGGACCCTCGCAGTTGGCGAGGGATGGGCTGTATTTCCACCACCACCCCATCTTGAGCGGCTGGGAGCAGACGGACACCCAGCCAGATGGCACGAGCCTTTTATAGGGCCGCCAGCTCCACAAACGCAGCCCACTCTCCAGACTTCTACATAGTAACATAGGAAGCTGCCATATACTGAGTCAGACCCTTGGTCTATCTAGCTCAGTATTGTCTTCCCAGACTGGCAGCGGCTTCTCCAAGGGTGCAGGCAGGAGTCTCTCTCCCAGCCCTGTCTCGTTGGAGATGCTGCCAGGGAGGGAACTTCGAACCTAGATGCTCATCCCAGAGCGGCTCCATTATCCCCTGAGGGGGAATCTCTTGCAGTGCTCGCACTTCTAGTCTCCCATTCAGATGCAACCAGGGCGGACCCTGCTTAGCTAAGTGGACAAGTCCTGCTTGCGACCACAAGACCAGCTTTCCTCTCCTAAAAAGATCTCAAGTACAGAGCCAGGAAAGATCTTAGGGAATATAGGAAGCTGCCATCTACTGAGTCAGACCCTTGGTCCACCTAGCTCAGTATTGTCTTCACAGACTGGCAGCAGCGGCTTCTCCCAGGTGGCAGGCAGGAGTCTCTCTCCCAGCCCTCTCTCGTTGGAGATGCTGCCAGGGAGGGAACTTGGGACCGAGATGCTCTTCCCAGAGCGGCCCCATCATCCCCTGAGGGGGAATCTCTTCCAGTTCTCACACTTCTGGTCTCCCATTCAAATGCAAACCAGGGCAGACCCTGCTTAGCTAAGGGGACAAGTCCTGCTTGCGGCCACAAGGCCAGCTCTCCTCTCCTCTTCCCGCTCCTTCCATGCCCTCCCAAACGACGGTCTCCTCCAGTCCCCACCTAGGCAGGTGGTGGTGGTAGCCTGGCTAGTCACCCCCAGGCCCCCAACCCCATTGAGCCAGCCACCCCGCTCCAGAAAAAGCCGAGTGTGGCTCCCGACTGGCCATACTCTGCGGTCGCCGGAGCGCAGGTACAGGAGCCCCTCTTCTCCCCCAGCTCATCCCGGCCTTAGCTCGCCTCCTCTTCTTTGGGGGCCTCCTGGGTGACCTCTTCTCCGATGCTTTGTGCATAGTTGGCACATAGTTGGCACAAAAGAGAGAGGCTTCCAACACTCCCCCCACCCACCCACCCGCCGTGAGCCAAGATGGAACCAGCCCCTAACCCCGAGAGGCACAATTAGAGACAGACCGGTGATGGCCCTCCCCGGGGGACACATTCCAGAAAGAGGGGGCAGTCGGGGGCCTCTGCAGTGGGGGGACCCCCAGCCGCTTGGGGGGGGGGCTGACCTGGACGGAGTGAAGTGAGCAGGATTCTGGTGGGGGCAAGAGCACCCGCGCCTCGGGTGCCAGAGAGGAGAGCTGGCCTGGTGGTCGCAAGCATGCCTTGTCCCCTTAGCTAAGCAGGGTCCGCCCTGGTTTGCATTTGGATGGGAGACTTGATGTGTGAGCCCTGCAAGAGATTCCCCTCAGGGGATGAAGCCGCCGCTCTGGGAAGAGCATCTAGATTCCCAGTTCCCTCCCTGGCTTCTCCAAGATAGGGCTGAGAGAGATTCCTGCCTGCAACCTGGGAGAAGCCGCTGCCAGTCTGTGAAGACAACACTGAGCTAGATAGACCAAGGGTCTGACTCAGTAGATGGCAGCTTCCTAGGTTCCTATGAGACTCCTAGAATCCATCATTTTTGGAGAGGAGAGCTGGTCTGGTGGTAGCAAGCATGCCTTGTCCCCTTAGCTAAGCAGGGTCCACCCTGGTTGCATTTGAATGGGAGACCAGAAGTGTGAGCACTGGAAGAGATTCCCCTCAGCAGGGGATGGAGCCACCACTCTGGGAAGAGCGTCTAGGTTCCAAGTTCCCTCCCTGGTAGCATCTCTAAGATGGGGCTGAGAGAGATTCCTGCCTGCAGCCTTGGAGAAGCCGCTGCCAGTCTGTGAAGACAATACTGAGCTAGATAGACCGATGGTCAGACTCCGTATATGGCAGCTTCCTATGTTCCAGGCTGCTGGGGCACCAGGAGGAGAGCAGAATGCCTCCCACCCCTGGAGCGGCTCTTCAGGCCCTTGCAAGAAGCGTGAGGGGAGAAGAACAAGGGGGCTGCCGGCAACCTCACACCCCACTCCCACCCCCGGCCCTTGTGCCTCTTTCCAAGCAAGCAAGCGGCTCGTAGTCTCTTAGGGGAAGGGGCTCACTACCCCGGCCCCCGCAGGCAGCATTTGGCACCTCCACCTCTAGAACTGCGTTTCTTGCACAGGTGCCATCGAAACAACCGGGCATGTTTTGCCCGACTGTTTGTTTGGTCAGGAGATCCGAAATCGTGTTCGGTTGCCTTTGGTAGTCAAGTATCCTGGCCATGCGGATAGGTTTTCTCTGCAGCACCTTTTGTCTGATAGATGCTGATCTCATTTCTCTACATGTGGCTAAATTTTGCTTTGTAGCTTGCACAATACGCAAAGAGACCCTTCCTTGGATGTCGGTCCTTATTGTCTGCAGCCAGCTGTATGATTAGATAGTTTATCTGGCCGATGACCGTAATAAAGGATAGCTATCTACAGGTGAAACTCGGAAAATTAGAATATCGTGCAAAAGTCCATTAATTTCAGTCATGCAAATTAAAAGGTGAAACTGATCTATGAGACAGACGCATTACCTGCAAAGCGAGATAAGTCAAGCCTTAATTGGTTATCATTGTGATGATCATGGCGTACAGCTCATGAGAACCCCAAATCCACAATCCCAGAAAATGAGAATATTACATGGAACCCAGAAGACAAGGATTGTAGAAGAGAACAATATCGGACCTCTGAAAAGTATACAGTGTACTGTGCTTGATTGGCCAGCAAACCCGCCTGACCTGACCCCATAGAGAATCTATGGGGCATTGCCAAGAGCAGGATGAGAGACATGAGACCAAACCATGCAGAAGAGCTGAAGGCCGCTAAGGAAGCATCCTGGTCTTCCATAACACCTCCTCAGTGCCACAGGCTGAGAGCATCCATGCCACGCCGCATGGAGGCAGTCATTGCTGCCAAAGGGGCCCCAACCAAGGACTGAATACATATGCATGCTTCTACTTTTCAGAGGTCCGATATTGTTCTATTCTACAATCCTTGTCTTCTTGGTTCCATGGAATATTCTAATTTTCTGGGATTGTGGATTTGGGGTTCTCATGAGCTGTGAAATGCCATGATAATCACAGTTATAGCAAATTAAGGCTTGACTTATCTCGCTTTGCATGTAATACGTCTGTCTCATAGATCAGTTTCACCTTTTAATTTGCATGACTGAAATTAATGGACTTTTGCACGATATTCTAATTTTCAGAGTTTCACCTGTATACCTGCATTTCCCCTCTGTCGTCCTTACTACTACAGCAACAGCCTTGAATTGACTTATTGGTTAGGTTCCCTCTGTCACGGATCCCATCATGTGTCACAGCTTCAGCATCACTCCTGCCACCAAGTAGACTTTTGTGGGTTTTTTTCCTGGCTGGGTCTCCTAAATCAGCCTTCCAAACCTCTGTCACATGGATGGTGACAACATTTTGAAAAGCATTTAAGACACATTTGTTCACCCAGGCTTTTAATTAGATCTGCAGGTTTTTTAATCGTTTTCAACAGTTTTAACGATTGTGTTAAATTGTAAATGGTTTTAATATTGTTTTAATGTGTCCTGTCTTGATTGTAAACTGCCCAGAGACATTAGTTTTGGGCGGTATACAAATACGTCAAATAAATAAATAAATAAGCATTGCATCATTGCTGCAGCAACAAGCTTCCCCGTGGGAATAACGAGGCTCACAACTGCATGAGTGATAGAGTTGCTGGTAATGAAAGCTTGGTAGAAGCAAGGGTGTGCTTTGAGGATGCATGGGATGAACGTGCTCGCCCCACTTTTCATCTGGGAGGGCACTGCACTGTATGTAAGCCAGGTTTGTTTGTGTGTGTTCCCCCGTTTTCAATATGAACGGTTCTGCCTGCTTCTCTTAAAACAGTTGTTGACGGTTTATGAGACGCAGGCAAAAAGCGGGTGCTGGAAATAGAAGAAACCGACTCACAGCGATGCTGGATTCCTTGGGAGTTCAGCAGATTGTAGGCCATTTGTAACCAACGTTAAATAACATTTAAAAGGAACTTGCTACGTTTGGACTAATTGTCTGGAAAAAATATATGCCTCTAAACGTAAATGCTCCTTAAGAACCAATGTGACTTTAGACCTGTAAAGAGTGCTTTTTTTTAAAAAAAGGATTGCATTTATTTCAAAAAACAACAACCATTTTTTTCATCTTTTCTCTCTCTCCCTCTCTCGGAAAAAACTCAGAACCGAGGTCCTCATAACTTCAAATTTTCTGGAAATTTTACACCTCGACTCCATTCCCCACTGAAAGACCTTAAAGGCCTTGGAGAGAATCTATGTATGTGGTCACTAAGAATCGACACCAACTTGATGGCACTTAATCAGTCACTCAGTCACTCCGTTCCCATCCTTCTTTTGCTGCTTGTGAGCATGTTCAGCATCGTGTAATAAACCTCATTTGAAGCACAATATCAACCGCAGCCTTCATATTCCAAAGGCTGATCTGTGTGTTACGGGTTCAGGTATGATCTGGGTCTGCTATACCATCCAAATGGTTCTTTTATTGGGTCAGCGAGCCAAAGAACATCACCAGCGGAGAAGTTTTAAAAGGCTTTATTTGCTCTGCAGAAGCAAAGGTTCTGGCCGGCTATTGCCCAAATTCCAGAACCCCGATCATCATTTACAACAGATTTTTATACATTACAGATCACATAGGCAAGTAATCTCTTTAATACATGATAACAGTACAGGTGAAACTCGGAAAATTAGAATATAGTGCAAAAGTCCATTAATTTCAGTCATGCAAATTAAAAGGTGAAACTGATCTATGAGACAGACGCATTACATGCAAAGCGAGAGAAGTCCAGCCTTAATGTGTTATCATTGTGATGATCATGGCGTACAGCTCATGAGAACCCCAAATCCACAATCCCAGAAAATTAGAATATCACATGGAACCAAGAAGACAAGGATTGAAGAATAGAACAATATCGGACCTCCGAAAAGTATTCAGTGTACTGTGTTTGACTGGCCAGCGAACTCGCCTGACCTGACCCCATAGAGAATCTATGGGGCATTGCCGAGAGAAGGATGAGAGACATGAGACCAAACAATGCAGAAGAGCTGAAGGCCGCTAAGGAAGCATCCTGGTCTTCCATAACACCTCCGCAGTGCCACAGGATGAGAGCATCCATGCCACGCCACATGGAGGCAGTCATTGCTGCCAAAGGGGCCCAAACCAAGGACTGAATACATATGCACGCTTCTACTTTTCAGAGGTCCGATATTGTATGATTCTACAATCCTTGTCTTCTTGGTTCCATGTAATATTCTCATTTTCTGGGATGGTGGATTTGGGGTTTTCATGAGCTGTACGCCGTGATCATCACAATTATAACAAATTGAGGCTTCACTTATCTCGCTTTGCATGTAATGCATCTGTCTCATAGATCAGTTTCACCTTTTAATTTGCATGACTGAAATTAATGGACTTTTGCACGATATTCTAATTTTCCGAGTTTCACCTGTATCTTCTCATTTCATTTCCTGTGTAAACTTAACTGTACTTTGTTCCTACTTAAGTAACGGTTTCAGCTGGGGAGGAAATTCCTTCTTAACTTTTTATCATATTGTGTGTTTTAAACCTTTCAGCATGACTAGATTAGTTTTATAAGTTAATCAATTATATCAGGTCCAGCTACTCTATTTCTAACTCCAAAATTGTTGCTGTATGGCACCGCAGACAGATGTGGGAGGGAGTGGGGGGTTCCCAGCTCTGATGGAAGGTATTCCTGGAGCTTTCTCTCCACTGTTTTTCCCCAGTATCCACAAGCCATGAACATCCCCAGGATTCCCTTCCAAAGAGGGAGATCCGCCCCCAACGCATTTCACAAGGCCACTCCGCAGAAACCTCCATAAGAACAGCCCTGCTGGATCAGGCCCAAGGAAGCCCATCGAGTCCAGCATCCTGTTCCACACAGTGGCCCACCAGATGCCGCCGGAAGCCACAGACAGGAGTTGAGGGCATGTCCTCTCTCCTGCCTTTATCCCCTGCAACTGGTACTCTGAGGCATCCTGCCTTGGAGGCTGGAGGTGGCCTGTAGCCCTCCAACTAGTAGCCCTTGATAGACCTCTCCTCCATGAAGTCATCCAAACCCCTCTTCAAGCCATCCAGATTGTTGGCCATCACCACATCCTGTGGCAGAGAGTTCCACAAGTGGATCACGCGTTGTGTGAAAAACGACTTCCGTTTGTTGGTCCTAGACCTCCTGGCCATCAATTGCAGGATTGCTTCCTGTAGTCCCCTGGAGACGGATGCTGATCCTTGAGGGCTGGGGACCCTACACCTTGGGTCAACGTACTGTATGCTTTGGTAGTTTGTTGGTTCAATAAAAAAAAACCTTGTCCTATTAAAAAAAAATATCTTGTCCTATTAAAAAAAAAAATCTTGTCCTACCCCACTACATACTTGGGTTTCTCTTTCACAACAACCCTGTGAAGTAGGTCACGCTGGCTCCTGTCGTACAACCCGCTTCCAAAAACACAGGTTATACATAATAAATGCTCCTTAAGAACCCATGTGACTTTAGACCTGTAAAGAGTGCTTTAAAAAAAAAAAGGATTGCATTTATTTCAATCCACCCCCCCCCCGCAAAAAACAACAACACGGGTTTGCCTGATTAACACGTGGCGCTTGCAGACTTTAAGTTCTAAACTAGGGTTTCTTAACCTTGGGCCCCCAGACGCTGTCGGACTACAACTCCCAGAATGCCCAGGCATGGCTGGGGATTCTGGGAGTTGTGGTCCTCTTAACATCTGGGGGCCCAGGGGAAGAAACCCTGCTAGACACCCATCTCTGAAGACGCGGGATGGGCCTTTGAGCTCCGCTGGAAAGAGCGAGGCCCCGTAGATTTATTCTTAATTAATTATCTTAATTTATTCTGCTTCTGCCCGCCCAAGGAGGCGCCCACGGGAGACCCCGCTCGCTCTGGCCGCTAGGCCTTGTGGGAGGCTCCTCGCGCCCCTTGGCGCCAAGGCGCGTGATGCATTGTGGGTCGCCCCCGCCCCCTGGCCCGCCCCTTGAGCCGGATCGCGTTCTCCTGGGCGCCTAACGGTTGCTGGCGGGGGGGCGTGGCTTACGCGTGGGTCACGTGGGAAACCCTTTGAACCGTCTTTCCTCCCGGCCGTGTCTTTTCACTTCTTAAATCATCATGAATTAAAAAAAAAAAAAAAGGCGCCCTTCCAGCAGAAAGAAGCCTTGTCGCCCGTGCGGTGAGGGTGGGGGAGGGGACTACTTTTTTTGCGTGGCCGCTCCTCCTCCTTCCGGGCGAGCGCCGTCCCCCTCCGCCGCGAGCCACCCCGCGCACGCGCCCTGGGGACTGGACTGGGCGAGAGCGCGGAGGGGGGCGGGGCTCCGGCGCCCCGCCTCCACCAACGGCGTGGCGCGCTGAGAGCGTGGCGGAGGGATCCCGGCGCAGGGGCGGGTGAGGGCGCGCGAGGCGGGCGCCATTTTGTGGCGGCTGAGGCAGGCGAGGAGGCGCGCTGTGGTGGTGGCTGCTGCTGCTCTTCTCTCTCTCTCTCGTTCTCCCCCCCCCGCCCGTCCCGTTATTATCATTATTCCTCGTCGCCTTCGTCTCTCTCTCCCTTTTATTATTATTTTTTATCCTCCTTTTCCTTCCTCCTCGCGCTCATTCCTTTTTTTTTTCCCCTCACACCCCCCCCCCACCGGTCTCGGGCCTCCTCCGCCTCGGGCCTCCTCTTTCCCGCCGCAGCCGCCCCCGCCCACCGCAGCCATTGCCGACCTGGCCATGTCGGGAGGCGGCGTGATCCGCGGCCCCGCCGGGAACAACGACTGCCGCATCTACGTGGGCAACCTGCCGCCGGACATCCGCACCAAGGACATCGAGGACGTCTTCTACAAGTACGGCGCCATCCGGGACATCGACCTCAAGAACCGGCGCGGGGGGCCGCCCTTCGCCTTCGTCGAGTTCGAGGACCCCCGGTGAGGAGGAGGAAGGGGGCGGGGGGGGGTTGGCGCGGCTCCCCGTGGACTACAACCCCCATCCTCCACAGGCCATTGCAGCAAGGGGTGCTGGGAGTTGTAGTCCACAGCCTAGGAGACCACATTGCTTCCCCCAACCATTTTCTCCATTAGGGGAGCCCAGAGGCGGTTGACTACAACACCTATCATCCACAGGCCACTGCAGCAAGGGGTGCTGGGAGTTGTAGTCCACAGCCTAGGAGGCCACATTGCTTCCCCCGACCATTCTTCCCTCCATCAGGGAAGCCCAGAGGCTGTGGACTACAATTCCCATCCTCCACAGGCCATTGCAGCAAGGGGTGCCGGGAGTTGTAGTCCACAGCCTAGGAGGCCACATTGCTTCCCCCGACCATTCTTCCCTCCATCAGGGAAGCCCAGAGGCTGTGGACTACAATTCCCATCCTCCACAGGCCATTGCAGCAAGGGGTGCCGGGAGTTGTAGTCCACAGCCTAGGAGGCCACATTGCTTCCCCCGACCATTCTTCCCTCCATCAGGGAAGCCCAGAGGCTGTGGACTACAATTCCCATCCTCCACAGGCCATTGCAGCAAGGGGTGCCGGGAGTTGTAGTCCACAGCCTAGGAGGCCACATTGCTTCCCCCGACCATTCTTCCCTCCATCAGGGAAGCCCAGAGGCTGTGGACTACAATTCCCATCCTCCACAGGCCATTGCAGCAAGGGGTGCCGGGAGTTGTAGTCCACAGCCTAGGAGGCCACATTGCTTCCCCTGACCATTCTTTTCTCCATCCGGGGAGCCCAGAGGCTGTGGACTACAGCTCCTATCATCCACAGGCCATTGCAGCAAGGGGTGCTGGAAGTTGTAGTCCACATCCTCTGGGGGTCCCAGATGGAGGCAGCACTGGGGGGGGGGGTTGTAGCTCTCCCCCCCTGTTTGGTTAGGACTACCACTCCCATCATCCCCACACCTGTTGGGAGGCCTGAGGGGGGGGAGTTGTCGCTTTAGCCACCCCTTTGGGGGGTGGTCCAGAGGCTGGGGACTACAGCTCCCATCATCCACAGGCCATTGCAGCAAGGGTTGCTGGGAGTTGTAGTCCACATCCTCTGGTGGTCCCAGATGGAGGCAGCATGTGGAGGGGTTGTAGCTCCCCCCCCCCTTTTGTGGCTAGGACTACCACTCCCATCATCCCCAGACCTGTTGGAAGGCATGAGGGGGTGGGTGGGAATTGTTGCTCTAGCCACCACTTTGGGGGGTGGTCCGTGCTTGGCAACCCTTGAACTAGGGATTTCTCTCCCACGCCCTGCTGGAGGCAGGAAACTGACCCCACTGCCCTATCCGGAGTCCGTCTAGCTCAGGCTTCTCTAGCCAGCCTGGCAACGGCTTCTCCGAGGTTGCAGGCAGGGGTCTCTCTCAGTCACGTTTTGGAGATACCGCCAGGACTTGCCCTGCCTGCCAACTGGCAGGCGCTCTTCCCGGAGCGGGAAACCTCTGACCCCGCCCACGTGTCGTCTCCCCTCCAAATGCAAACCAGGGTGCATCCTGCTTAGCCAACGGCACCCCGCCCGCGCTTGCTACCGCAAGACCAGCTTGCAAGGCCCACGGTTTCCAAGCTGCTTTACGTTTAGCCGGGGGAGCGGAGTTGCTCTGTGTCCGTCTTGGGCTCTTGGAGTCCTCTTGAGCTGGCAGCCACCTTGCAGTCCCTCCTTGGAGCACACATGCTGGGGAGTCACGGAAAATGGAAAAGAGGCGCTTTTAAAGTGGCGGCTCTTTCCTTGGGCAACCCACCACACTCCTCTGAACCGAGCCGTGGAACGTAGGAAGCTGCCGCATACGGACCACCAGGCCCAGCTCTCCAGTGTTAGGGTTGTGACTGTTAACGGGTATGATGGGCGAAGGCTTGGCTCTCAGGAACTCTACCACAGTCTCTGTGAAAAGGTCATAAATATTTAGCAAGCAGGAGAGCAGATGTCCCTTTTCAGCCCAGCCTGGCATCCCTCCCAGTGGCTGTGGATGGTGTCTCTCTTGGGTTGCTTTATAAAGTGAGACCTTTGAGACAGGGCACCATCTTATCTTATTTATTTTATTACATAAACTGCTTTAAAAGCTTGATTTGGAAAGCAGTTTATAAAAATGTGGCCTGTTGTTATAGGCCACTGATTTTCTAAGTGGTTGTAACCCCCCCACCCACCCCCGCCAGTCAATACTTCGTCAACCACTTGCTAAATTCTCCCAGGAGGAATTGGGTTGCCTGTTAGTTTATGCAATAGAGAACCCTCTATTCTCTTTGTGTGAAACCAGTTTACTACTTGTCAACAGAAAAAGCTCATATAAACAATTTAAATAACAGTAATGTTAAAGTGACCTTTTGTGTTTCATGATGAATATGTATATAATAGAGTTAATCCTATTGTAAATCAAATACTTAAATCCAATCCAATAGTGTGGTGTAATGGGTACCATGTGGACTGAAATTCTGGAGAGACATGGGTTCGCCCATACAAAGCCACTTATTTTAAAATCCGGAGTATGGGAACAGGTCTTGATTTTAACGGCATGCTTTTCTTTTCCTCCCTCTGCAAAGACTGTTAGTAGAATGTTTTGTACACTCGGGGCTGAGAAAAACAAATGCAAGGGAGCATCTGGAAATGGGGGGGGGCAGCTTTGTCCCCCAACTTGAACTCCCAGCAGGCAGTACTCTTTGCCTAACTTCCACCTGTGGAGTCCCCCAGAGAGCTGCAGACCTGGTTTCGCCCTCCCCCTTTCAGCCCCACCCCCCCAGGTGTTTACATGGACAGCAATCCAGTCAGTGTATTTACTCAGAAACCTCTTGCTTCCCCTGAGCTGTTCCATACACCGTGCCAACGGAGGCAGCAGAATTCTGAATGCTTACTGTGTGTAAACGGGAAGGGGAGTATCTCCCAGTAGGAAAAGTTTTCTCTGGATCGTAAACTCTCACACGGCTGAAATGCTTAGCCTGAGCTTCGTCGGTCCTGATGTGCCAGCGTGCTGCAGGTGGAGGATAGTGCTAGTTTGGAACTTGATGCAGACCTCACTGGTGTGTGTATCTGCTCTGAATTGAGTACTTTCCAAGTATAAATATCTCAGAGAGAGAGAGAGAGAGAGAGAGAGTGTGTGTGTGTGTGTGTGTGTGTGTGTAACAGCACTAGCTAACTCACACACCTTTCCTCCCCTCTCCATCCCTGCACCTTTCTTGAAATAACGGAGTGTTTCAAGCCAGTCTTGTGTGGAGCAACAGGTGTCAAGTGCTCCCCTCCCAGGCTGCTCTTAAAAGCGCTCTCTCTCTCTCTCTCTCTCTCGCAAATAGCCATGCTGTTTGAACAAAAGGGTGAGGGGAATGGGCTCTTCTCCTGCACTCTGGAAAGTGGAGCGTGTTATCGATTTCATAGCGTTCTTTCGCTTCCACGTAAACAAAGAGCACAGGAAGCAAGGTCCATTAAAAGCCTGATTCGGGAAGATTCTGCACTCCTGTCCTTGTCCCTCAAGTCCCCCTCGACACCAGCAGCACAGGAACTAAAAACATGTTAAATGACACAGTCTTTGGTATCTCTCTTTTTTAACTGGCAGCAACTGTGCTTTGTGAAGGCTGCCCTTGTTTGATGTGTGAGCCTGGCACTTCCTGCACTAGCATACAACGGAGGACCCTCACAGTAGGCACCACCGGCTTGAGCACTTCCTTGATTTGAATACACCCAGCTTTTGTTCTCATATACACTATTCTTTGGGGGGGCCCCCAACAATATCATCCTCACTCCAGAGTCCCCACTTCTTCCTTTAGAAAACAAACGCCAGAAAACAGCCGGTGTCAAAACCTGTGCTTCGGCTGCTAGAGATGCACTGCTTTTTTATCTTCCTGCACCTGATGCCCCTTCAGAGCTTTGATCCCCTTGTGGTTTTAAACCCTCCCCGGCATCTGGGTGGACGGGTCCCCAGGGAATAGTGACTTGTGGGTAGGGAGTCCTGCTGGTTCGGGTTCGTGGTCTTCCTTCTGCAGCCTTAGCTGAGAGGGCGGTCCCTGAGGAGCTGCCTGGAAGGGGGCTGCGGAAGAGCGGGCTGGCGTGCAGCTTGGTCTCCGTGAGCTGGCCTCAGCGTCACGGTTCTTCTCCTTGCTGCAGGGATGCCGAGGATGCCGTGTATGGACGAGATGGATACGATTACGATGGGTACCGCCTGCGAGTGGAGTTCCCCCGCAGTGGCCGGGGCACTGGCAGGGGCGGAGGCGGTGGAGGTGGTGGTGGGGCCCCACGGGGCAGATACGGACCCCCATCCAGGCGTTCTGAGTACAGAGTGATAGTCTCAGGTAAGCGGCTTAAGCCACACCTTCCTTTGATTCTGGCCTTGAAAACGGTGGCTGGGTTGGTGTCTCCCCCTGGGCTGCCAATGGCAGCATCTCGCGAATAGTCAGCACCTTGCGTCCTGCAGATCCTGGCTTTCGGTTCTTTTAGAAGTCGGGGTTTGAAAGCTGGCGGGCCATTCCTAGTGCAGGCTCGAGCTGGAGCAGGGTTTTGAGGCATGTGGAACTCTCTGGCCTTGCAAAAAACAACAACAACCCTCTAATTCTTCTGAACTGTGTGCACATCTTTGTAATTGGTGAGCTTCTTGCCATTCGTGCAGAACTTGGATTTCTGTGGGAGAGCCCCTCCGAGAGACACGGTGGAAGCCGGCAGCCTTGCAGGACTCGGGTTCTAATGACTGGGAATCTTGTCTCTTATTCAGGGCTGCCTCCCAGTGGAAGCTGGCAGGATTTAAAGGATCACATGCGTGAAGCAGGTGATGTATGTTATGCTGATGTTTTCCGAGATGGAACTGGTGTCGTGGAGTTTGTACGGAAAGAAGATATGACCTACGCAGTGCGAAAACTGGATAACACTAAGTTTAGATCTCATGAGGTAGGTTTTCCGCTTAGTTTTGACCAGAATTGGATGCACACAGGGCTTAAAACAATCAGACTGAGGTAAGGAGGTGCAGTCTCTCTGTTTGCAGCTCTATTGAGTGCAGAACGCCTAGTTGGGTCTCCCCACCTTAAGATGCTGTGCAAGGAGATGTGCTGCTTCCCCTCCTGGTTCTTGTAAAAAAGCTCTTCAGTCTGTCAGCATGCCTGCAAAGACCACCCCAAAGCGTAGACCTTTCAATCGAAAGTTGTGTCTATTTGATAGGGAGAAACGGCCTACATCCGTGTTAAAGTTGATGGCCCAAGAAGTCCGAGTTACGGAAGATCTCGCTCTCGGAGCCGTAGTCGTAGCAGGAGCCGTAGCCGCAGCAACAGCAGAAGTCGCAGTTATTCCCCGAGAAGAAGCAGAGGATCTCCACGCTACTCTCCCCGCCACAGCAGATCACGTTCCCGCACATAAATGGTCTTTCATAGTGCTCTTTTTGTAGAACCCCCCATGTTGTATTCAGTTTTCCTTTACTCAGTACAGTCTTTCTTTTTTAAAGAAAACAATTCAAGCTGTTTTACTCAAAATTGGCTATATCTAAGTGTTGAATTGCATTCTTGTATAATATCCCTAGTGAGTATTTGCTCCTTGCCATCCACATTCCCTCACGTCTTTGATAGATTGTATTTTAACTGATGTCCTAGGCCAGGTTCTCTCCACTGCTAGTCTGCCACCCGCATTCTTCCAGCCGTGGTGTTGCTCTGTCCGATGTCTGTGTGTTCAGCTCTGGTTCCTGCAAGCTGGGGGTGTTGGGGGTGTTTGGGGTTAACTTGTCTCTCCTGGGGGAGCTTACGTTTTATCTTGCCTTTTCGTGTGTCTTTCTGTAGACATATCTGAAGAGATGGATTAAAGGATTGTGGCGCACATGTCAATCATTTTAGGATTGTCAAAAGGAGGATTGAGGAGGATCAGATCAATAATGGAGGCCATGGTATGACTCCAAGTGCTATTGTCACAGATGAAATTGGCAGTATTGACCTTATACTGAGACGAGCTGAAAGACACACGGTGCTCGCCTGTGGGTGGCTTTAGTCTCCTAACCACCTTGAGGGCAGCTTGTGGCAAGAGAGATGTTCCTGTGTAGCTCTTCCAGTCCCTGGGTGGGGGGGGGGGGGGGATGGGGGGTATCCTGTCTGCAATGCATCCTCCCTCGGTGCCCTTGAGTGCCCTTGTGAAATGCAGGTCTCTCCCCCACCTGTGGGTATAATCTCAATACTGCTCAAATCTGCATGTCCTCTGTGTGACTGATAGAGCATTGCTGTTTCACCGTCTTTAAAAGTAATAGAATGAAAGCAAACCCGTGGGGGTGGGGAGCCTTGTTGGGGATGCCTTTTTAAGTCTGCCCCCTTCAGGAACAGCCTCTCGACTCCCTGGCGAGGTTGATACTCCAGTTGACTGTTTACCTTCCAGGCTGGAGTAGAACGGGCCTTTAGTTTAGACGTGCCGTAGGTGGCGAGTCTTAGCAGCCAAGTTCTTGCAACTTCATAAAACCTTTTTTTTTGCAACCACAAAACCTGTAATGTGCCAGAGAGTAAGAAAGATTGTCAGTTACCCTGTGTAAATACTAGAATGTTGCCTCCCAGTGATTAACATTGCTAGAAATCTGAGCTTCACCATTCAAAAGCTTGTCTTGGGGAATTGATAGTTATCGATGCCCGCCTTGATTATTCGGGGGCAGACATAACTGATCATTCCCCAGAATCCTTAATTTTTCATTACGGTATCTAACTTTTTGCCTCCTCTTTTTTGGTTTTGCTGGTTATAAAGGTTTGGATTGGAGAGGGCTCACTGGATCCCAATCCTTGGAGCATGGATCATTGGATTCAAATCATAATGTGGATAGGATAGGGAGGATCAATTGCAAGGATTCATGGAGCGGGATCAAATTACCAGGAACATAGGCGTGGATTCCTGCCCCAACCAAACCGCACTCGTGTGGAGTTTTATTCAACTCAATTGGCTATTCCAAAGAATTTTTGTTCCTATTTTTGACGATTGGAGCCCTTAAGATGCCCGATGGAGTTTACATTTTTTGGTAAAAGGAGCAAAGCGAGGACCTGGAGAGGTACGCTGGAGCATTCTCCTTGGAAGGATTCAGCACGAGTAGATGGTAAATGTTAAAGGGGAAAAAGGGGGGGTTTGTTTAAAAAAAAAAAAAAAAACACCGTTCAACCAATAAGTCGTTTCTCTAAATTTAAAGACACAGAAATTGGAGGCTAAGATTAAGTAGGCTTTCAATTGGCGATTGCCTCTTTTCTTTTGACAAATAAAGTTTTATTAAAGAAGCCCATGGCTCTGTTTGGTTGAATAAAATTCCCTCTCGCCTTGCCTTGTGTCGCGGTGGAGTCAGCGGTCAAATGCCTCGGTTGTGCTCAGGCCTGGGACTGAAGTCGGCCCGAGTGAGCCCTGGTGCTTTGGACCACTGTGGGAGCAGTCTGGGCCCCGAGGAGGGCAGAGAGTGGCCTTTCTCCCCTAGGAAGCTGACCTGACTTGTGCCTTGGAGTTCTTTGAGAGATGGCACCCAAGTGTCTCCAAAGAGAGGAACGGTGTCTGCAAGAGTCCAGGTCGGACACTCCCTGCTGGTGTCGAAATGGTCTTTTGAAGGGGAGGCACGGACCTTTACGAGTCCATGGCTGGCCCCCTTGCCAAGGTCCCCTGTCCAGGCTGCCCGTCCTCGGGCTGAACTGGTCACTGCTCCCCCCCCCCCCGTGCCAGGAAAAGCCCCTTTCCACTAGTACCCCTCGGGGATGGCCAGGTGCAGGCAAGGCCCACACCTGCCCCAAAGCGCAGCCCTGTGGGGCGGGGACGTGGTCTGGCTGGTTTTGGAGGGGTGGTTCTGCAAAGGGACCTGGCAGGCAAGGTGCCAGGGGCTTCTGGGTGAGCTCGAGCGGAAGGCTGCTCCCTGGGGGCGGCGTAGTCCTTGCCTTTCTTGGTCTTGCACCCGCCAGTCACAAGACCTGGTGTGCTGATCAGAGGCACCCACCCCCAGGGGGAGACGGGCTCCCCCGGCAGGTAAACCAGCAGGTTTTTGTTCTTGGGCGCTTGGCGTGTTTGCAGAACGAGCAGCACCCGAGGCGAAGGGCTGGAGGCGCCGGTTGCTCCATCACTGGTGTCGTCAGGCCAGTTGTTGGAAGCAAAAGAGCGTGTGGTATCCGGCTGAAGAGAGCTCCCTTGTCCTGACCAGAAGTGCGGAGAGTCGGCTGGAAACGAGCACGCATGTTGGGGGGGGGGGACGACGACGATCCCACCGCCCCTTTCACGGCGAGTAGGGCCGCCTTGGCCTGTTCTTCTTCCTCTCCCAAGCTGCCCTTGCAGCCTCCCTGCCCATCGACAGCCAGGCCAATGGCCTTGTGTTGGCCAAAGGCCTCGGTTGGGCCAAGAGCTCCCAGCCCGTGGGGCGTTGGCCGCCGCAGTGGGGCCAGGGCTGGCTCTCTTCAAATGGCCTTGGGCTAGTTCGCCTGGGACGGGGAGCTGTGTGCGAGCAAAACGGCCAGGTAGGAGCTGGAGGAAGGGGTTGGGTGGGAGGGTCCTGCTGGGGGGGAGAGCTGCTTGTCTCCCCTGCACACACACACCTGGATACACCTGCCGGGTAGGACCGAGCCCACCTCGCCCACAATCCCCCTGCCCCCTTCTGCGCTGTTTACTGGATAGCAAGCTGGGAGGGCTGCACACAGCCGGAGGAAAGGGAGCTGGATCTCAGGGGCAGCACACTGGGTTGGGCATGCAGGAGGTCCCGGGTGCCTTTCTCGGACTCTGGTGAGAACGGACCTCCACGTCTCGGGAGCTGTGGCCAGGCCAAGAGCAGCTGACTGGGGGAATCGGGGTGGCTGATGTGGCCTTAGAAGGCTCTAAGGGGGACCCCGATTTGACTGAAACGGAAAGGGGGGGGGGTTTCACGAAAGGCTTCCTGCAGGGCAGGTGTGCACTCGTACGTTTATAGGTTGGCACAGTTAATTTCTGATCCCGCTCAGGTGGAATCGGGAAGGGCCTCCCTCTGAATGCATGTGTGCACAAAACTGCCGGGAATAAAACTTGTCCCGCACACGGATGGGATCATAGGAAAATAGGAAGCTGCCATCTACTGAGTCAGACCCTCGGACCATCTATCTCAGTGTTGTCTTCACAGACTGGCAGCGGCTTCTCCAAGCTTGCAGGCAGGAATCTCTCCCAGCCCTAGGAGATGCTGCCAGGGAGGGAACTGGGAACCTAGATGCTCTTCCCAGAGCGGCTCCATTATCCCTTGAGGGGGAATCTCTTCCAGTGCTGACACTTCTAGTCTCCCTTTCATATGCAAACCAGGGCAGACCCTGCTTAGCTTAAGGAGACAAGTCATGCTCGCGACCACCAGACCAGCTCTCCTCTCTGAAGCGCAATTGGAGGACGCTGCTCCCCTCTTGAAGCTAGATCAGGGCCGTGCCAGTTGGGCTCTCCTGCAGGCCTACCCCTCCCTATCATCTCTCTAACTTTGGGGCCGGGGGGCGAAGGGAGCCGTATCCAGAAACAGCTGCCGCGGGGCCAACCGTGGGGCGAGAAGGCCCCGAAAGCAACTGGTTTCAGCAGCGACGCCTGCCTGTGGACCCCATAGCCGGTCTGAATGCCTGCTGGCTTCAGGAGAGCTGGCGTGGGGTGATCAGAGGCTGAATGGAGTGAGTTCTGGTTCTGCCTCTGCCAGCGACTCACCAGGGGGCCTTGGGCATGCTGCTCCCTCCCAGGCACAGCTGCAATGGGGCATTATTGCTACCTGCCTGGCAGGGCTGTTGTAAAGACGACGGCAAGGTCAGTCGGGGAGAGCAGCCGCGAGCCTCGCTTGCTGTCCGGATGGGAAGCACAACTTGGTGGTGGTTTGGGGTGGGATTCCAGCACCCGGCTTGAGATCCGGCCGGCCGGCCGGTCGGTCGGTCGGCCGGCCGGCCTCCGCCAGGCCCTGCAGGGCGACGTTTGCCGAGGCTTGCTTTTCTCCGTCGGCGGCAGCCATCGGCACATCTGAAAAAGCTCAGAGGAGTTATAGAACGGTGCTTGCTGACGAGTTTGGGGCGGAGGGAACTTTGCCATCCTGTCGAGCCCTCAAGAGGGGGAAAGTGGCACGTGGGCATTAGCCGGGGGTGTGTGTGTGTGTCTCCGACGTGGCTGCGGATGATGGGAGCTGTAGTCCAGCGACATCCCGGGGGAACCAGGCTTCTTGGAAGCTCTCTTGTTGACGTGTCGGCATCTGTAATTCCCCCCCCCTCCCTCCCCAGGTGACTGTCCAGATGTGTCTGAAAACAAACCCGTGGAAACAGGCAGTGAAACCTGCCGTGGTTGGCGTGCCGTCTCCACTGACGGGCAAGGGGGCATAGGCAGAGTTCTCGCGGCGGCCGCCGGGCTGCCGAAGCAGGCTCCTTGGGCCCTCCTCTCCCGTCCCGAGCCTCCCCACGTCCCCCTTACAGGGTTTCTCAACGGTGTGGGTCCCCCGATGTAATTGGACTTCAACTCCCATAATCCCCAACCAAAAGGCCACTGGGGAGAGGAGAGCTGGTCTGGTGGGAGCCAGCATAATTTGTCCCCATAGCTAAGCAGGGTCTGCCCTGGTTTGCATTTGGATGGGAGACTAGAAGGGTGAACAATGCAAGATATTCCCCCCTCAGGGGATGATGGAGCCGCTCTGGGAAGAGCATCTAGGTTCCCGGTTCCCCTCCCTGGCGGCATCTCCAATGAAATAGGGCTGGGAGAGAGACTCCTGCCTGCAGCCTTGAAGAAGCCGCTGCCAGTCTGTGATGACAATACTGAGGGGAAGATCTTGCAGTGCTCACACATCAAGTCTCTCATTCAGATGCAACCAGGGCGGACCCTGCTTAGCTAAGGGGACAAGACATGCTTGCGACCACAAGACCAGCTTTCCTCTCCTAAAAAGATCTCAAGTACAGAGCCAGGAAAGATCTTAGGGAATAGAGGAAGCTGCTGTATCCTGAGTCAGGCCCTTGGTCTATCTAGCTCAGTATTGGCTTCACAGACTGGCAGCGGCTTCTCCAAGGCTGCAGGCAGGAGTCTCTCTCCCAGCCCTATCTCGTTGGAGATGCTGCCAGGGAGGGAACTTGGGACTTTCTGCCTGCAAAGCTGATGATCCACCACTGCCCGATGGTCCCATTTCCTTCTTGGAAAGAGCCAGGTTTTGGTTATGTGCTTGATGGCAACTCACAACCAGTGGAGTGCGTCCCAGCCTTTGAAAGAGCCCTAAAGACACTTCTTTTAGTGATGATTAAATGGTTTTTAACTTCCAATGGCTTTAATGGGTCATTTATTTTGTTCTTATTTAGCTGAACTGCCTACAGCTGTCTGGGTTAGGGGGCAGAAAATATTAAGCAACAAACAAGAGGTGGTGCAGTGTGGGAGGGGGTGGCGTGATACGCTTCCTGAGGAAGGGAGTTCCACAGGTCCGGCGCCACTCCTGGAAAGACCCCGATCTCAGTGGACATCAGTCACGTCTGACGGTGACTGGAGTGCAAGGGGGTGGACCCCAAAGATCTCTGGCTGCTTAAAGGTAGCCAACATCTGTCCCCATAGTTTAAGGCACTGTTCACCTTATGCGGCTTGCAGCTTTGGTCTGAGAAGAGCCCTGCTGGATCGGGCCCAAGAAGGCCTCTGTAGTCCAGCATCCTGTTTTGCACAGTGGCCCACCAGATGCCGCTGGAAGCCACAGGCAGGAGTTGAGGGCCTTCTCTCTCCTGCTGTGACTCCCCTCCAACTGGGATTTGGAGGCTTCCTTCCTCTGTGGCTGGAGGTGTCCTGTAGCCACTAGTAGACCTGGCCTCCATGACTTTTCTCTAAGCCCCTTTTAAAGCCATCCAAGCTAGTGGCCACCACCCCATCCCGTGGCAGAGAACCATGCGCTGTGTGCAAAAGGACTCCCTCTTGGTCAGCCCTGGATGTCCCAACTTCCTGTTCCGTGGGAGCAGCACAGGGTGCTTTGCTTTTTTTTAATTTTATTTTCACAGGCATCGGAGCAGGACGCCTAAGAAAAGCAGCGGTGCGTGCACTTGCTCTCGCAGACCACGGCTCCCGCCACGTTGTTTGCAAAGGAGCCCACTTCCCCTCGCTGTTCGGCGGCACCCTCGGCTGCAATGAGGCCCTGCCCATGTGGTCTAAATGCAAAGCGCCTGCTTCTGCCACCTCGTGGTCTTAATGAGAAGCAGATGAGGGGTCGGAACGGGCACGCGCGTGTGTGTGTGCCGTACCTTTCCTCGGCGAACCGACCTTGGGGGCTGGACAGTAATGAGCTTCCCGTGGTCAGATGACTGAATCAGAAGCACAAGACGGCAGAGGCGTATCTAGGGAAAATAGTGCCTGGGGCAAGCACTGAAATTGCACCTCATTGTCCATACAGCTGACACCCATCTGATTCTCTGTACATAGTGCCAAACTGAATATGTGTACAGTGACTTATATTAATTTTTTTTAAAAAAATTTAATTAATTTTTAAATTATTTCTTTAAAAAATTAATTTAAAAAAATTTACCTGTAGCCCCTTCGGGGGGCTTCCTAAAGGCTGTGGGGGGGGGGTCTGCAAAGGTTTCCCCTCCCCTCTCTGGCCTCTAGGGCCTCGTAGGGACCATTTCAGCATGTGCGGTGGCCATTTTTTAAAAAACAATATATATTTTTTTAATGGCCACTGAAAACAAAATGGCAACTGCGCATGCTCAAATGGCCTCTGCAAGGCCTGGCATGGCCTAGGGCCTCACAGAGGCCATTTGAGCATGCGCGGTGGCCATTTTGTTTTCAGCAGCCATTTTAATTTTTTTTTTTTAATTTTAGAAAAATGGCGCCCCCCTTCAAGTGGCGCCCGGGGCACGTGCCCTGCCTGCCCTGCCTGCCCTACCCCTAGATACGCCCCTGCAAGATGGGCTTTGGATGCCATGGGGCATGGCAGCTGGGGTCAATTGGTTTTGGTTGCTCTTCCCACACTTGTGTTCAAACCTCACCCCTGTGTTTGCAGGGCTTTATCTTTTGCATTTTGCCTTGATTTATTTATTTTAAACCCTGTGGCTGTTTTTGCAGGGGTTTATTATGCATACATGAACATGCTGTTATTGCAGGTTTCGCAGGTAGGTTCCAGACCTTGCCCAGACGACCGAAAACACCGCAAAGCCTGGGAAACGTCATTATTTCCCTGGAAAGTCCAGAAAAACTCTCGCATGGGAAAGCAGGGGGAAAGACGACTCAGAGAACTAGAACGAGACTAGAGTCACAGTGAGGCATGAATGTGCTTGCAGACTGCAACCCCTCACTGACTCACTCAGGCCCGCCTGCCTCCCATTCAACACCCAGACCAAAGCACAAAAGAGATACAGGTTCCATGTCATATTCTAATTTTCTGGGATGGTGGATTTGGGGTTTTCATGAGCTGTACGCCATGATCATCACAATTCTAACAAATTAAGGCTTGACTGATCTCGCTTTGCATGTAATGTGTCTGTCTCATAGATCAGTTTCACCTTTTAGTTTGCATGACTGAAATTAATGGACTTTTGCACGATATTCTAATTTTTCGAGTTTGACCTGTAAACATGGTGTGTTTGTGTTTTGCACTCTTCCAGATCTGGGCTGCACCACCACAAAAATCCAAAAACCCGGAAAAAATTCGTTAATGCCCCGGGAAATGCAGAAAAACTTGCCCTCTGGAAAGCAAGCAGGGAGAGGGAGAGAGACTGCAATCCCAGAGAGATGAGATTCTCATAGGCTTGCAAACGGCAAGTGTGGGTGTGTGGCAGAGAGCGCATGCATGCGCATCTCTTGCTTGGTCTGGGGGTTAGTGAGCGGAGTGGGACGGAGAGAGGGAGGATTCCCGACTTGGTCTGAGAATCCGCTGGAAGTTAATGGCCCCGACTGCAAGGTGGGGAACTGCATCTGGTGTTGCTTTGGACTGTGTGTGTTTCCTGGGAAGGAAATGGAAATGTTTCTCCCACTTCTATACTCTACCCTCAGTAGAGAGGTTGCTCGGATCCCAAAGACAGAGGAGCACGCCGCTCCTTCAGAGTAGGCTGCCACCAGTTGAAGACGGATGTAGAGCCACCGACCAGGTTCGACAAATTATTATTATTATTATCATTATTACATTTATCTCCCGCTCTTCCTCCAAGGAGCCCAGAGCGGTGTACTACATACTTGAGTTTCTCTTTCACAACAACCCTGTGAAGTAGGCGAGGCTGAGAGAGAAGTGACTGGCCCAGAGTCACCCAGCTAGTTTCATGGGGATTTGAACCCGGGTCTCCCTGGTCCTAGTCCAGCACTCTCACCACTACACCACGCTGGCTCTGAATCCTCCAGTGGGCAATCCTCTAGAACAGGGTTTCTCAGCGGGTGGGTTCCCCAGATGTTATCGGACTTCAGCTCCCATCATCCCCAGCCCCAGCGGCCTTTGTTTGGGGATTATGGGAATTAAAGTCCAATTACATCTGGGGACCCACACGTTGGGAATCCCTGCTCTAGAAGAAAAGAGGCGGGCAGCTGACAAGACAATAAAAACAACATTATCATTACCATCATTATTCCATTTATATCCCGCTCTTCCTCCAAGGAGCCCAGAGCGGTGTACTACATCCTTGAGTTTCTCTTTCACAACAACCCTGTGAAGTAGGCTAGGCTGAGAGAGAAGTGACTGGCCCAGACAGAGTCACCCAGCTAGTTTTCATGGCTGAATGGGGATTTGAACCCGGGTCTCCCTGGTCCTAGTCCAGCTCTCTAGCCACTACACCACACTGGCTCCCTCCTGCAGTGTACTACATACTTGAGTTTCTCTTTCACAACAACCCTGTGAAGTAGGTTAGGCTGAGAGAGAAGCGACTGGCCCAGAGCCACCCAGCTAGTTTCATGGGGATTTGAACCCGGGTCTCCCCGGTCCTAGTCCAGCACTCTAACCACTACACCATGCTGGCCTGAGGAAAACACCCAAGGGCTGGGGGCCTAGAGCATTAGGCCTCAAAGCAAGCAGCTTATACGTTTATTATTTATTTATTTATTTACATTTATATCCCGCTCTTCCTCCAAGGAGCCCAGAGCGGTGTCCTACATCCTTGAGTTTCTCTTTCGCAACAACCCTGTGAAGCAGGCTAGGCTGAGAGAGAAATGACTGGCCCAGAGTCACCCAGCTAGTCTCATGGCTGAAGGGGGATTTGAACCCGGGTCTCCCTGGTCCTAGTCCAGCAGTCTCACCACTACACCACGCTGGCTCCAAATGCATGAAGGAGAGGTCTCTCCATGGCTACGGGTCTGCAGCAGGGGGGGGAACATGCCCTCAGCGCTTGCCGGTGGGCTTCCCGGAGGCATCTGGTGGGCCACAGGAGTGGCCCGGCCGTGGCCCCCTCCCGGCTGCTTTGCCCCCCAAACCGAGATGGAGCCTGGTGTCGGGAAGAGGGCGCTCCCCTCGTCTTGCGTGGCTTCGTGATGTGAAGGGGGCAGCCTGGCCTTTGCCAAACAATGCCGCGTTATTTCCAGGGGGGCGAGCCCACACAGCCAGCCAGCTGATCTTAGTGGCCGCAGGAGGCATGCGGCTTCCTCCGCTGAATAGCCTTTCTGTCCTCCTGTGGGGGGGGGGAGAGGTGGCCGGAGGGCTTGGAGCCAACTTCTAAGAAAGAGACGGGTTCGGCTCAGAGGAGCGTGTGCCCCACACTGAAAAGCCCCAAGGCGGGGGAACCGAGGGGGGATGTCCGCAAGCAGCCCTCGCCAAGCCCAAGGAGAACCTGGGTTTGGGAGCAGGAGCTGGAACGGAGGTCTCCGGGTGCCCCCCTGAGGAACCGCCCAAGGCTGCCATTGCGGAAGGAAAGAGCAGTGGAGCTCTGGTTCCAGAGCTGACTTGGCTTCTCGGGGCATCGGAGCGGGCAGGCCTTCCCGCGTCCGTCGTCCAGGGCTTGCTTGGCCAGGGCGGGGGGCTCATCCCTTCCTTTTTGTGCTGGCCCCCTTAGCGACTGCTTTTAAGAGCATAGGGAGCTGCTTCTTACCGAGTCAGACCCTTGGTCCAGCTAGCTCAGTGTTGTCTTCACAGACTGGCAGCAGCGGCTTCTCCGGGGTTGCAGGCAGGAGTCTCTCTCTCAGGCCTGTCTCGTTGGAGAGGCTGCCAGGGAGGGAACTTGGGACCTTCTGCTCTTCCAACAGCGGCCCCATTATCCCCTAATAAGGGGAATATCTTACGGGGCCCACACTTCTAGTCCCCCTTTCATATGCAACCAGGGTGGACCCTGCTTAGCTCAGGGGACAAGGCATGCTTGCGACCACCAGACCAGCTCTCCTCTCCTAAAAAGATCTCAAGTACAGAGCCAGGAAAGATCTTAGGGAATATAGGAAGCTGCCATATACTGAGTCAGACCCTTGGTCCACCTAGCTCAGGATTGTCTTCACAGACTGGCAGCGGCTTCTCCAAGGTTGCAGGCAGGAGTCTCTCTCCCAGCCCTATTTCATTGGAGATGCTGCCAGGGAGGAAACTGGGAACCTTCAGCTCTTCCCAGAGTGGCCCCATTATCCCCTGAGGGGAATCTCTTCCAGTGCTCACACTTCTAGTCTCCCATTTCAGATGCAACCAGGGCAGACCCTGCTTAGCTAAGGGGACCAGTCCTGCTTGCAACCACAAGACCAGCTTTCCTCTCCTAAAAAGATCTCAAGTACGGAGCCAGGAAAGATCTCAGGGAATACAGGGAGCTGCCATCTACTGAGTCAGACCCTTGGTCCACCTAGCTCAGCATTGTCTACACTGACTGGCAGCGGCTTCTCCAAGGTCGCAGGCAGGAGTCTCTCTCTTTGGAGATGCTGCCAAGGAGGGAACTTGGAGCCTAGTTGCTCTTCTCAGAGTGGCTCCATCCCCTGAGGGGGAATCTCTTCCAGTGCTCACACTTCTAGTCTCCCATTTCAGATGCAACCAAGGCAGACCCTGCTTAGCTCAGGGGACCAGTCACGCTTGCCACCCAGGGGACACACGACCCTAGCTTAAAATTTGTTGGAGATGAGGCAGGTGGGCTTTGTGGGTTTCCTTCCCCGCTCCTGGCCTCTCCTCCCCTAATTCGAGCACCCCGCCTTCTGCTTTCCTGTCCACACGGCCTGCCTGAGCCTGTGCAGGGCCTGAGGCCTTTCCACTCGCTGGCATTTTGCCGTTTGCAGGAGCACACGCACCACCCGCCCCGCCATCTTCCCACACATTTTTTTTCCTTCCCAGGTGATGTGGGAAGCGGTCAGCCCCTTGGCGGCCCTAGCAGACGGCTGGGCCTGTCCGCTCTGACTGCGCAGATCATGGAGGAGAGCTGGGCTGGTGGTCGCAAGCATGGCTTGTCCCCTTAGCTAAGCAGGGTCCACCCTGGTTTGCATTTGGATGGGAGACTAGAAGTGTGAGCACTGGAAGAGATTCCCCTCAGGGGATGGGACCATTCTGGGAAGAGCAGAAGGTTCCCAGTTCCTTCCCTGGCAGCATCTCCAACGAGAAAGGGCTGGGAGAGAGACTCCTGCCTGCAACCTTGGAGAAGCCGCTGCCAGTCTGTGAAGACAATACTGAGCAAGGTGGACCAAGGGTCTGACTCAGTATATGGCAGGTTCCTCTATTCCCCAAGATCTTTCCTGGCTCTGTACTTGAGATCTTTTTAGGAGAGGAAAGCTGGTCTTGTGGTCGCAAGCAGGACTTGTCCCCTTAGCTAAGCAGGGTCCACCCTGGTTGCATATGAAAGGGAGACTAGAAGTGTCAGCACTGGAAGAGATTCCCCTTCTTAGGGATAATGGAGCCGCTCTGGGAAGAGCTGAAGGTTCCCAGTTCCCTCCCTGGCAGCGTCTCCAACGAGATAGGGCTGGGAGAGAGACTCCTGCCTGCCACCTGGGAGAAGCCGCTGCCCGTCTGTGAAGACAATACTGAGCGAGGTGGACCAAGGGTCTGACTCAGTAGATGGCAGCTTCCTAGGTTCCTACCGTGCAATTCAGAAGAAATATTTGGCGTCCAAGAAGCAGACTCCAAGTGTGCCTCCTCACACAGCGGCCTCATCCCTGTACCCAAAGCTGCCATCAAGAATCCAGCACGTTCTCTTCTTGAGCCAGGATCCAACCCCGCCCACTGGTGGGTGAGAGCAGAGACAAAGCAGGTCTCTTTCCTGGGCGGCCACAGACTCCCAATCCTGGGTTTCCCAACACCTGCGTGCACCAACATGTCGAGAATAATTTTGGACGCGTTTTCACTGTCATCCCTGCGAGGTGTTGATAGTAGTAGCACCTGAAAAGACCTGCCAAACTGGAGATGGGGAGAAAGCGGTTCCACCACAGAAGGTGGCAGGGAGGAAACCGGCAGCTCCTTTGCCGAATAGGAAGCTGAATGAGTCAGACCCTGGGTCCGCCTAGCTCAGGATTGTCTTCACAGACTGGCAGCGGCTTCTCCGAGGTTGCAGGCAGGAATCTCAGTCTCAGCCCTCTCTTGGAGATGCTGCCAGGGAGGGAACGGGGAACCTTCAGCTCTTCCCAGAGCGGCTCCATCATCCCCTTAAGGGGGAATCTCTTCCAGGGCTCACACTTCTAGTCTCCCTTTCATAATGCAACCAGGGTGGACCCTGCTTAGCTAAGGGGACAAGGCATGCTGGCGACCACCAGACCAGCTTTCCTCTCCTAAGAAGATCTCAAGTGCAGAGCCAGGAAAGATCTTAGGGAATATAGGAAGCTGCCATATACTGAGTCAGACCCTTGGTCCACCTAGCTCAGGATTGTCTGCACAGACCGGCAGCAGCTTCTCCAAGGTTGCAGGCAGGAGTCTCTCTCAGCCCTCTCTTGGAGATGCTGCCAGGGAGGGAACTTGGGAACCTTCTGCATTGCAAGCAGGCCGATGCTCTTCCCAGAGCGGCCCCTCTTATCCCCCAAGAGGAATCTCTTCCCGTGCATTCCCAGTTCTAGTCTCCCATCCAAATGCAAACCAGGGCAGGCCCTGCTTAGCCAAAGGGGCCATTAATCTCTGCTGCCACAAGACCAGCTCTCTGGCGCAAGATCCTCGGTGGTACCGAAGAGGGGCGAGAGACTTTTCTCTACAGGAAACCCCCAGCCTGGCATTTCTGATCGGATAGCCAACTGATCAGTATCATTCGGCCTGACCCTGGAGGTTTCCGTGGCTAAACTGCCCACTGCTTATCCTCCCGTAAATGACACCGCCGCCTGGTGTAACGCGATCCTGCCAAGGATGGCAGCAGGTGACGGCCCCAAACCGTCATGTATAATTCAGCCAGTCTCCGCAGAACATTGAATCGGCCCTCCGGGGTTACTAAGGATGCCCAGCGTCCACGGGCAAGGTCATTCCCGGGCTGGCGGTGTCAGGCAGATGTGTGACCGAGCGACCTGCGTTCTGCTGGGAAGAAGCCGCCGCCAACGGCAGTGGGATCCCCTGCTCGTCTTGGTCACGTTACCCAGCGGGATCCAGAGCAAAAAAATAAATCTGAACCATCCTGTGGCAGTGGGTTCCAGAGGCGAATTAGACATTGTATGGCAGGATACTTCCTTGTGTCTGTTCTTAAACACATTCCGTGGCAGCGGGTTCCAGAGGCGAATTAGACATTGTGTGGCAGAATACCTCCTTGTGTCTGTTCTTAAACACATCCCGTGGCAGCGGGTTCCAGAGGCGAATTAGACATTGTCTGGCAGAATACCTCCTTGTGTCTGTTCTTAAACACATCCCGTGGCAGCGGGTTCCAGAGGCGAATTAGACATTGTATGGCAGAATACCTCCTTGTGTCTGTTCTTAAACACATCCCGTGGCAGCGGGTTCCAGAGGCGAATTAGACATTGTATGGCAGAATACCTCCTTGTGTCTGTTCTTAAACACATCCTGTGGCAGCGGGTTCCAGAGGCGAATACCTCCTTGTGTCTGTTCTTAAACACATCCTGTGGCAGCGGGTTCCAGAGGCGAATTAGACCTTCTCTTGTTTCAGAAACTTCTCTCCTGGGCCACCTCCCGGCCCCTTCCAGCCAGGGGTCACTCCGTCCGTCCTCTCCTCCCAGAGCTGGCTGTGCTGCTGGTCTTTCGAAGGAAAGATTTGCTGGGTGACCACAGTGGAGACGGATCTTTATCTGTGCATAAGACCGTTGATTGATTATAATGCCGCCGATGATGCCCACGGCATTCTCAAGGAGCGGCCCAGGAAGCCATAGATGTCTACAGCTGTCATCGGCGGTGCTTCGCCTCTCTCTCAGCCACCTGGCTTGTTTTTCGGGCTGTGGTTTCGAGGACGCCCGGGCTTGTCCTTTCAAGCAGTTTCCAGGCTCCCCTGAGTTTCCTCTTTGTGTGCAGGGGCGTATCTAGGGGTAGGGCAGGCAGGGCACGTGCCCCGGGCGCCACTTGAAGGGGGGCGCCATTTTTCTAAAATTAAAAAAAAAAAATTAAAATGGCTGCTGAAAACAAAATGGCCACCGCGCATGCTCAAATGGCCTCTGTGAGGCCCTAGGCCATGCCAGGCCTCGCAGAGGCCATTTGAGCATGCACAGTCGCCATTTTGTTTTCAGTAGCCATTTTAAAAAAAATTAAAAAAAATGGCCACCGCACATGCTGAAATGGTCCCTGCGAGGCCCCAGAGGCCAGAGAGGGGAGGGGAAACCTTTGCAGACCCCACCACAGCCTTTAGGAAGCCCCCCAAAGGGGCTACAGGTAATTTTTTTAAAAATTAATTATTTAATTAATTTAAATAATTATTTATAATTATTAATATTAAATTATTTATCATTATTAATATTATTAATTAAATTAATAATTATTTAATTAATTTAAAAAATAAAAAAATTTAATTAAAAAAATTATTTTTTTTAAAAAAAAATTAATATAATATAAGTCACTGTACACATATTCAGTTTGGCACTATATACAGAGAATCAGATGGGTGTCAGATGTTTGGACAGGGGGCGCGATTTCAGTGCTTGCCCTAGGCACTATTTTCCCTAGATACGCCTCTGTTTGTGTGTCTGGCAGTTCTGGAGATAAGAAGGTGGCTTCGGCATCAGACCATCAGGCCATCTAGAGCATAGGAAGCCGCCATATACTGAGTCTGACCCTTGGTCCGTCTGGCTCACCATTCTCTACCCAGGCTGGCAGCGGCATCTCCAAGGTTGCAGGCAGGAGTCTCTCTCAGCTCTACCTTGGAGATGCCGCTGGGGAGGGAACTTGGAAGCAGGCAGATGCTCTTTCCAAAGCGGTCCCATTATCCCCGGAGGGGCATATCTTACAATGCTCACACGTCGTCTCCCATTCAAATGCAATTTCTCAAATGTGATTTGTATCAAGTGTAGGCTTGGGGGGAATTTGGCATTCATAACAAGGACGGGAGGCAGGAAAGTCAACCATGGCAGAACAAGAGGAGTCCAAAATGGCGGGCGGGCATTCGGCTGGTGGGATCCACTTTGTGCTTTTTTGTTTTGTTTTTAATTGATGAGAACCCCAAATCGTCCAACTGGGAATAGGCACAAAATAGTGCTTTAGTGTAATGAACTGCCTTCAAAAGAAGATTGGCTGATAAAAATGTTGGAATATGCGGAGATGGCAAAACTTACAACACTAATAAGAGACCAAAATTTGGAATGCTTCAAAGATTGGAAACCATTCTTGTTGTATCTAAAGGGTTACTTTCCTACTATGGACTTTACAGCAGGGTTCGAAATTGAGTAAAAAACTGCCGGTTGGGTAGATTAGCTGTGTTTGTAAGGGTTTAAATTTATGTTTTGAACTATTATTATAGCAAGGGTAAACTTTGTAGCTGATGATTCACGAAGAGATGTGTGCAGGAAGTCTACTTTTGCCTATTTGTAATCAATGACAATATTATTATTGTTAAAATTAATAAAAATTGAATTTGGGGAAAAAAACACAAAATAGTGCTTTAGTGGGATGAAAGGGGCAGAAGGGGCAGGGCTACAACGCCTGGGGCTCTTTCGTTTCGGGAAAAGACAACGGCGGGGAGACATGAGAGAGGTCTATAAAATCATGCATGGAGTGGAGAAAGTGGAGAGAGAGAATTTATTCTCCCTCTCCCATAACACTAGAACCAGGGGTCACTCCGTGAAATTGATTGCCAGGACCAACCAACGGAAGTCCTTTTTCACACAACGCGTGATCCACTTGTGGAACTCTCTGCCACAGGATGTGGTGACAGCCAACAACCTGGAAGGCTTGAAGAGGGGTTTGGATCACTTCATGGAGGAGAGGTCTATCAACGGCTAATAGTCAGAGGGCTACAGGCCATCTCCGGCCTCCAAGGCAGGATGCCTCTGAGTCCCAGTTGCAGGGGAGTAACAGCAGGAGGGAGGGCAGGCCCCTTTCAACTCCTGCCTGTGGGCTTCCAGCAGCATCTGGTGGGCCACTGTGCGAAACAGGATGCTGGACTAGATGGGCTTCCTTGGGCCTGATCCAGCAGGGCTGTTCGTATGTTTTTATGAGAATGAAGGCACCTGGGAAAGGCCGCCCAACCAGATGGATTGCCTAACTGAGAGTCCGCGTGTGATGCAATGGTGAGACTAGAACTGGGGGAGCCGGGTTCAAATCCCTGCCCAGCCACATCTCTCCGTCTCCCTCTCCCTCTCCCTCGCCAACCTTGCAGGATGGTTGTGCAAATCAAGTGGCAGGGACCATGTGTGCTACCCTGGATTTCATGGAGCAAGGGTGGGATTTTAAAATGTCATCAACTTTTTTTTAATCCCAAATCAGGAGCTACAAACACCAGGCGGTGGGGTGAGGAACCATCTCCCAGACACCCGTCAATCCACCTGTTGTTGAACCCCTTTGTCTACTCGAAGGAAAAGCCCCTTTTCACACAGGTTCAGAGTGCTTTTTTATTAGTATCATCCTCATCAGTCAATATAGAGCAGTGATTCTCAAACTTGGGTCCTCAGGTGTTATTGGACTTCAACTCCCATAATCCTCAAGCAAAGGCCACTGAGGCTGGGGATTATGGGAGTTGAAGTCCAATAACACCTGAGGACCCAAGTTGGAGAATCCCTGATGTAGAGCATACCTGCCCATACCTGCCCAGTGGGAAAACAGGGACAGATTTGAAGGCTTTTGCTCCATCGGCTAATTTCTGTCCGTCGGTGATGGAACTGTTAAGGAGAAGAGAACTTTCCAACCCATCGAAAGCAAGAGGGTCTACTTCAGATTGGCTGTGTTTAGCATGGGAGCGTTCATGGGACATATCTCATTCTTGCCGAAGGGGACATCTAAGAAACGGGCCCGAGCTTCCTGCCCCCAAATGCACTGCGGAGAGATCGCTTTGGTTTGCCAGGAGTGCCTCTGTCTTATAGGAACATAGGAAGCTGCCATATACTGAGTCAGACCCTTGGTCCACCTAGCTCAGTGTTGTCTTCACAGACGGGCAGCGGCTTCTCCCAGGTTGCAGGCAGGAGTCTCTCTCTCAGCCCGATCTTGGAGATGCTGCCAGGGAGGGAACTGGGAACCTTCTGCTCTTCCCAGAGTGGCTCCATTATCCCCTGAGGGGGAATCTCTTACGGGGCTCACACTTCTAGTCTCCCACTCATATGCAACCAGGGTGGACCCTGCTTAGCTAAGGGGACAAGTCATGCTTGCGACCACCAGACCAGCTCTCCTCTCCTAAAAAGATCTCAAGTACAGAGCCAGGAAAGATCTTAGGGAATATAGGAAGCTGCCATATACTGAGTCAGACCATCGGTCCAGCTAGCTCAGTATTGTCTTCACAGACTGGCAGCGGCTTCTCCAAGGTTACAGGCAGGAGTCTCTCTCTGTCCTGTCTTGGAGATGCTGCCAGGGAGGAAATTGGGAACCTTCAGCTCTTCCCAGAGCAGCTCCATCCCCTGATGGGGAATCTCTTCCAGTGCTCACACTACAAGTCTCCCTTTCATAATGCAACCAGGGCAGACCCTGCTTAGCTAGGGGGACAAGTCATGCTTGCGACCACAAGACCAGCTCTCCTCTCCCCTGACGTGCCTGACTCCCGCTCTGCAGAATGCTGGTTCCCCCTCTCCGCTCCTGGATCGACAGTTCCCTGCATTCCAGACACGTCCGAGAGGGGTGCTTTTATTTCTTATTTCTGGGTCTTGCATAAGAGAGAGCGCTACCAGAGAGAGAGCCAAATAAATAAATAGAATTAAAACCACAGAAAGCATATGACCTGGATACATATTAATAAGACCCAAGAGTCATTTAATATGGGAGAGACATACATCCGTTTGTGTATACATACATATATAGGGAATGCAAAAAGAAAGTTGCAGGGAAACAACAGACCCGGCTGTGCTACTAACGGTTGCCTGTCATACTTTTGAAACCATCGTCCTGTTGATGCTAGACGCACCTTGACCCTGTGGACATTGACTTCATGGGAGGAAACAGCAGCAATTTAACACCCGGCTACAGCTGGCCAAGTGTGAGTCCATCTGGCATTATCCATTGACGTCCCACCAGCCCCTCCCAGGAGCTCAGGGCAGCGTATGGGTTTTTTAAAAGCACAGTTTAAATCTCACAACAACCCTGCGAGGTAGGTTAGGAAGGGGGATCCCACCTTTGATGCTGCTGGACTAGGTGGACCCAGAGTGTCAATGTACTTCCCCCTAGGATCTCTTCTCAGTAGAGAGAGCGGCTCTGATCCAGGGGCGTATCTAGGGTGGGGCAGGCAGGGCACGTGCCCAGGGCGCCACTTGAAGGGGGTGCCATTTCTTAAAATTTATTTTTTTTTAAAGCCTGCCAAAAACAAAGTGGCCACCGCGCATGCTCAAATGGCCTCTGTGAGGCCCTAGGCCATACCAGGCCTCACAGAGGCCACTTGAGCATGCATGGTGGCCATTTTGTTTTCAGCTGCCTTTAAAAAAAAATTAAATTAAAAATGGCCACTGCACATGCTCAAATGGTCCCTGTGAGGCCCTAGAGGTCAACAGGGGGGAGGGGGGACCTTTGCAGACACCCAGCCATGGCCTTTAGGAAGCCCCCCGAAGGGGCTACAGGTAATTTTTTTTAAAATTAATATAATATAAGTCACTGTACACATATTCAGATATGTGACTTGTATGTGACCTTCAGACTTGTATTTTTCCGCTGATATTATGGTAAAGTTATCTGAAAGATGGGTGTCAGATGTTTGGACAGGGGGCGCAATTTCAATGCTTGCCTTAGGCGCTATTTTCCCTTGGTACGCCTCTGCTCTGATCCCATTTGAGGAGCACGCCACTCCTTCGAGGTAGGCTGCCACCAGTCAAAGACTGATCTACAGCCACTTGACCAGGCTTAGACACAGCTTCAGCAATCTAAAACCGTCTGGCTTGGGACTTCCAGGCACTGTACAGCCAGAATCCACACTATACAGCTCTAGACAACAGTATATTATTTTAAACACCAGTCCGTCAATCAGTAGCAGATGATCTTATGTGGCAAGTCATCCTCCAGAATCTTTTAAAACCAGACTCAAGCCTCATTATATGCAATTGTGTAAGGAACTAAGAGTTGCACACAGAATAAGGAAGGGGGGAAATGGGAGTAAAGAAATACGCACCGGAATTACAAAGAGAATATTAAAAAAAACCAGTCACTGGGTTTCCCCCGAGTTCAGCTAGGAACATAGGAAACTGCCATATACTGAGTCTGACCATTGGTCTATCCAGCTCAGTATTGTCTTCACAGACTGGCAGCGGCTTCTCCAAGGTTGCAGGCAGGAATCTCTCTCAGCCCTATCTTGGAGATGCTGCCAGGGAGGGAACTTGGAACCTTCTGCTCTTCCCAGAGCGGCTCCATCCCCTAAGAAGGGAAAATCTCCCAGTGCTCACCCATCAAGTCTCCCATTCATGTGCAACCAGGGCAGACCCTGCTTAGCTAAGGGGACAAGTCATGCTGGCTACCACCAGACCAGCTCTCCTCCAGCTGTTAGCCGGGTTCTTAGCTGAGAGACCAGTAACCTCCACAGTGTCTTCTAATGCTGCTGCTGCCGCCGCCACTATTTATATACCACTTTCCAACCACATGGTTTACGCAGTACACAAATAAATCAATAAGCTCTCTCCCCAAAGGGCTCCCGATCTAAAATCACCGGGAGCAGATGGGAAATTGTGGCCTGGTGTGCCGGGTGTCGAGAGGGCTAGACGCTTGGCTCCTCTGGATAGGAATGCAAGAGGAATAATCCCCCCATACACACACACACACACACACCGCTCCCAGGGGTAGACCACTCTCAGGTCCAGCGTTCTCTCCGATGCAGCAGCATCAGCCTTGAGCCAATCTGGGTTGGAGGTTTTCTGCCCAAACTGAAAGGCCCTCTGTCTGAATGCAGAGGCGTATCTAAGGAAAATAGCGCCTAGGGCAAGCACTGAAATTGCGCCCCCTGTCCAAATATCTGACACTCATCTTTCAGATAACTTTACCATAATATCAGCGGAAAAATACAAGTCTGAAGGTCACATACAAGTCACATATCTGAATATGTGTACAGTGACTTATATTATATTAATTTCTTTTAAAAATTTTTTACCTGTGGCCCCTTTGGGGGGCTTCTAAAGGCTGGGGGGGTGTCTTCAAAGGTCCCCCCTCCCCCCTGCTGGCCTCTAGGGCCTCACAGGGACCATTTAAGCATATGTGGTGGCCATTTTTTAATTTTTTTTTTTTAATGGCAGCTGAAAACAAAACGGCCACCATGCATACTCAAATGGACTCTATGAGGCCTGGTATGGCCTAGGGCCTCAAAGAGGCCATTTGAGCATGCGCGGTGGCCATTTTGTTTTTGGCAGCCTTTAAAAAAAAATTTAAAAGAAATTGCGCCCCCCTTCAAGTGGCGCCCGGGGCACGTGCCCTGCCTGCCCCACCCTAGATACGCCCCTGTCTGAATGGGTCTTGACTTACAGGTCTAAAGGAAGATCTAGCCTGAGCTGGTGACTTACTTTGGAAAAGGGGGTTAAAGCTCTTCCTGGACGGTTAATGCTTCCATCCTGAGAGGCCCGGATGATCCTCATGCAACGTAAAAAGTGAGGAATGTCCCTGCTCAGGACACTCAGGGTGGGGTGGAAGCGTTGGGCACTCCTGAGCCACATGACAGAGATCTGTGTTTCGGCACAGACTACAGCTTTGATCACCCACTGGGTCATTGTGGCAGAGGGTGATGGGAGTTGTAGTCCAGAACCAGAGGACCCATGGCTCAGGCGCCCAGCGTCAGGCGAAGAGATCATGGCCAATTCAGCACCGCTCCCCCTCCCCTGTCAGCTCCATGGATGAGCGGGAATCTGCAACCAGCTCTCCCTAGGCCCCATTCAATACTCCGTCCACAACGGTACCGCCAGTGTCTTCCGGCAGCTGTACATTGTTCCAGAAGCGAAGCAGCACAAATGCACCCTTTGGGAAGAAGGGACGTCCTGGGAGCGGAGTGCCTTCCACTTAGCTCGCGACCCAGCTATTCTTCTGGCTCCTCGATTGTCTACGGCCGCTGAAGAAATACTGCCTACAGGAGAGACGGGCCCCTCCAAGGGAGGAACCGACACTGGCTTTCCGCTCTCCTGAACATTTCAGCACAGGGACAAAGGGAAAGGGTGCCTGAATGGGACACCGTGTCTCTCGGCTGAGGAACCTTCAGGGCTGGCCAGGCATTCTGGCAACGTGGAACTATTTCAGGAAGGAGGGCTGGCATGTCCGGACGTCTGCCAGTGCCCACACACCAGAGAGGGGCCCTCCACGGACTGGAGCCCCCAGAATTAGCCCCAGATGCTTTGCCTGGCAGCAGGTAGCCAGGGGCGGCCCTACAATGAGGCCAGCTGTGGCAGCGGCTTCGGGCTGCAGATTCTCACATCACCAGCAAGGCGGCAAGAAAGATTCCCCCCCTGACCCTGGCCGGCTTGGGCCTTGCCGCTCCCGACACCCCTCGCAACTTCCGCAAGGCGCTCATGGAGAGGTGGGGAGGCTGCGAGGAACCTCCCATCTTCCCTGCTGCTCCCCACGGGCTTGTTGGGACTGCCTCTTGAGAAGCCGCCGCTGCAGATGTTCAGAGCCGAGAAGCGGCTTGCTGGTGAAAAAGTCGCGGGTGGGTTGCAAGTGTGTTGAAAACAGCACCTCTGCACTCGCTCAGTGAGGCCCAGCGTCCCGCCGCCCGCGATGCCAAGAAGTTAAATGTCTCCTGTGTCAACGGGGGCAGGGGGGATGCCTGCCACTTGCGCCTGTCTATTTCCAGCTCATGACCCGCATATGCCATCCGCGTCCCGCGCTTCTCTCGCTCCATTTGCTCAGCGGTGCCCAATGGGCGTGAGTAACGTGCACCGCCTCCCTTGGGGGCAAATCTAACCTGAACCCGGGCAAATGGGGAGGCCTGGAAATAGACGTGCGAGCGAGAGGGAAGTCGCGCTCAGTGAACGCTGAAGCCCAGGAACGTTCTGCTCTCCTCCTCCCTTGCGCAGTAGGGCATCCAGGACGGCATCCTTCAAAGGAGACGGCACTGGAGTTAGTTCGGGTGCCTTTGTGATCGTCCGTTTATTCGTAATGGTCCAGCAGGCATTACAAGGGTGCAGAAGCAAGCGCACAGGTAGCACCGTAATCTCAGCTAGCCACCAGAAACCACAGCGTGCACAAAGACAGGAACTGTGGATTAGGCTTTGTTTTGTTTCACATCCTGATTTGGGAACCAGAGCGGGGCGGGAAACACAGGTTCTGGCTTTGTCTTGAGCCACAGTTTAAACAAACCAGATGTTGTTGTTTTTTGTTTTATCCTATTTCTATACCGCCTGATATGTACATCTCTAGGCGGTGTGCAATGGGTATTGTGGTGCACAAGCTGAAGAGGTATCGGCAGAGGTAAGATAAAGTGTGTCGTCGAGTCGGTGTCGACTCCTGGCGCCCACAGAGCCCTGTGGTTCTCTTTGGTAGAATATAGGAGGGGTTGACCATTGCCTCCTCCCGCTCAGTATGAGATGATGAGGCCTTTCAGCATCTTCCTAGATCGCTGCTGCCCAGTAGAGTACCAGCGGGGATTCGAACCGGCAACCTTCTGCTTGTTAGTCAAGCATTTCCCCGCTGAGGTACACTTAGGTCATTTTGGTGCCCCCCGCCCGGCAAATTAAGCATCATCCCCCGACACACACACACCCCATGACAAACACAGTATTTTTAACACGTGGGTTCTTGAGGGCACAAAAAGCAAGGGAACTCACAAGAAAGTAAGAGTATAAAACAGGTATATTCATGCAGACATTTATTTTATTTGGTACATGTATATATTGCCCCATACAAAAAAGTCCCTGCTAATATGCATTCACAGAAACATTTCAACATGCAATGTATAATATTTCCCCTCCTGCATATTTCTTTGCCCACTCCCCGCTCTGTCTCGAAAGCAGACACAGGTCACAATCACACCCGGCCGCCTGGCGCAAGGCGGGCCAGCGGCAACCACACCACCCGGGACAGACTATTGGGGGGGGCCTAGGGGGTGTGGAGGCCCTGGACTTTGGCCCCCAGTCCGGGGTTAAGAGTGCCACTGGGGAACGGGAGGAACGGGAACCCCGTAGGCTTGGAGGGTTTAGAACCAGACCCAGCGGCAGAGGGGGATACGGGTCTAAGGCCAGTGACCGGCCTTCCTTTTCCAAGCGGGGGTCATTTCTTTGGCCACATAACTCCAATGGGGGAAGCCGTTTCCCAGTGCATTGACCTCCTCCTCACAGTGTGGGGCTTTCCTCCCTGCTGGGGGGGGGGGGGTCCTTGGAGAGAGCCCTCTCTGAAGAGCTCTAAGGGGGAATGGCCGGGGAGGGCGACACTTCCTAGCCCGCCGTGACAACCTTCCAAGACGGTGCAGGCACTCGAGGGGGCTCCATTTCCCTTAAAGGAGACCCCCCCCAGCCCCAGCCCAGGTGCTGGGCAAAACTCAACGCTGCACAGTGAGACGAGTCCCCTCTGCTGCCCAGTGCCAGGGAGATGGTGCGGATTAGGCCAACTCGGCCGACTCGGCCGCGACCCGACCGCTTCGGTCAGACGGGCCCGGGAAACAATGAGTCCGGGGGCCACCGCTTCGGTCAGACGGGCCCGAGAAACAATGAGTCCGGGGGCCACCGCTTCGGTCAGACGGGCCCGGGAAACAATGAGTCCGGGGGCCACCGCTTCGGTCAGACGGGCCCGGGAAACAATGAGTCCGGGGGCCACCGCTTCGGTCAGACGGGCCCGGGAAACAATGAGTCCGGGGGCCACCGCTTCGGTCAGACGGGCCCGGGAAACAATGAGTCCGGGGGCCACCGCTTCGGTCAGACGGGCCCGGGAAACAATGAGTCCGGGGGCCACCGCTTCGGTCAGACGGGCCCGGGAAACAATGAGTCCGGGGGCCACAGTTAAGGCTGAGGGGGGCTGCCCCTGACCTCACCCCCACCCACCATGGCCTGACCATGAAGGACGGTTATCTTGGCCTGACCAGCGCAGAACGAAAACACGGCATGGGTGGGCATCGTGCAAGCTTGGGTCAGATATTTAGTACAGTCTTGCAGATTGGATACCCCCCCACACACACCCCTGCTTTGCATCTCACTTTGGGCTTTCTAAGGAGGCTCACAGAGCCGGGATGGCAGCAAGCAGGTGGGGAGAAGACGGGGGAAAGAGATGCCTGCCCGAATCCGAGGCGGCACACCAGGTTTCCGCGTCACCAGCCTCCGCTTCTCCCCCCCGGGGGGGGCGGTTCTGACACAGCTCCTCACTCCGCCAGCGGTTCGCTCTTCAAAGCCTCCATCTCTCTTTGATTGAACGATGGGTTGGTAGCTGTGCAGAATATTGATGAGACGCGCCTCAGTCCGGGCCGAGCCACTTGCGCCGGGAAGGGGCACTTCGCCCGCCGGCACGGCCGGCCGCCGTGACCCCGAGCATCTGCAGCTCTCATTTGCGGCCTGGAACTGGGTATTTGGGAGATGCTGGCGTCTGGCGTGACATCCCCAGACACTTGAGGCTCTGGAGAGAGGGCAAAGGAGCTGGAATCCGAAGCGCCTGAGTGCGGAACGAAGCCGGCCGAAGCGGGGGGGGGCAGGGAAACCTGCCTTTCCTTCTGGCACTTGTGCGGATGCCGAGTCCACCGCCAGTGGGGTGCAGAAGAACCGCTGGGCTGGCCCCATCAGGGAGGTTTTAGAAATGAAAGGGCCTTGGGTCTGCCTAACTCGGTTCGGAATCGGTTCGGACTCGGTTCGGACAGCAGCTGCCCAAGGTTCCAGGCTAGGCTCTTTCCTTCCAAACTGGGACCTTCTGCGTGCAAAGCTGGTGGGGGTGGGTTGGTGGGGGCTCTGCTCTGTGTGCTGACAATGAGGGAGGCTCGGCTGCCGTGCACGCGAGACGGGGCCTTCTCGGTTGTTGCCCCCAGACTCTGGAATGTTCTCCCGGCGGCCATCCACTCCTCATTCTCCCCCATCACAGCTTTTAGGAAGCGTGTGAAATCTTGGCTTTTTTTACCCAGATGATGATTCTCCCTATGGCTGTTGCTTTTGTCTCTTTCACGGTTAGATTGTGCTTGTTTTCTTTTTTTAATCTTTTCATCAGATCTGTATTTTTTTTAGGTTCTAGCTGATATTTTCACTGTGTCGTTTTTTGCCGTCTTGTTTTAACTTGTGAGTGAGCCGCCTTGAGATTGTCTTCATGAAAGATGAGATAGAAATTAAACAAGCAAGCAAGGAGGGACTCTGTGCACTGAGCTCAGCTCCTTCCTGGAAATATCAGCCACGGACGCACAGCACACTGCTGTCGGCGGCTGAGTCTGACTCTGGGCAGAGCTCAGTATTGTGCCCAGCACTGGCTGGCAACAGCTGTGGATGGGTACTTCTCTCTTATACAGGTGAAACTCAGAAAATTAGAATATCGTGCAAAAGTCCATTAATTTCAGTCATGCAAATTAAAAGGTGAAACTGATCTATGAGACAGACGCATTACATGCAAAGCGAGATAACTCAAGCCTTAATTTGTTATCATTGTGATGATCATGGCGTACAGCTCATGAAAACCCCAAATCCACAATCCCAGAAAATTAGAATATTACATGGAACCCAGAAGACAAGGATGGTAGAATAGAACAATATCGGACCTCCGAAAAGTAGAAGCATGCATATGTATTCAGTCCTTGGTTGGGGCCCCTTTGGCAGCAATGACTGCCTCCATGCGGCGTGGCATGGATGCTCTCAGCCTGTGGCACTGAGGAGGTGTTATGGAAGACCAGGATGCTTCATTAGTGGCCTTCAGCTCTTCTGCATTGTTTGGTCTCATGTCTCTCATCCTTCTCTCGGCAATGCCCCATAGATTCTCTATGGGGTCAGGTCAGGCGAGTTTGCTGGCCAATCAAGCACAGTACACTGTATACTTTTCGGAGGCCCGATATTGTTCTCTTCTACAGTCCTTGTCTTCTTGGTTCCATGTAATATTCTCATTTTCTGGGATTGTGGATTTGGGGTTTTCCTGAGCTGTACGCCATGATCATCACAATGATAACCAATTAAGGCTTGACTTCTCTCGCTTTGCATGTAATGCGTCTCTCTCATAGATCAGTTTCACCTTTTAATTTGCGTTACTGAAATTAATGGACTTTGGCACGATATTCTCATTTTCCGAGTTTCACCTGTATTCTTTCCGCTTTGGAAGAAGCTCAGGGGTTGTAAGATCACAGCGTGTGAAGCAGAAACGGAGCCTACTCCACCGCTAACAGCTACCCAGACAGAGTCCTTGAGGATGACGGCTCTCAGCCTGCTCTTGCGAAGTGCTTTGGTTTCTCCGTCTGTCCGATCCACTCCACACGCCACCCTCGCCCGCCTCCCCCTCCGGAAAGCTCTCTCCACCCCCATTAACACAGCCCTCCTGTTTGTGTCTGAAGACTGAAACTCCCGAGAAGCCCAGAAGCAAAATGTGCGTTTGGGGAGAGGATGGTGGGAGGAAGAGGAGGAGAGAGAAGCACCACTTTCCCGGAGAGCGAGGGATTCAGCAGCCAGGGAAGAAAGGCTTTTGTGCCCCATTTCAGTTTTAGTTTTCCACCGGCTGGGGTATTCTTAACATTAAAAAAAAATCAGGAAGATTAAAAGAGGGCATCACACTCTGGAGGCGAATGGGTTTCTTGTTGAATGAACCAGGCCGACATTGGAACTCGTGGCTTGGGGAGGGAGGGGGTCTCCCTCTGGGAGGCCTTTGAGCTGGAAATGCTCTAGCCCTGATTTCTTGCCTGGGTCAGGGGGTGGGTCTAGATGGCCTCTGCGGACCCCTTCCGCGCTAGGATTGTATGGGACATTGGGAGAATACTCTCCAACCAGCCTCACTCCCATGGGAGGACATGCACATGCCACGGACGCTCACGTCTCGGCTCCAAATGTGCCTTTCTTCAGTTGCGGGGGGTGTCTGTGACCTGAACCGTTCCCGAAAACGTGGGCCGAATAGGTTCTGGGGAGGATGAACCACCCCACATGGGATTAAGGAGCGGCACGCTCCTCGCAAGCTGTGGGGCTGGGAACGATCATCTGAGCCGGCCTCTTGATGCCCAGATAGGTTTCCCCGTTGGGTGTTTTTGCTAAGAGACAAGCGTCGGGTTGCTTCTCCACCGCTCACAACCCCACCTTCATGGACCACCAGAATCCAGGATTTCTGCTCTCGATCATCTTCAGACGGATGCCGTGTGCCATCCCCTGACGCCCAGGCAGCTGTAAACAGAGCAGACGCTGCCCCAGATATCAGCCACGGAAAGCAACGCCGCCTTTGAAACACCGCATCCCCTTAGCTAAGCAGGGTCTGCCCTGGCTGCATATGGATGGGAGACCAGAAGTGTGGGCACTGGAAGAGATTCCCCCTCAGGGGATGGAGCCGCTCTGGGAAGAGCAACTAGGCTCCAAGTTCCTTCCCTGGCAGCATCTCCAAGAAGATAGGGCTGGGAGAGAGACTCCTGCCTGCCACCTTGGAGAAGTCGCTGCCAGCCTGGGTAGACAATACTGAGCTAGGTGGACCAAGGGTCTGACTCAGTATATGGCAGCTTCCTATATTCCCTGAGATCTTTCCTGGCTCTGTACTTGAGATCTTTTTAGGAGAGGAAAGCTGGTCTGGTGGCCGCAAGCATGACTTGTCCCCTTAGCTAAGCAGGGTCTGCCCTGGTTGCCTATGAAAGGGAGACTAGAAGTGTGAGCACTGGAAGAGATTCCCCCTCAGGGGATAATGAGGCCGCTCTGGGAAGAGCAACTAGGCTCCAAGTTCCCTCCCTGGCAGCATCTCCAAGATAGGGCTGAGAGAGATTCCTGCCTGCAGCCTTGGAGAAGCCGCTGCCAGTCTGTGAAGACAATACTGAGCTAGATAGACCAAGGGTCTGACTCAGTAGATGGCAGCTTCCTATGTTTCCTATGTGAACCTTCCCTTTTCTAGAAGGCCATGCTCCTGCGTTGCTCTTTTCCTGCATCTTTCTCTCGACAGCAAAAACAACCAAACAAACCCTGACGTGCATAGAGAGTTTCGGGCCTGATGTTTTATCAAGACAGGGGCAAAGCCAGCTGATCCGAGAAATGGAAGGTGGAGATTCTTCGGAGTACTTTGGGGAACGGAACTGCAGAACAAGCCTGGGTTCTTGAGGACTCTGGGGTGGAAGAAGCAGAGCTGGAAGGAACGAGTGGACTCTTCTTCTTCTTCTTCGCAGGCGCTCCTGTCATCACGGTGATTTAATTTGCCAAAGCGGCTTCTCCCTGCAATGGATTTTCGGAATTTCACCGTGCAAACAGCAGTAGGGTCCGGGAATAAAAAGGACCCTCAAATCGGCCTTAAGCAAGCTCTTCTCGGATTATCCCCGGGAGCTCTGGGACTCATTTCCCCCCCCCCCCGCTTCCACAGTAGTCAACGGAGCCCTGAACAATTCACATTTTGCAACCGGCCTTCCAGGAGTCTGACACCTGGCTCTCCTAAGACACGGCGGTCTGACACCTGGCTCTCCTAAGGCGGTCTGACACCTGGCTCTCCTAAGACACGGCGGTCTGACACCTGGCTCTCCTAAGACACGGCGGTCTGACACCTGGTCTCCTAAGACACGGCGGTCTGACACCTGGCTCTCCTAAGGCGGTCTGACACCTGGCTCTCCTAAGACACGGCGGTCTGACACCTGGCTCTCCTAAGGCGGTCTGACACCTGGCTCTCCTAAGGCAGTGTCCTTGGGTCATGGCTATGGGTCCACCTCCAGCCTCAGAGGCGCCTCTGAATCCCAGTTGCAAGGGAGCAGCAGCAGCAGCAGCAGGAGGGAGGGCCTGCCCTCACCCACCCCACCCCCGCCTGTGGGCTACCCAGCAGCACCTGGTGGGCCACTGTGAGAAACAGGGACACCGAGCGAGATGGGCTTCCTTGGGCCTGAGCCAGCACTGCAGGCCTGTTCTTATGTCACGGTGGGGGCTGGCCTGGGTCCCCCTCCCCGCCTGGTTAGTTCTTCCCCTCTGCCTGGTTGGTTCTCTTCCAGTCAATCAGGGAAATGGTCCAGTCAATCAGGGAAATGGTCCAATCAATCAGTCCCTTCTCCCAGACAGGTCCAACTTTATTTTGCAAATCTCTAGAACCTGAGAGGCCCAGAGTCTTAGGACACAAGAACAGCCTTGCTGGATCAGGCCCAAGGCTGCTCCTGTTCCCCGCAGTGGCCCACCCGAGGCCTCTGAGAAGCCCACAGGTAAGAGATGAACGCATATACCCGCTCCCCTGCGGTTGCTCCCCTGCAACTGGGATTCGGAGGAATCTTGCCTCGGAGGCTGGAGGTGGCCTATGGCCATCAAGACTAGTAGCCGCTGACAGACCGGCTTTCCATGCCTTTGTCTAAGCCTCACTTAGTGGCCGGCACCACATCCCATGGCAGAGAATTCTAAGAATGGAGAACTTCTAGAACCCCCAAGAATGGCTATCTCCTAGAATGGAGAACTTCTAAGAATGGAGAATCTTCTAAGGATGGAGAACTTCTAGAACCCCCAAGAATGGCGATCTCCTAGAATGGAGAACTTCTAAGAATGGAGAATCTTCTAAGGATGGAGAACTTCTAGAACCCCCAAGAATGGCGATCTTCTAGAATGGAGAATCTTCTAAGGATGGAGAACTTCTAGAACCCCCAAGAATAGCGATCTTCTTAGAGCCTCTTTGGCCAATTCTTCCATACCAGGCCGGCCGTACAAAGACGCAGAATTCTTTGACTTGTCCTGTCTGTGCAGCAATGTAATGGGAGAAGCTGCACCATGTCAAATTCTCCCTTCTATGCACCTTTCGTATTCCTCTCTCCTGGTCTGCACCTGGCGTTACTGTCTGGTTAAATGCGCTTCTGGGAAGTTCTTCTTTATTTATTTATTTTAATTTTTTACATTTCATATCCTGCTCTTCCTCCAAGGAGCCCAGAGTGGTGTACTATTATTATTATTATTATTTTACATTTCTATCCCGCTCTTCCTCCAAGGAACCCAGAACGGTGTACTACATACTTGAGTTTCTCTTTCACAACAACCCTGTTGAGAGAGAAGTGACTGGCCCAGAATCACCCAGCAAGTCTCATGAGGCTGAAGGGGGATTTGAACCCTAGTCCAGCACTCTAACCACTACACCACGCTTCCTTAATGTTTAGACTCAACTCTGATCTACTTTTGTGGATTTAAACTTGCCTGGTTCTGTCCTCAGTAGATCCGGTGGATAGAAAATGTAAATAAATAAATAAAATAAAATATCCTGTCTTCAGTAGATCAGGGGGAGCGATTTTTGGAAGGGCGGTAGGTAAACCAAATCAAATCATTGCTGGTCTCTTGAGATGGTTGGAATCCCAGGTGTTGGAAATTTTAAAATAAATGCCTATTAATATTTCATATCCTCACACATCATGGAGAAGACACCAGTGGTCCTGTAAAGTCCAGGACACACAGATCTTTCCCTGCCTCTTTCACTTTACTCTGGCTCCAAACCAGAATAAGCATTATGCGAGTATTATGCCTGTATGTATTGATGTCATAAGACCCTTTCGTGTCTCCCCTGAAAGAGATGGACGCGGCTCTCACCCCTTCGGCAATCATACCCAACCACCCCGCAGCATCCCAACTCGGCTAGCCACGCCTCCCTCCCCCTGAAGTGTCAAGCAGTTCGTCAGGACCAACTTATCCGTGTTGGTTTCAATGGCGCGTGGGCAAGGTGAACGCGCAGCCTCCCGGTGCTGTGATGTCGCTGCCCTCTTTATTAATTGCATCCTTGCCCTGGGCAGCAGCGGCGAAGCTGCTGGGGGTGGGAGAGCTGCACCTGTTGCATTTCTGCCTGCGCCGCAGCTGACCCAGCTCAAAGAAAAAGGGGGGGGGCAGAGAAAGAGAGAGAGAAGGGCCAGCCTAGCTGATGTCTGCCGCAAGGAGGAGGGGAGGGAAAGAGGAGGGCTCCCTGGCGTTGCAGCCCCCTTTTTGGGCACACCAGGCTCCAGCAGCCCTTGAGCGCGGCCGGGGTGGCTGCGGTGGGGGGGACCAGCTCCGCTCCTCCCTCCCCCTCATCCGCGCCCCCCCCCCCGCCCAGCCCGGGTCTGCAATTTCCTCGTGGCATTATGGGAGGAAACAAGAAGTAAGCCGAGAGGAGCTGCCGGAGAACGCGGCGCGCCGTGGGCCGGGGCGGCGAGGCAGCCAATCCGGGCGCCGCCTGCCGGAGCTGCTGCAAGGGAGGGGCGCCTATTTCAGCCGAGGGGGGCGCAGGGCCGGCCGCCAGAGGAGGCTTGCTGGGCGAGCGGAGCGCTGCGGACTTGCTTGCCCGCCGCCAGAGAGCCGCCGCCGCCGCCGCTGCTGCGCTCTCGGGGGGTCTCCAAAGAGGCGTCTCCAAAGCGCGCAGCAAAGAGGAGGAGGAGAGGCGCGCGCGCGCGGAGGGGCGCCCGGCAGCGCGCTCGGTGGGTCCGGGGGGCGGCCGCCCTTGCCTGCGGGGGTCTGTGCTGTGCAGCCGAGGAGGAGGCTCTGCCCGCCACGGGGAAGGTGAGTGAGTGGGGCCGCCGCCGCCGGGGACAGGGGCGCGCCGCCTTGCCCGCCACCGGGGAGCCTTGGATGCCTGCCTGCCCCCGCCTGCGCGGCTCCTGCGCCAGCGCCCTCCGCTGCCGGGCACTCGGCTGGCGGCGCCCCCCCCCCGGGAGGGGGCGTCGGGGGTGTCTCCCTGCGCCCCGCTGCTGCTGCTCGGGCTCCTCGGGTCCCCTCTGCGGCGCCGGCGGAGGCGATGGGGCAGGCTGTCCCCCGTCCCCCCCCCCACCCCGGGTGCCGCTGGGTCGGCGGCCCCTCCTGGCCAGCCGGGGGGGGGCTCCTCTCTCTCTCCCCCGCCCCAACGAGGCCCAGCAGCCTGCGAGGGCCCGGCGGCGAGGGATCAGCTGCCAAGGTGGCGCCAATGTCCCTTGGCCGCAGAGGACGCGCTTCCCGGCCTCGGGCCCCGGAGCCGGCGGAGGAGGAGCTCTGTGGGGCGCGGAAGCCGCCCGGCTGCGACCCAGACCCGGCCTGGCTCCGGGGCAGGCCCCTTCCTTGGGGGGTGGGGGGGGGTCTTCCTGGCGGCGGGGACAGGCAGGGGCCCCTGCGAGGGCCAAGCCAGGGAACCCGGGGGCGGGTGTCCGTGTGCGTGTGTGTGTGTGCGCGCGCCCCCGTGTGCAAGGCGCCCCGCCCCTCCTCTCCAGCCTGGAAGCAAGGGGGCATCCCCCCACCTTGCTTGGCCTTGGGCGGCGGCGGCGGCTGCTGCGCTCGCTGCTCCCGGCAAAATGCCTGTCATGCACTGCCATCCCCATCGCCCCCTGCGGCAGTGGCCTTGGGCTGGGGGGGTGATGGGAGGGAGAGTCGTCGGCCCTCACCTGGACCGCTGGGAGCGGGGCGGTCCTTCGCTTTCTTGCGCAGGGATGGAGGGATGGGTGGGGATGAATGTTGGGTGAGCGCCAAGAGGCTAGGCCTCAAGATGCTCCCTGGGGGTCCCAGCCACCAAGGATCCCTCCTCGGGGGGGTCAGGCCGTCTCCGTCCTACAGCCTGTTTTTCCGGTGCTTGGTAAAAAGGGGTTTTTTGGTGTGGTGCCTCTTGCCTCCCGTTTTTTGCAACGCACTTAAATCCGTCCTGCACATGCCTTGTGCGGAGGAGAGCCGGTCTGGTGGGAGGGAGCCTCTGTGGTCCCCTCTGCTAAGCAGGACCTGCCCTGGTTTGCATTTGGAGGGCAGGCTGCCTGCGAACGTTGCAAGATGTTCCCCTTCGGGGAGGGGGGGGGTCCGGTGTTCCCTCGAAGGTGTGCGCACACTCGCAAGTTTCTTGATGTCCACTCGGTTAATTTGATTTAAGTTAATTTAAGAGAGCCAGCGTGGTGTAGTGGTTAGAGTGCCGGACTAGGAGACCCGAGTTCAAATCCCCCTTCAGCCATGAAACTAGCTGGGTGACTCGGGGCCAGTCACTTCTCTCTCAGCATAACCTACTTCACAGGGTTGTTGTAAGAAGAAACTTAAGTATGTCGTGCACCGCTCTGGGCTCCTTGGAGGAAGAGCGGGATATAAATGTTAATAATAATAATAATAATAATAATAATAATAATAATAATAGATCTGACTCAGGAAGGCAAGTCTGCCCACCCGGCCTTGATACTGCTGCCCAGAACAAAACTCATCCTGCCCCGATATTGGGGGGGGGGATTAGAGGGGCCGCTGATGGGGCCGCTTGGCGAAGAGCAGCGCTGATGTTCCCAGTTCCCTTCCTGGCAGCATCTCCGGAACAGCGTCTCCTGCTGCCTGCCTCCTTGGAGAAGCTGCTGCCAGTTTGGGTAGACAATCCCGAGCCCGAGGGACCCAGGGCTTGGCTCGGTAGCAGGCCGCTTCCTGGGTTCCCAAATAGGCCACCCCACTTGCCAAGCCGGAGTCGTCGAGGCCGGGACTTGCCCAAGGCCACCTAGTAGCTCAGTGGCAGAGGAGGAAGGACCCGCCAGCCAGCCCTGGAAGACCCGAGGCCGGCCCGGGCTTCCCTCCTCCTCCTCGCCTGGTTCCCGGCGTGCCTAAAAGGCAGGGGTGTGGGAAACCAGCCCGGAAAGGCCCGCAGGGGCCGAAGAGCCTCCCCTCGCGGTCACCTCGGCCGTTATGCAACCTCCCCTCTCTTGGAGCAAGGTCTTTAATTGCTGTAACGAAGGAGAAGCTCGTTTGGGACCCCGCCAAGAAATGGAAATTGCTTGAGGAGGGGAAATCTCTTGGAGTCGTGCAGCAGCAGCGTCTGGTGGCCGTCCTCTCTCTCTCTCGGGCCCAGCTGGGTCGCTTGAAACCACCCCTTTGGAGAGGCCCAGATTGGCCAGTGACGGTTCCGTCAAAGAGGGGTGTGTGTCTGTGTGTGTGTTTGGATGGAGAGGGGTTTTCAGTCTTCTCCGGGAAGGGAGCGTGTTGCCAAAACCAGGGCGAAGTTGATGCTCGCTTGCGTAATGGAGAGAGAGGGGGGGGGGTGTGTGTGTTTGTGTGTGGATGGATACGGTTATATTATTTTCTTACTCACGCCCACGTGCTTCTTCCCTGTTGGCTGGGATGGGAGGGGCCACTTGCCCGTCCCACCCCCAGGCGGGAGGAGCTGTTTTCGAGACTGAAAAGAGGGCACACACACCCACCCACCCACCCACCCACCCGCTCTTCTCGTTTCTGGGGGCCCCACCTAGATTTCTCCCAGGAACACAATTTTAACGCTCATGGCTAGAAGCGTGGTGGGGGCTTCTAATAATAATTAAGAATTAAGAGATTCCTCCCAACCTCTTCCCAATCCCAGCATGCCTTGCAGAAATCATTTGTGGTTGCAGGGGGTGGGTGGGTGGGTTTGGGCTGTGACAGAGCCCTCTCTTTGTGTTCGGAAGGTCCCTTAATCTGCAACCTTGGAGAGAGCTGCTGCCAGTCAGAGTAGGCCATGCTGAGCTAGCCGGACCGGGGTTGGACTCGGCAGGCAGCAATGTCGTATTTATTTATTTATTTAGTGCATTTTTATATGCTCCCGGAGGACAGTTGCTGGCTTGACCCTTCAGTCGGCAGATTTCATTCCAGGTAGAGGGGGGCAGTCGGCGGTGTGGTGAGCTTGGGTTCTTGCAGAGGGGGGTGGGCGTGGAGGGCTGCCCGACAGACCCACTTCGGAGCTCGCCCCTCACGTCTGTGTGGGAGGGGCGTGCCTGGGCTAAACTGGCTTGATTCCCCTCGAACTGGGCGCACAATTTTCCCCAAGAATCCTGAGATTCTGGGTGGGGCTTCCCAGGGGTTGTGGACTACAACTCCCAGCATCCCCCGCTGCGAAGGCCTTTGGCTGGGGATGAGGGGGGTGGTCGTCAGTGCCGTCTGCCCCCCCTGCCCCGGTCGTGGGGAGCCGCATTTCGGGTGGGGATCCCTCGCGGCTGAGGCATCCGACTCGAACCGCTTCGGAATCGGGTCGGTTTTTTGCTTCAGGTGACGTCCCGTTCACGATTTAGGGGCCGGCTGATGGCGGGGGCTGTGTGCCCGTTGGGTGGGCTAGTCACCAGGAGTGGCTTGCCCTAACCGGGTGTGTGTGTGTGTGTGTGTGTGTGTGTGGCAAAGGTGGCACGGCCGCCTTTCCTTCCCGGAGCCCCACGCAGGGGGCGTGGATTCCAGTGGGGAGGGGTGCACTTGGGCTCTCCGGCCCCCCACGCTCGTGGGTGCAGCCCCCGCTGTGCATTGCAGACAGCTCCCTGGCAGCATCTCCTGCTCGGCTCGGGAGAGACGCCTGCCTAAAACCTTAGAGAGCTGCTGCCGGTCAGAGTCCTGCCGTGCTGAGCTAGTTGGGCCGAGGGTCTGACTCCGCGGACAGCAGCAGCTGCCGGGTGTCCCTCTGAGGGTCAGGCCGAGGGTTTCAAAGTCAGGGCGGAGTCATTGGAGGGAGCTGGAGGAGAAGGACTTGCCGGAAAGAGCGTGTGGCAACCGAGGGGCGAGCCACCGGAGGCTCTCGGTGGTCGCGGCAGGGGATGATGGGAGTTGTAGTCCCACAGGTTGGCTCTGTGCCACTCTGTGGGGCTGCAGGACACCGCCGTGCTCGCCTTGCGCTAGGCGCCCGCATGCATCGGAGAGAAGGGGTCAGCGTGCCCCTCTTTCCATGGGGTGGGAGCTCTTCTTCTTCTTGCCACCTTGTGGGAGCTCCGCAGGGCTGGCGTGGGGCCGCCTCGGAGCCGGGGATGGGAGGGTCCCGGTGGGAGTGCCTGGCCCTGTGGCAGCTTGGTTTGGACAGCCGGAGACCAGCATGGTGTCGTGCTGGACTAGGACCGGGGAGACCCGAGTTCGAATCCCCATTCAGCCATGAAACTAGCTGGATCAACTCTGGGCCAGTCACTTCTCTCTCAGCCTAACCTACTTCACAGGGTTGTTGTGAAAGAGAAACTCAAGTATGTAGTGGGCTCCTTGGAGGAAGAGTGGGATATAAATGTAAAATAATAATAATAATAATAGTTTTGAGTTTTTTGTATATCTTTTTAAACTGGTTTTATGCTTTTGTAAATGGCCCAGAGACGAAAGTTTGGGGCGGGGTACCAGTCTGATAAATCAATCAATGAAAAACAAATAAACTTCTTTGTTTGTTGTTATCAAAAACAAAGTAACTTGCCTAGCAAGCCAGAGGTTGCCGGTTCAAATCCCCGCAGCTCTGTTCCCCAGATTATGGGAAGCACCGATATCGGGCAGCAGCGATCGAGGAAGAGGCTGGAAGGCCTCGTTTCATGGTGTGCGGGAGGAGGCAACGGCCAGCCCCTCCTGTATTCTACCCAAAGAAAACCGCAGGGCGCTCTGGTCGGCAGGAGTCGATGCCGACTCGACAGCACCACTTGACAATATATTTCGGCCACGAGGCTTTCTTGGGGGCCGTTGGAAAACATGCAGACCTAAAACCATTTTGCAAAAAACTCTTTTACCCAAACGCATGTCAGATTGGAAAGCCCTTAAAACGCAGGCATATGCGGGAGCCGTCGGCCCTAGTGAGGGCCCAGGGGCAGTGCTGCACCCTTTGCACGTGCTCAGGGGATAGCAGGCTTGGGAGCACCACTGTTCTTGTTGTGGACTAGTCACGCGCCTTTTGTGGTTTGCAAGGCAGCCGTGGTTGCCCAGGGCAACTTTTCCAAGGCTTTTCATCTGGTGATTCACCCAGGCTTTTTTAATTGGATAGGTTGTTTTGACCGTTCTGACATTGTTTTAACATGTTTTAAAATTTGAATGGTTGTAATGTGTTAACTTTTTCTGTATCATTTATTTATTTTTTTAAACTCTTGTTTTAACTTCTTTCTTTTTTTCCTTTTTTGGTTAGCTTTGTTGTAAACTGTTCAGAGACGTGTGAGTTCGGGGCGGTCTAGAAATAGGTTCAGTGAATAAAATAAAAGTGGGTTTTTGAGTCAGGGGTTTTGGGCAAGGGTCCTCCTCCGGTCCAGCATAGAGCCCCTCCGAGGGGGTGTGCCTGGGGGTCTCCTTGGTGTGGCCTTTTAGGCTGTGAGGCTTTCTGTTATTATTACTATTATTATTATTATTATTATTATTATTATATTTATGTCCCGCTCTTCCTCCAAGCAGCCCAGAGTACTACAGACTTGAGTTTCTCTTTCACAACAACCCTGTGAAGTAGGCGAGGCTGAGAGAGAAAAGTGACTGGCCTGGAGTCACCCAGCTAGTTTTCATGGCTGAATGGGGATTCGAACTCGGGTCTCCCCGGTCCTAGTCCAGCACTCTAACCACGACACCACGCTGGCTCTCTGTGGCAAGGAGCCATCCCTTGAGCTAAGTAAGCCTCTTTTTGAGGAGTTGTCGAAAGGCGGCGGGGACTTGGACGAAAGCCCCACTGAGCTCCGTGGGGCTCCAGCCCTGCCCCACAGGCACGTGCAAAGGGCCGTAGCCCAAACTTGCATGGGCTGGCCCACTCGGGAACACGGGAAGCTGCCTCGTGCCGAGTCTGACTCTGGGTCCATCCAGCTTGGGATTGTCTACACCAGGGATTCTCCAACTCGGGTCCTCAGGTGTTATTGGACTTCAACTCCCAGAATCCCCAGCCTCAGTGGCCTTTGGTTGGGGATCATGGGAGTTGAAGTCCAAGAACACCCGAGGACCCAAGTTGGAGAATCCCTGGACACTGACCGGCAGCCGCTCTGCCAAGGTTTCAGGCCGGAATCTCTCCCAGCCCCACCTGGTGAGGGAAGTGACGCTGGGACCCGTGTTCCCTCTAACAGGGGTTCCCAGATGTGGTTGACGACAACTCAACTGGTAGTGAGAGCCGGTGTGGTGTTAGAGTGCTGGACGAGGACCAGGGAGACCCGAGTTCGAATCCCCGTTCAGCCATGAAAGTAGCTGGGTGACTCTAGGCCAGTCACTTCTCTCTCGGCCTAGCCTACTTCACAGGGTTGTTGTGAAAGAGAAACCCAAGCATGTAGTGCACCACTCTGGGCTCCTTGGAGGAAGAGCGGGATATGAAATGTAAATAATAATAATTCCCAGAATCCTGACGCAAGAGGCATTGCAGCTGGGGATTCTGGGAGTTGTAGTCCACACCCTCGGGGAATCCCTGTTGGATGGAGGAGTATTGTATTGAGGAGAGGAGAGCTGGTCTGGTGGGAGCAAGCATGCCTTGTCCCCTTTGCTAAGCAGGGTCTGCCTTGGTTTGCATTTGAAGGGGAGACTAGAAGTGTGAGCACTGGAAGAGATTCCCTTCAGGGGATGGAGCCACTCTGGGAAGAGCAGAAGGTTTAAAGTTCCCTCCCTGACTTCTCCAAGATAAGGCTAAGAGAGACTCCTGCCTGCAGCCTCGGAGAAGCCGCTGCTGCCAGTCTGTGAAGACAAGACTGAGCTAGGTAGACCGAGGGTCTGACTCAGTATATGGCAGCTTCCTATGTTCCCTAAGATCTTTCCTGGCTCTGTACTTGAGATCTTTTTAGGAGAGGAGAGCTGGTCTTGTGGTCGCAAGCATGACTCGTCCCCTTAGCTAAGCAGGGTCTGCCCTGGTTTGCATATGAATGGGAGACTAGAAGTGTGAGCACTGGAAGAGATTCCCCTTCTTAGGGATAATGGAGCCGCTCTGGAAAGAGCATCTGAGGATCCAAGTTCCTTCCCTGGCAGCATCTCTGACGAGATAGGGCTGGGAGAGAGACTCCTGCCTGCACCCTTGGAGAAGCCACTGCCAGTCTGTGAAGACAATACTGAGCTAGGTGGACCAAGGGTCTGACTCAGTATATGGCCACTTCCTAGGTTCCTATGCGGGGACACTGCCTGGGACGGTCTGCATGCCCTGTGGATTGCCAGCCGCGGAGTTGCGGTCGACGGTGTTTGGCCTTCCGAATCCAAACCAGGGCAGACCCTGCTTAGCAAGGGGGCTCCTTGTGCTTGCCGCTGCAGAGACGCACGGGGGTTGCACGGCCAGAGCGTGTTGAGCAGCTGCCGAGACGTGGCCTCCATCTCTGCCCTCTTCCCCCCCGCCAGGTTCACCATGTCTGACCGAAAGGCAGTGATCAAGAATGCGGATATGTCTGAGGACATGCAGCAGGACGCTGTGGACTGTGCCACGCAAGCGATGGAGAAGTACAACATCGAGAAGGACATTGCGGCGTACATAAAAAAGGTAGGGTGAAATTCCCTTGAAATCGGGTGTTCAGAAAGGTATACTGCCTTTGCAGCTGGAGGCTCGGCTTGACTACTAGAATGTCTTTACGCTGGAAACGGGACCCAGAGTGGCTTGCGAGGTCTCCAAAGAATAAAATGAAGCTTCTCTTCAGGGGTGGAGGCACGGATGGGTTTTGTGGTGGCCGCTTAATCTTCTGAGCGGCCGGCCTGTAACCGAGGGGTTGGTCAGCGCGTTGTGCAGGCAGCCAGGACGGGGCTGGGGGGGGGGACAAGCCGAGGAGCGTCCCACGTGGCCCCGGGGAGGGATGGCAACATACCTCCCCGACTTGTTTTCCACGCGGCGCATCGTCCACTTGTGGAACTCTCTGCCACAAGATGTAGTGACATGTGAAGCATTTCCGGGCTGAACTTCACGTTGCAATAGATCTGCCCTTTTGCAAGGGGCTTAAAAGTGCCGTGTCTCTCTGGTTAGAGCAACTGCAGGGCTCTGATCCGTGGGGGGAGTTGTTACTACTCTCCTCCCCCCCCCCACAAGCCACTTTGGGGTTAGGCAAAGAGCCCTGTGGGGGGGCTTTCTTCAGGGTAACCTACAAACAGCCCAGCGGGATCAGGCCCAAGGCGACCCATCTAGTCCAGCACCCTGTTTCACACAGTAGCCCCCCAGATGCCTCCGGCGGGAGCCCACAGGCAAGAGGGATGTGCATGCCCCTCTCATCTCCTCCTGCAACTGGGATTCGGAGATGCCTTGCCTCTGAGGCTGGAGGTGGCCTGTAGCCACCAGACCCGTAGCCATGGCTAGACCTGGTCTCCATGTCTTTTTTTCTAAGCCCCTTCCAAAGCCGTCCAAGCTGGTGGGCCCTCACCGCATCCCGTGGCAGAGAATCCCACAGATCCCTTGAAGTACTTCCTTGTGTGGGTCCTAAATTTCATGGGATGACCTCCTGTTGCGAGGGAGGGAGGAAGTTCCCCCCCCCCTGCTCTCTGTGCCCCATGCATAATTCTATACACCTCGGCCATGTCTCCCCTTGGTCACCTCTATCCCAAACTGAAGATGCTGTAGCCTTGTCCTCCTGGCCCCTGATCATCCTGGTTATTAATAATAATAATAATAATAATAATAATAATAATAATAAAATTCAATTTCTATACCGCCCTTCCAAAAATGGCTCAGGGCGGTTTACAGAGAGAAATAACAAACAAACAAATAAGATGGCCCCAACAAATAAATAAATAAGATGGTTAATAACAAACAAAATAACAGACAAATAAATAAGATGGTGGCCGCAACGGTGTGGAGTCCTGCAAGAGGGGAGGGTGACCCTTCCCCCAAGGTGGGCAAGCACCTTTACCCCCCAAATAACAAACAAATAAATAAGATGGAGTCCCGCAAGAGGGGAGGGTGACCCTTGCCCCAAGGTGGGCAAGCACCTTTACCCCCCAAATAACAAACAAATAAATAAGATGGAGTCCCGCAAGAGGGGAGGGTGACCCTTGCCCCACGGTGGGCAAGCACCTTTACCCCCCAAATAACAAACAAATAAATAAGATGGAGTCCCGCAAGAGGGGAGGGTGACCCTTGCCCCACGGTGGGCAAGCACCTTTACCCCCCAAATAACAAACAAATAAATAAGATGGAGTCCCGCAAGAGGGGAGGGTGACCCTTCCCCCAAGGTGGGCAAGCACCTTTACCCCCCAAATAACAAACAAATAAATAAGATGGAGTCCCGCAAGAGGGGAGGGTGACCCTTGCCCCAAGGTGGGCAAGCACCTTTACCCCCCAAATAACAAACAAATAAATAAGATGGAGTCCCGCAAGAGGGGAGGGTGACCCTTGCCCCAAGGTGGGCAAGCACCTTTACCCCCCAAATAACAAACAAATAAATAAGATGGAGTCCCGCAAGAGGGGAGGGTGACCCTTGCCCCACGGTGGGCAAGCACCTTTACCCCCCAAATAACAAACAAATAAATAAGATGGAGTCCCGCAAGAGGGGAGGGTGACCCTTGCCCCACGGTGGGCAAGCACCTTTACCCCCCAAATAACAAACAAATAAATAAGATGGAGTCCCGCAAGAGGGGAGGGTGACCCTTGCCCCAAGGTGGGCAAGCACCTTTACCCCCCAAATAACAAACAAATAAATAAGATGGAGTCCCGCAAGAGGGGAGGGTGACCCTTGCCCCAAGGTGGGCAAGCACCTTTACCCCCCAAATAACAAACAAATAAATAAGATGGAGTCCCGCAAGAGGGGAGGGTGACCCTTGCCCCACGGTGGGCAAGCACCTTTACCCCCCAAATAACAAACAAATAAATAAGATGGAGTCCCGCAAGAGGGGAGGGTGACCCTTGCCCCACGGTGGGCAAGCACCTTTACCCCCCAAATAACAAACAAATAAATAAGATGGAGTCCCGCAAGAGGGGAGGGTGACCCTTGCCCCAAGGTGGGCAAGCACCTTTACCCCCCAAATAACAAACAAATAAATAAGATGGAGTCCCGCAAGAGGGGAGGGTGACCCTTGCCCCAAGGTGGGCAAGCACCTTTACCCCGCAAAATAACGGCTCGCTTTTCTGCCTGTCCCTTCAGGAATTCGACAAGAAATACAACCCCACCTGGCACTGCATCGTGGGCAGGAATTTTGGGAGCTACGTAACGCACGAGACGAAGCACTTCATCTATTTCTACTTGGGTCAAGTGGCAATCCTCCTCTTCAAGTCGGGATAGGGGGGGCAGGCGGGTGGGGGAGACGGCGAGCGAGGAACACGGACTGGGACGCACTGAAGGTGGGAGCGTGGCCTCCCTTCACCATTGGCTCTTCTGCTTGCATGGACTGTCGACTATATTTAATGTGTATGTTGCAGTAAACACCTGAATTCTGTTTTTTTTTGGGGGGGGTTGTTTTGGTTGCCGGGGCGGCGGGGTGGGGCGGCATCTTGGTTTTTTTTGTTTTGTTTTTCCTTTGACCTGGGTGACTGCTTCTCTTTTGGGTTGTCCTTTTTGCACTAGGAGAACTGTAAATGCTTCAAAAATGGCCTTGAGCGGGAGGGTGGGGAGGAGAAATGCAGAATAAAACTCAGCCTGGTCATTCCACACCAGAAGATCCCTTATTGGTTTAGCTTTTCTTAAAGCCTCCAGGCTGGACTGCAGCCGACCAAAACGGCCAGGTGGCGATGGGTAGGGTTGGTCTTGCCTGGAGTCTGTGGGTTTGGCTTCTCCCCGCTACCCCCCCCCCCCCCGAGACTTGGTCTTGGCCGTGGAAAGGGGATGGGGGTGGGTGGAGATCTAGGGCCCCGCGAGATCGGTGAGGGGGTCTCGGCCAAACGTCCCTCCGCTCCGAGTCGTCCAACCTCCTGCACAAACTAGAATGCGAGGTCTAGTACCGAGCTGGGGAAAGAGGACCTTGTACCGTCGTGGCGGACGTCTCTCCGAAACGGCATGACCCGGTGTGTCGTGTCGTTCCCCCCCCCGCCGCCCCGAATCCTTGCACCCCAAAGCAAATCCGAGCGCATCTGCCTCGTCGCTTGCATGGGGAGTACCGTTCTGGGCAAGCGAGCCCCCCTTCGGGAGGGCCTGGCCAGTGGCGGGCTCCTTCTCACCCCTCTTGGAGTCAACATTGCCTTATTGCAACACACTTCCAAGTCACTGTGTGGGGAAGCTCTGTGTGAACTCGGTCGCTTGCTGTGTTGCCGTCGCCCCCGTCCCGTTTCTTTCCTGGAGACAATCGCAGAGTGTGACCCATTTCCCAGGACCCTCTCCCCCCCACACTGTTTTTTTTAAAAAATTTTGCCCGAGAAGCAGGAGATATGCAAGTGACCCAACGTCTGCATGCAGAAAGCTGGTGGCTGTTTCTGCCTCTCCAGCTGCAGAAACTTCTCCAGCGGACTTGATTCCTCTCGTCCCCAAATTCCAGCTCGATTGCAAAGATGTCGGCTTGGTTTTTCTCACTTTCCTTTTTTTTTTTTTTTTTGGATGGGTCATCCTTGGAACCCAAAGTGCAATGACAGCTTTTAGTGGCGCATCCCATCTGCTTTTTGCATTTAGCGCCTACCCATTCTGTGGGGAAGGGGCAGCATTTTTGGTTTTGGTTTTTTTTTTTTTTTTAAACGAGGAGGTGGGGAGTAGCGAGAAATGCCCTGGGGGCTGGAACTGCGAGAGTGCTCTGGTTTGCCTTGGAGTTGAGGGGCAGGGAATGGGGGGGGGTTCCTTCTCCTTGGGAAGCAAGCCGCGGAGACCCCGGGAAGCAAGCTCTTGAGGGGAAACCCCCCGTTCTCTTTGTCCCTGTGCAGAATCCAAAGTATGCCTCCAACTTTGTACGAAATCGCAAAAGAGCCATCTTGCAAACCAAGGTTGACGTCGCTGTTGTGTTTTCATGTGGACGACAGTCTCTTGCCGGAGGGAGGGAGACGGGGTGGTGCCTTGGGGTGACGGGGACCCTCTGGGGGTTGCTGCTCGCGCTGAACTCCGCTCTCGCGCCCGGACGGGAGAATGTCTGTCTTCTCTTTTCTCTTTCCTCTTTTTTTTTTTTTTCCCGTGCATGAGTCTAACTGTGAATATGTTCACACTTCGTGGAGCGCAAAAAAAACAACAACAAAAGTTCCCTTCCTCTCTGCAGTTGCTCAAAATGAACCTTTTTATTTTTCAACGACATTAAAAACCAAACGAAAACACAACACATTTAAAAAACCGGTTTCCAGTCTGCTTTTTTTGTGGGTGTGTGTGCTCGGTGTGTGCCCTCGAGGGGCAGGATATTCGCAAAGCGGGGAGAGACGGACGTGGTGCATGGTCACGATTCTGGGTGCAGCTGGGGGGGGTGGAGGCTCGGCCCAAGGGGGGCGCCCAAGGAGGCCATTCAGCTTGCCTCGTGCCTGCCCTGCCCGAGAGCCCCACTGCCAGCAGGCTGGCTATTCACCAGGTAGAGCTGCATAGTTAGCCATGAGAAGTCACTTGCCTCGGAAGCAAGAGGGTGCCGATTCGAATCCCCACTGGGATGTTTTCCCAGACTACGGGAAACACTTCTCTCGGGCAGCAGCGATCGAGGAAGATCCTGAAAGGCCTCACTTCCCACTGCGCGGGAGGAGGCAAAGGGGAACCCCTCCTGCATTCTCCCAAAGACAACCGTGGGGGTTCTGTGGTTGCCAGGAGTCGGCACAACTTTTTAGCATCTTGCAGCCAGCTCTCCAAACTCACTTCTTGGAAGCACGGCATAGATTCTCCCCAGGACGATCCGTCATCCACTTGGCCTTGAAGGTCTCTCTGTGGTGCATTCATGGCTGTTGTCGGGACAGCTGGTCTGGTGGTCGCAAGCATGACTTGCCCCCTTAGCTAAGCAGGGTCTGCCCTGGTTGCATCTGAATGGGAGACGTGATGTGTGAGCCCTGCAAGAGATTCCCCTCCGGGGATGAAGCCGCTTTGGGAAGAGCATCTAGGCTCCAAGTTCCTTCCTGGGCAGCATCTCCAACGAGATAGGGCTGGGAGAGAGACTCCTGCCTAAAAACATGGAGAAGCCGCTGCCAGTCTGTGCAGACAATCCTGAGCTAGGTGGACCAAGGGTCTGACTCAGTAGATGGCAGCTTCCTATATTCCCCAAGATCTTTCCTGGCTCTGTACTCGAGATCTTTTTAGGAGAGGAGAGCTGGTCTTGTGGTCGCAAGCATGCCTTGTCCCCTTTGCTAAGCAGGGTCTGCCTTGGTTTGCATTTGGATGGGAGACCAGAAGTGTGAGCACCGGAAGAGATTCCCCCTCAGGGGATGGAGCCGCTCAGGGAAGAGCTGAAGGTTCCCAGTTCCCTCCCTGGCAGCATCTCCAAGATAGGACTGGGAGAGAGATTCCTGTCTGCAAGCTTGGAGAAGCCGCTGCCAGTCTGTGAAGACAAGACTGAGCTAGATGGACCAAGGGTCTGACTCCAGATGCAGCAGCTCCAATGCAATCCCAACAACTGTTTCCAGTTAACAACACCACCACCAGAGAATTGGGTAGATTTCCAGCTCTGAACCTTCTGGGATGCCTCTTCCCCTTCCGGAGATCAGCCTCTCTCCCTCACTGGCCTTTTTCTGCCGTCGGGTAGAAAGTTCCCTGGCTGTCTCAATGCCTAGCTTGCTGAGGCTTTTCTTCCGTGGGTTGGCTAGTTTGTTTAAATTACGCTTTAATGGTTGGCGTAATTGTGCATTTCAGCAAACGTTTTAATTATGTTTCCCTGGCTTTGCTTTGGTGCACCAGGGCGGGCTTTTCAGGGATCGAGAGGCATGCAAACCAGGGATGACCACATCCGTCATCGCCTCTGCGTTATCACCCTGGTCCTGCTCGTCAGGCCTACGGGCAGAGGGGGGCGTTTCGCTGGCCACGGCTGGTGACACCCACGAAGCCGAACAGACCTTGATTCTGCAAGTCCAATGTCTGAAGTGTGCATAAATGCATACGGCACACTGTACAGGTGAAACTCGGATGATTAGAATATCGTGCAAAAGTCCATTAATTTCAGTCATGCAAATTAAAAGGTGAAACTGATCTATGAGACAGACGCATTACATGCAAAGCGAGATCAGTCCAGCCTTCATTGGTTATCATTGTGATGATCGTGGCGTACAGCTCATGAAAACCCCAAATCCACCATCCCAGAAAATTAGAATATTCCATGGAACCAAGAAGACAAGGATTGAAGAAGAGAACAATATCGGACCTCTGAAAAGTAGAAGCATGCATATGTATTCAGTCCTTGGTTGGGGCCCCTTTGGCAGCAATGACTGCCTCCATGCGGCGTGGCATGGATGCTCTCAGCCTGTGGCCCTGAGGAGGTGTTATGGAAGACCAGGATGCTTCCTTAGCGGCCTTCAGCTCTTCTGCATTGTTTGGTCTCATGTCTCTCATCCTTCTCTCGGCAATGCCCCATAGATTCTCTGTGGGGTCAGGTCAGGCGGGTTTGCTGGCCAATCAAGCACAGTACACTGTATACTTTTCGGAGGTCTGATATTGTTCTATTCTACAATCCTTGTCTTCTGGGTTCCACGTCATATTCTCATTTTCTGGGATTGTGGATTTGGGGTTCTCATGAGCTGTACGCCATGATCATCACAATGATAACAAATTGAGGCTGGACTTCTCTCGCTTTGCATGTAATGCGTCTGTCTCATAGATCAGTTTCACCTCTTAATTTGCATGACTGAAATTAATGGACTTTTGCACGATATTCTCATTTTCCGAGTTTCACCTGTATGGGGTGTGTGTGTGTGTGTGTGTGTGTGTGTGCGCTGAACGAGAGAGTATTGGTGTGTGTGACTGTGCATTTTCCTCCACTCGGAGCCTTCTCTTCTGCAAAACCAGCCTCTGTGCGAAGCTGAAGCTGGCTCCTTGTGCATTACACAATCTCTTAACCAAGAAAACCTGGCAGGCTGTCAAATCAATGCATGATAAACGCCCCCCCCACACACACACATACACAGCTCCCCCCGTCCTCCTTCCCCCTTCCCTCTCTCTGATGCCTCGTCAGACTCCCAACTTGCATTCCCATTTCAAAATAACTGTAATTATCTCTAATTGCCATGATTATTTCAGTTTTTTAGTATGCACCGAGAGCACAGAAAGTGGCGAGGGCTCTTTAGACAGCCGGGTGCCAGAGATTTGGAGCGAAAACGTCTTTTGGCGTTGTGTGTGTCGTGTGTGTGTGTGTGTGTGTGTGGCGTGTGCGAGAGAGAAATCCAGAAATCTCAAAATGGCCCACTGCTCTGTAAGCTGGAAATTAAGTGGGTTTCTTCCTTTTCCTGTGGAAGGTGACGAAAGGGGTCACTCTTGCTGTCTCCAAGGCAAGCTGGTTCTCGTGAAGGAGCCCCAAATACAGAACCCTCTTCTTGGCACGCAGAAGGCGCCAGCCTCAGTCTCTGGCAGCATCTCCAACAAGAGAGGGCTGGAAGAGAGACTCCTGCCTGCAACCTTGGAGAAGCCGCTGCCAGTCTGTGAAGACAATACTGAGCGAGGTGGACCAAGGGTCTGACTCAGTATATGGCAGCTTCCTCTGTTTCTTGCCTGGCTCTGTACTTGAGATCTTTTTAGGAGAGGAAAGCTGGTCTGGTGGTCGCCAGCAGGACTGGTCCCCTTAGCTAAGCAGGGTCCGCCCTGGTTGCATATGAAAGGGAGACTAGAAGTGTGAGCCCTGGAAGAGATTCCCCCTCAGGGGATAATGGAACCGCCACTCTGGGAAGAGCAGAAGGTTCCCAGTTCCCTCCCTGGCAGCATCTCCAGCGAGACAGGGCTGGAAGAGAGACTCCTGCCTGCCACCTTGGAGAAGCCGCTGCCAGTCTGTGAAGACAATACTGAGCAAGGTGGACCAAGGGTCTGACTCAGTAGATGGCAGCTTCCTATATTCCCTCAGATCTTTCCTGGCTCTGTACTTGAGATCTTTTTAGGAGAAGAAAGCTGGTCTGGTGGTCGCAAGCATGACTTGTCCCCTTAGCTAAGCAGGGTCTGCCCTGGTTTGCATATGAAAGGGAGACTAAAAGTGTGAGCACTGGAAGAGATTCCCTTTAAGGGATCATAGAGCCGCTCTGGGGAGAGCCTCTAGACTTCAAGTTCCCTCCCTGGCAGCATCTCCAACGAGAGAGGGCTGGAAGAGAGACTCCTGCCTGCAACCTTGGAGAAGCCGCTGCCAGTCTGTGAAGACAATCCTGAGCTAGATGGACCAAGGGTCTGACTCAGTATACAGCAGCTTCCTCTGTGAAGAATCTGGCTCAGTCTAAGGCTGCTTTATAGGATCAGGACCACCCATAGCTCAATGTCAAAACAGCCGCTTCGCAGGTCGAAGTTGAGTTTCTGGTATCTGCAGGGAGGGCTAGGAAAGACACCCCCCCCTTGAAACCCTGGAGCCTCTGCAACTCAGAGTAGACAGTTTGGAGCGTGGTGGGTCAAGGGCCTCATTCGGCATGACTCAACCTGCTTTTTCGCCTCCCCCTACCAGCCTCCTCCCGGTGACTTCTTGGAAGCAACTCTGGAGATTTTTCACGACTGGGTCTTGTGCAAAAATATTGCAAGTGGGGTGGAGGGAACCCCCGAGGGAACGCTTGGAGAATACTTCCCGTCAGAGATAGCAACCTCAAAGCTGACGTTTTCCCTGGGTGGCCTTTGACCGATGCGCTCGGCTGGCCGGTCCGGGTCCTGGGTTCGAATCCCCGATCTGTAGCACGACAGCAGGGAGTTGGCGTCGTGTCACCCGTCCACCCCCCAAGCCGGCATTTTGCATCCGGCTCCATTCCCACCACGACTGTGTTCTCGTTGCTGGATCTCGGGGCTCTGCTGGTTCGAAAGAACCAAGCCGGACAGACCCTACAAGCCTTTGCAGGCCGGGCAGAAAGCGGCCACTGTGCCAGGATGGTGCTCTGTCAGGTGGCACCTCCAGCGGTCCCGCCAAAGTCTGGGGGGGTGGTCTGCGACGCCTCCTGACCCCTCTTCTCCCGCCTGCCCCCCAGGAAGGTGCCTCTGTCGAGCCCCCCCCAAAAAATATCCACCACCCCACAGCCACGAAATCTTCTACTCTCTGCATTGTGCCATCCACAAACATCGTCTGTTGTGGGCTGCTTGGGAAGAGAAACCGAGGCGGCCTCTTGGGTCACGTGGGTGAAACTCGGAAAATGAGAATATCGTGCAAAAGTCCCTTAATTTCAGTCATGCCAATTAAAAGGTGGAACTGATCTATGAGACAGACGCATTACATGCAAAGCGAGAGAAGTCCAGCCTTAATTTGTTATCATTGTGATGATCGTGGCGTACAGCTCATGGAAACCCCAAATCCACAATCCCAGAAAATGAGAATATTACGTGGAACCCAGAAGACAAGGATTGTAGAATAGAAAAATATTGGACCTCCGAAAAGTATTCAGTGTACTGTGCTTGATTGGCCAGCAAACTCGCCTGACCTGACCCCATAGAGAATCTATGGGGCATTGCCAAGAGAAGGATGAGAGACATGAGAGCAAACAATGCAGAAGAGCTGAAGGCCGCTAAGGAAGCATCCTGGTCTTCCATAACACCTCCGCAGTGCCACAGGCTGAGAGCATCCATGCCACGCCGCATGGAGGCAGGAATTGCTGCCAAAGGGGCCCCAACCAAGGACTGAATACATAGGCATGCTTCTACTTTTCAGAGGTCCGATATTGTTCGATTCTACCATCCTTGTCTTCTTGGTTCCATGTAATATTCTAATTTTCTGGGATTGTGGATTTGGGGTTCTCAGGAGCTGTACGCCATGATCATCACAATGATAACCAATTAAGGCTTGACTTCTCTCGCTTTGCATGTAATGAGTCTGTCTCATAGATCAGTTTCACCTTTTAATTTGCATGACTGAAATTAATGGACTTTTGCACGATATTCTCGTTTTCCAAGTTTCACCTGTATTGGAGGAAAGATGGAGAAGATGAACCTCCAGGAACCGCTTCAGTCAGAGCGGGGAACTTTGTGTCTGTGTCTCTACACATGTCCACACACACACACACACACACACACACACACACACACACACACGTATGTTAATAGCTTGAGATTTTTTTTGTGTGGGGGGGATATTGGGGTTGGCGGGGGATAGCTTCTTTGCCGGCAGCCTTCATCGCTGGTAAATGCTGGGGGGAGACCCACTTCGGCAGGTGCAAAGCTCTCGTTCCCAAGGCCTTGGGTTTGGTGGCCACGGAGCTAGGAAGCACGGCGGTCAAACACTGACACCTTCTGGAGGTACCTGGACTGGAGTTCAACCATCCAGAGCCCCCCCAATCCCACCCACCTCCACCCCAAATGATATCTCCAGATAGGGCTGGGGGGAACCCTTTTAGAAACCCTTTGGGGTAATACCGAAGCTCCGTATCGGGCAGCTTCCTATGTTAATAGGGGATACAACAAAGAGGCACCTTTTTGAAGTGGGGGGGTTCTCTTGTATTTAGCAGGAGGAGAGCGACTAGCCCTATCCGCCCCCAGCACAGCGTCCCTCCGATGGTTTCTGCTAGCAGCTCTCTTATGTTTCTTTTTAGATTGTGAGACCCTTTTGGGAACAGGGGGACATCTCATTCGTTCGTTCGTTCGTTCATTCATTCATTCTGCTATGTAAACCGCTTTGAGAACTTCAGGTCAAACCCTGAGACCCAGGATGCACCCATTTGCACAACAGCAGGACATTTCCAGGGTCAAAGTGCTTCAGAGTCTTTCCGAGCCCACCCACAAGGGGACCCCAAATGTCCAACAGCCAGAAGTCCATCCCCTTCACTAGAGGAACTCACACCTCATCATTTATTTATTTACATACTTATCTATTTATCCATGCATTGAATTTATATACTGCCTAATATAAAAAAATCTCTAGGTGGTTTGATTTAGAGATGCAAACACTTCAAATGCTATGAAACTGACTGTCTCAATTCCTAGCTCTTCTGATTTTTTTCCCCCCAGTTAATATGCCATGTGTGTTTAATTGCCCAGAAATGTGGATCATACGCTTCCTTTTTTGAGGAAAAACACTGTGAATTCCAGACGAAGAAGCATCCCCCCTTGAATTTTTCCTTTATGGACTCCTTGCTGCGACATGAAAGGTTTCATTCCTCCCTCCCTGAAAAGAACAGTCTTTTCATTTTTTTGCTCCTTGCGTTTCTGCCCCTTCCAGATTAGACCAGACAACGAGGCTAATGTTAAAAGCAAGATGCTGGGTCTATATAATGGATCTGCAGCTCTTTATTTGCATAAAAGCTGCAATTTCGCCTTCACCATACAGGATTCCGGATCATTATTATTTTTTGCTTACTGTGAAAAGTGCATTACCACTGTACACCCTGTTGCAGCTGGGCAGGCTTTAAATAGCAGTGGCCATGATCCAGCCCAAATTAAGTGCTTTCAAGGGCTTTTTCATTGATTTAAATGGAAGTGCTAAGCACATGCTTTAAATTATTATGAGTAATGCTACATCTATAGTTGCTATGCGCTGCAAAAAATAAATAAATAAATAAATAAATATACACTGCACCAAAATTGGACATGTGCTCTGCAAATATTAGATGTGAGGGAGGACTGTATCTCAGCTGCTCCGACACGCAGAGGGTCCCAGGTTCAAAACCTGGCAGTGTCTTCTTCAGGGAGGGAGGGAAAAAGCCCTGCCTGAAACCCCAGAGAGATGCTGCCAGCCAGGGAAAGCAGGGAGTATACTGCGCTAGAAGGCTCTGATGTGATCGAAGGCAACTTCACGCATCCCTATATTCCTGGATATTTCCAGGAATATTCCTGGATATTTCCACTCAATATATTCCTGGATATTTCCACTCAAGTTGCTATGCAATGCTGAATGATTGGAAATAATCCTGGGGGAAAGAGAAGAAGAGGACGGCCAGCAGCAAGGTGGATGGACTCGATGATGACAACAATGAATGCACCACGGAGCTGTCCATGGGTAGTCTGAACCTAAGCCATTTAGGAACATAGGAACACAGGAAACTGCCATATACTGAGTCAGACCCTTGGTCTATCTCGCTCAGTATTGTCTTCACAGACTGGCAGCAGCGGCTTCTCCAAGGTTGCAGGCAGGAGTCTCTCTCCCAGCCCTAACTTGTTGGAGATGCTGCCAGGGAGGGAACTGGGAACCTTCAGCTCTTCCCAGAGTGGCCCCGTTATCCCCTTAAGGGGGAATCTCTTCCAGTGCTCACACTTCTGGTCTCCCATCTATATGCAACCAGGGCAGACCCTGCTTAGCTAAGGGGACAAGTCCTGCTTGCGACCACAAGACCAGCTTTCCTCTCCTAAAAAGATCTCAAGTACAGAGCCAGGAAAGATCTTAGGGAATATAGGAAGCTGCCACATACTGAGTCAGACCCTTGGTCCACCTAGCTCAGTATTGTCTTCACAGACTGGCAGCGGCTTCTCCAAGGTGGCAGGCAGCAGTCTCTCTCCCAGCCCTGTCTCGTTGGAGATGCTGCCAGGGAGGGAACTGGGAACCTTCAGCTCTTCCCAGGGTGGCCCCATCATCCCCTAAGGGGGGATTATCTTGCAGTGCTCACACATCAAGTCTCCCATTCATAATGCAACCAGGGCAGACCCTTCTTAGCTAAGTGGACCAGTCACGCTGGCGACCACAAGACCAGCTTCAAAAGGTAATAACCAGCATTTTGTACCTTGCCCGGATACGTTATCAGCAGCCAGTGTAGCTCTATCAGCCAAGGAGTAATGTGGTCTCTCCGGGTGACCCCCCAGAGACCAATCTGGCTGCTGCATTTGGGACTAACCGAAGTTTCCGAACGAGGTACAAAGGCAGCCCCACGTAGAGTGCATGGCAGTAGTCCAGCCTGGAGGTTACCTGCAGAGGTGCCACAGTCTGCTATTGTGGAAAATATTGTGGGGGAAACCCTGGAGGGGAAAAAACCCTCCATTTTTGAAAAGCAATATAAAGGTGGCTCCAGAGGGGAGGGAGGGGGGTCAAGGGGTCAAGCACCCCCCCAATAGTTTGTCCCCCCCCATTTGTTTCAGAAATCTAACATGTGAATGCACTTGTCCCTCCTCCTGCCCCCACTCAAAGTTTTATTTTGTTCCTAGTACCATCACTAGGGCTGCCAACATTTCCGTTGCCAGAATGAGGGACACAAGTCTGTGGGGGCTGGCTGGGTGGGGAGGGGTCTGCCGCGGTAATCCGGACCCGGAGTCTCACTGACGTCCATGCAACTGAATTATATGCTCTTGCATAAATGAGAGGGACCACCAGCATTTCATCCCTGGAAGGAGGGGCAGCAGTGGGCAACCCGAATCCATCACTGACCGAATGCTGGGAACGGCGAAATAAACTGTGACCCCCACTGGGCCAGGAGGCAGCTTTGTAAAGTGGCGATTCTCTGGATTGAGCAGGGAGGAGAGCGACCGGCCTTCTCCGTCCCCAGCACAGCATCCCTCCAGTGGCTGTTGCTAGGGTCCGTCTTATGTTTCTTTTTTTAGATTGTGAGCCCTTTGGGGACAGGGAGCCCTCTTATTTATTTATTATGTCTCTGTGTCAACCGCCCTGAGCCATTTTTGGAAGGGTGGTGTAGAAATCGAATTAATAATAATAATAAGAATAAGAAGAAGAAGAAGAAGAAGAAGAAGGTCTGATAAAACAAATGTCTGGATATTGTCTGGATAAAACAAACCAATCAATAACACCTGTCTGACTGTGTAAAATAATAATAAAAAATAATAAATAATTATTAATTAATAATAATTAATAATTAATATTAATAATTAATAATTAATAATAAAGGCTTGATATGCGGTGGAGGGGGCGGGGTTGTGAAAAATATACTGGGAGGAGCCAAAGCAGGAGCCGCTCTCCAAGCCGCACCAGCATGCGGACCAGAAGGAAACCTTGCCTGCACCCACCCAGCAACAGGCGGCACTCCCCGGCAAAACAGCAAGCCGGGGTCTCCCTGAAGAGCTGCGCCGAGGCCTCCGACCTCCAGGGGGCGCTCCAACGGCCAAGCCGCGCCGCGCTCCTGTTTAGAGAGAGGGAGAGAGAGTGTGAGTGTGTCTGGGGTGCTTTTCCACCAGAGAGGACGCCGAAGCCTGGAGCGGCGGCACGGCTCTCCTTCCGCCTCCCGGAGCCGGAAGTCCGGCCAGGCCTGTCTTGTTCCTCCTTCCGGGCCGTTGCCATGGCAGCATGCTGCAGCCGCCGGCCTGAGGAAATGGCGGCGGCCTCCGAAGCGGCCTTGCTGGGCGCCTCGTGGCGGCGCTACCGGGCCCGGCTGGGCGCCCTGCGGTCCGAGGCTGGGCCGGGCCCGGCGGGCGAGAGCAGCAGCAGCCGGCGACGCCGCGACACCGAGCTCCATCTCCTTTTCGACCAGCTCCTCTCCGAGGCCTGCAGCGGCCCGCCCGGGGCTGCCGCCGCCGCCGCCTCCCCGCTCTTGGCAGCCGGAGGGCCCGGGCCCGAGGTGGGCGAGGCGGCGGCGGGGACGGAGAGACGGGAATGGGTCAGCCTGGGCGGCCGAGCGGGGCTGGGCTGGGCTGGCCGTAGGGGCCGTGGATGGTCCCTTTGGCTAAGCAGGGCCTGCCCCGGTCTGCGTTGGGATGGGAGACTCCCTGTGATGTGAGCTCTGGAGCATAATTAACGGGGAGGCCGCGCTGGGAAGAGCAGGAGGTTCCCAAGTCCCCTCCCTGGCAGCATCTCCAAGGAGATAGGGCTGAGAGAGAGAGACTCCTGCCTGCAACCTGGGAGAAGCTGCTGCTGCCAGTCTGTGAAGCCAATACTGTACTGAGCGAGGTGGACCAAGGGTCTGACTCAGTATATGGCAGCTTCCTATATTCCCTAAGATCTTTCCTGGCTCTGTACTTGAGATCTTTTTAGGAGAGGAAGGCTGGTCTGGTGGGAGTAAGCAGGACTTGTCCCCTTAGCTAAGCAGGGTCCGCCCTGGTTGCATCTGAAAGGGAGACTAGAAGTGTGAGCACTGGAAGAGATTCCCCTCTTAAGTGATGATGGAGCCGCTCTGGGAAGAGCATCTAGGCTCCAAATTCCCTCCCTGGCAGCATCTCCAAGGAGATAGGGCTGAGAGAGAGAGACTCCTGCCTGCAATCTTGGAGAAGCCGCTGCCAGTCTGTGAAGCCAATACTGAGCTAGGTGGACCAAGGGTCTGACTCAGTATATGGCAGCTTCCTATATTCCCTAAGATCTTTCCTGGCTCTGTACTTGAGATCTTTTTAGGAGAGGAAAGCTGGTCTTGTGGTCACGAGCAGGACTGGTCCCCTTAGCTAAGCAGGGTCTGCCCTGGTTTGCATTTGGATGGGAGACTTGATGTGTGAGCCCCGTAAGAGATTCCCCCTCAGGGGATAATGGAGCCGCTCTGGGAAGAACATCTAGGCTCCAAGTTCCCTCCCTGGCAACATCTCCAAGAGAGGGCTGAGAGAGACTCCTGCCTGCAACCTTGGAGAAGCCACTGCCAGTCTGTGTAGACAATACTGAGCTAGGTGGACCAAGGGTCTGACTCAGGATATGGCAGCTGCCTAGATTCCTCTTTCCCAAATGGCCATGGGATGCATTGCTTTTCTGAGTGGCTTCCCCTAACCACAGACTCCCCCCCCCTCCACATTTTGTTTTACTTGTAGGATGTTTGTGAGTTACTTGTCGAAGCCTGTGAACTCGTCCAGCTGAATCAAGAGCATCTTGTCATCAAGGTTTGCCAGCTGATTCACCATTTGCTGACCAGATTCCAGGTAAGAGACTAGGGATCTTTCCCCTGCTTCTTCGGATCCAGCTATTTTATTTTATTTTATTTTATTCGATTTCTACACCGCCCTTCCAAAAATGGCTCAAGGCGGTTTACACAGAGAAATAACAAATAAATAAGATGGAACCCTGTCCCTAAAGGGCTCACAGTCTAAAAAGAAAGATAAGAGAGACACCAGCAACAGTCACTGGAGGGACGCTGTGCTGGGGGTGGATAGGGCCAGTTACTCTCCCCCTGCTCAATAAAGAGAATCACCACTCCCTGTTGTTTAAAAAGAGGCACCTATTCCCGTGGTGATTCTCTTTATTGAGCAGGGGGAGAGTAACTGGCCCTATCCACCCCCAACACAGTACCTCCATTGACTGTTGCTGGTGTGTGTTTTATGTTTCTTTTTAGAATGTGAGCCCTTTGGGGACAGGGAGCCCTCTTGTTTGTTTGTTATTTCTCTGTGTAAACCGCCCTGAGCCATTTTTGGAAGGGCGGTATAGAAATCGAATTATTATTATTATTAGGTGATAGTTGATGAAGAGAGCCTGAAGTTCCTCCTGCCCTATTTCATCGCTGCGCTGAAGCAATGCAGCCCCTGGACGCATGTTGAAATCCTGCAGGCTGTGGCAGCGTCTGTCTACCACAATGGACCCAAGTGCCAGAAGGTGGGTAGGCTCTCTTTGCGGGTGGGAGGGGGGCCGACATGCCTCGGGAAGCTTGTTGGCACTCCCGCTGCGACTCCTTCAGGGAGTGGTGTCTGGGCAATTGGTTCCCTGTGGTATCTCGCTGTAGAGACGGGAAGGGGGCAGCCAGCTGGCACACAGCTGCAGTGGAAAACTGCCATTTGGGTGGCTGATGGTCCATGGAAGGAAGAGAGAAGAGGGAAGAGAGCTGGTCTTGTGGTAGCAAGCATGACTTGTCCCCTTAAGCTAAGCAGGATCTGCCCTGGTTGCATATGAAAGGGAGACTAGAAGTGCGAGCCGCGTAAGATATTCCCCCTCAGGGGATGGAGCCACTCTGGGAAGAGCATCTAGGCTCCCTGGCTTCTCCAAGATAGGGCTGCAAGAGACTCCTGCCTGCAACCTTGGAGAAGCCGCTGCCAGTCTGTGAAGATAATACTGAGCTAGACGGACCAAGGGTCTGACACGCTATATGGCAGCTTCCTATGTTCCATGGTCCAAACAGAGGGATTTGCTCTGCCCTCCTCTCTCCAGGGGGTCAGGATGTGCTTGGCATCGACCACATTCAGTTGGAGGTGGAAAGTGTGACTGGGTCTCTTTGGCTGCAGGCAGGTGTATAACTTGGCTTTCTCAGATCTAGCTAGAAGAGAAAGGTTCAGCATCGAGTGTCTCCTCTTCTGTATTCTCTAGAGCAGGGGTTCACCAGCTTGGGTCCCCCGATGTAGGGGGACTACACAAGGGCCAAAGGCCGTTGTGGCTGGGGATGATGGGAGTTGTAGTTCAACTACATCTGGGGACCTGAGTTGGAGAACCCTTGCTCTAGAAGATCCTTGGTGGTGGTAGTGTGGCACTCCTCGTGAGAGAGGCAAGTTAGGAATGAAAACGTGCCTTCAGTTCCCAAAGAATGCCAGCCTCTTTAGGATTGTTCATGTCCATCCAAGGATGGTGGAACCGTCACACTGTGATGAATCTGATCATGAAGTCTGATCATGGGTCCAGTAATAGCAGAGGCTGGGACACACAGGAGTCAGAATCCACTCGGGACCCTGGTCCTCAGGTTCTTCATTTGGAAGTACAGAGGAAGTCTGAAATACCTGGGGTGTGTTTCTTTGTGCATGTGGGTGTTGCTCGCCCACTTGCCAAGGAAGCAGGATTCTCCCGAGTGTGGGGTTGGGGTCACAGCCCTGGAGTTACTGTGGTTGCATCCTCTTACCCAGTTGTACAAAAAAGAAAAACGAGAACTGGATTTGCAGAAACTCTATTTCCTGAACGTAGGAGCAGTTGGTTGGTTTTAACATCTGGCAAGTGTGTGGTGACTGCTGCTGTTTTGTTTTAGTATCTTCCGGATTTGCTGGGGGAAAAGGGGCTTCTGGTCCAGTTCAGCAGTCCGGCTCAGACAGATGTCGAACTCAGGAGGGCCGCAGTGCACGGCATGGCCAACCTCTGCCTCAGGTATACCTTGAAGGGGGTGGGAAGGCTGGACTCTGTTTCGTTCAGTTCCTGCCCGTTCTAGGGCAGGAACTGGCAATCTGTTGGGCGCCAAGGGGCACTGACATAAATTGTGAGTCCGCCGCCCTGGCCGTATGCAGTCTGCTCCTGGGTTTAAAATCTCGGGCTGGACCTTATTTCTAAGAAACTGTCCTGAGAACTGCAGCCCAAGTTTCCTCTTCTAATGTAATAAAGAGTGTTGACTTGGTCTGCCTTTTAACGGAGTAACTACATTGTGCCGATTTAAATGTATTGGCACGTCATCAAAGCTTGGGTGACTTTTTCACATGTTGGAGGAAGCGTGAAACCAGTTCCGCAAACGTTCCTGCTCGTGAGCCCGGATTCAGCCATTTCCCTTTTTGGTCTCTCTTGCAGTTACACACTGGAACCAAGGAGCTGCAGAAAAGAGAGTAGCCTGCCCTTAACTTAGATTTTTCTCTCATTCAGACCATCCCTAATCAATTAATCCAACTGAAGCTCAGTTGGCTGATGATGATCTCCCAGTTTTAAAGGTTCCAGCCCTAATAATTAGTGTGTCCCTTTTGTGACTATGACACACTCCTGGTGCCTCTGTTCTTATTTATTTATTCAACATATTTTCATACCACCCAAACCTTATGTCGTCGTCTTCTTCTTTTAGCTTTATTGAAGAATTAAAACAATACCGCCTTGGGATTGTTTTAAGGAAAGGCGGTATACAAATTTAACAGTAAATTGCAGGATATAGCTTGCCTTGATACTTGGAAGTGAGCTTAAATATTGCAAGTGTTAGGAAAAAACAGTGGCCGTGGGTGGCCTTTCTTTGGTTTGAGACTAACTTTCTGCCGTCCGCATGGTTGTTTGCCATGCTTTAGTGGCAAACAAAGACTCTTGGGGTGGAGATGGGAGTGACCATGTTTCCCCCTCCGCTCATGTTCCTGCATGGTTCTTGGGTTCTAGCATGCCTGGGCAGCTGTACCTGGAGGAGCCTTACCGAGAGCGCTGCTTTCAGACGTTCCTCAGCGTCTTACAGTCTTCCAAGGATGCCGTGGTGGACGACGTCACCTTTTGCATGGTAGGCCTCCGTGTGGCCCTTGTGGGGCTGTTGAGGGCTGTCGGGAAGACAGAGCAGGCTTGCAAGTAGCTGGCAGGACAAGCGGAGTATGTGTGTCGATGGGTTTCCTGGGGAAGTCCTGTTTCCTGAGCCAGGTATTCCCATCTGGCCAAGGCAGCGCCATGCTCGTCTTGTTTTGGGTGAGAGGCTATAGGAATCCTCCAGCCCTGTACGTTTGGGAAGTCGGTGTGTGTGGATTTTCAGCGAGAAAGTTATTTGGCGGTCATTAGAACCTGCTCTATAATATTGTAATCGGGTGTGGTGGGTGTGTGTGTGTCAAGCTGATGGGGACAGCGGCAAACCTGTTTGGCTCTGCTTAGCTTTGTTCTTGTTCTCCCTCCAGTTGTTACAGAATGCCTTGAAAGGAACCCAGTCGCTCTTAAATGGCGGGAAGATGAAACTGACCCAGCCTGACCAGCTGGGCTCCCTCCTGGCGGTGTTAAAGGTGACTCGTGTTTAAAAGGGAGACTTTAAAGCCTCCTCTTGTATGGCAGCCAACTCACTCGCCCTCTCTGCCAGTTCTCCCGGCATCCCTCTTCCCTGCCTCGCCCTCTGCTTTGGAAGCCCCTCCAGGTTCTGCAGGAAGCTTTCTGTGTAGGTCAGGGAGGCCGCTGTTCATCAAAGCCCAATGCAGAAAAACTCTGCTTGCTGTGGATGCAGGTCGGGCGGCTTCTCTGGGCCGTATTAATGGGAGCAAGACCAGGCGGCTGGAGGCTCTAGAGCTATCTTGTAGGCTTCTCATGAGGTCTTGGCTGAGTTGATGTCTCCTTTTTTTGAGAATCATGCCAGGGACTTCTATCTATCTATCTATCTATTTATCTTTATTTTAACTTTAGAGGAGCAGAGATGATAAAAGCGCTGATTTATCAACCGCCCTGGGATAAATTGATGGAAGGTGGTACAGGTGAAACTCGGAAAATGAGAATATTGTGCAAAAGTCCATTCATTTCAGTCATGCAAATTAAAAGGTGAAATTGATCTATGAGACAGACGCATTACATGCAAAGCGAGAGAAGTCCAGCCTTAATTGGTTATCATTGTGATGATCATGGCGTACAGCTCATGAAAACCCCAAATCCACAATCCCAGAAAATGAGAATATTACATGGAACCCAGAAGACAAGGATTGTAGAAGAGAACAATATCGGACCTCTGAAAAGTAGAAGCATGCATATGTATTCAGTCCTTGCTTTGGGCCCCTTTGGCAGCAATTCCTGCCTCCATGTGGCGTGGCATGGATGCTCTCAGCCTGTGGCACTGAGGAGGTGCTATGGAAGACCAGGATGCTTCCTTAGCGGCCTTCAGCTCTTCTGCATTGTTTGGTCTCATGTCTCTCATCCTTCTCTCAGCAATGCCCCATAGATTTTCTATGGGGTCAGGTCAGGCGAGTTTGCTGGCCAATCAAGCACAGTACACTGTATGCTTTTCGGAGGTCCGATATTGTTTTAGTCTACCATCCTTGTCTTCTTGGCTCCATGTAATATTCTAATTTTCTGGGCTTGTGGATTTGGGGTTCTCATGAGCTGTACGCCATGATCATCACAATGATAACAAATGAAGGCTTGACTTATCTCGCTTTGCATGTAATGCGTCTGTCTCATAGATCAGTTTCACCTTTTAATTTGCATGACTGAAATTAATGGGCTTTTGCACGATATTCTAATTTTCCAAGTTTCACCTGTATATAACTTTAACCATCAATATAAATACACAAAAGATTCTGAACAGGAGGAAAGGAACCTGGCAATGCTTAGGAAGAGGGTTAGGTGGGAGGGATGGGGCAGGGAGCTGGGAACGCCTAAGCGTTGCCTCTGAGAAAGAGCTGAAAGCAAGCCTGGTAGAGAAGACTTCACCCTGTTGCCACCAAATAGCGTAACCATGGTGTGTGTTTCATTGCTGACCTTAGAAGTGCATGTTCCATGGGCTTCCGGGGCTGAACATTGAAATGCCGGCCATCTTATACCCAGCGCTCCTTCCTCAGTACGACAGCCAGTTGGCACTCAAGCAGGAGAAGCCAGAGCCTAGCAACTTCAAGCCAGCGGGGGTAAGCATTCCCTACGGACTTCTCACTGGTGCATTCTCTGCATGAAGGATGATCGAAATCGGCACCCCGAAGCAAAGGGGACACCTTCTGAATGTGTGTGTTGGATGCTTCTGTGTGGGTCTTAGGAACAGGGGGTGTTTTTGTGAGGACAGAGTTCCACAGAGGACGGGGAAGGCAGAGAACAATCTGTAGAAGAGGGAAGGGTGAAAATCCATCCCCTTAGCTCCTCTAGGGCATATGTTTGTTCTCAGTCACGTCCACTAGAACCTGGCACTAGTTGTGGTGTTCTCTGCCTCCCTCCATTTCTCAGGAGGGCACGGGCAGACCTTTCTCATGGAGAGCTTGTGTTAATGGCATATGCAGTGAGCTGGAGACTTCTGGTTCAAATCTTGCCCCAGTGGAGAGTTCTCTGGCTGAGCTCATCCACTTTGGAAATAGTTGGGGGCTGCCTTGGATGGCCAGCCATGCTTGCGGCTTCCAGATGCCTCTGAGAAAAGGCCTCTCCCGTCTCCCGTCCTTTGCTGGGTCTTCAAGAGAAGCGGTCTCTCCACTGGGCAGGCCCCAGGGAGGCTGTTGCCAGGATTACTCAGCAGGTGGCTTTGAGCACTCGAAGATAGCACTGTGGACTTCGGCAAGTGTGTCCATGCATGGCAGTGGCCTCGTGTTGCATGTGGATGGCGTGATGTTAAGATGCATGCCAGGCTCCAGCTGTGGAGGGCTTCGAAGTCAGGGCGAGCTCCCAAAACGTGCCCCAAAGTTTAGACCAAGTTGCTGTGCTTGGATGGCCAGCTGCTTCGGCGGCAAAATATTTCCAGATTTCTAAACCAAGCTGCATCGCTGGAGTTGTGAAAGCCACTGAACAGGCCGTAGTACATAATGCTTCCTAGAAGAGTGGACCACTTTCTCTCTGTGGGGGGTGTGTGGCTTCTTTCCCACAGAGCAGAAGGAAAAAGGCCAAGGCCAAGCTGAAAAAGGGTAAGCCGGAGGAAGAGCTGAGAGGTGAGCAGGAGGGCAGTGAGGGAGGCGGCCAAGAGAGGCCCCAGCCGCCTGGAGACGGGCAGCAGGACCCTGGTGCTGCAGATGCCGGGATGCAGCCCTCCTCGGAAGAGACCCGCGCTGCGTTCACCAAAGACCCTCTGCCTTTGCACTCCCTGGGCTGGAAAAGAATCAGCAGCAGCGACTCGGAGTATTCGGATGCTGAAGGTGGATTGCAGAGCAAAACAAGGTTGGTGGTTACAAACGCAGAGAAGCCCCCAGCTATTCATCTGCCCAGTACTCAAACGGGTGCATTTTGCATAGTTCTTGACCCGACCGGCACTCCTGCATGTGGGCAGATCCTTTAAAAAAAAACCCAAATAAGAAGGGAAGCACCACACCAACAACCGTGGGAAGGAAAAGCAGGAACGGTACGAGGATAGTTCGTGTGTGTGTCACTTTTTGGTTGAAGCAGTTTTCATGGCTCCATGTGTTATAGAGATGATGCTTTTTACAGTTCTGCCCGATGATGTTTGCGCATGGTTTTTTAAATATTGTCCGTTATGGTTTTGTAACTTCATCATAGCTTTTTGACTTCTCATGTATCTTTTATACATTTTAGTTCTCATTGTTTCACATTCTGCAGTGCCCTGAGGAAGAGGTTTTTCATCTCGAAATGCTTCAGGACTTCGTTTTTTTCAGTAAATTATTATTTTTACATTTATCTCCCGCTCTTCCTCCAAGGAGCCCAGAGCGGGGTACTACAGACTTGAGTTTCTCTTTCACAACAACCCTGTGAAGCAGGTTAGGCTGAGAGAGAAGTGACTGGCCCAGAGTCACCCAGCAAGTCTGATGGCTGAAGGGGGATTTGAACTCAGGTCTCCCCGGCCCTAGTCCAGCACTCTCACCACTACACCACGCTGGCTCTCTAAATCATCCTTGCACTGTTCCTCCTTTTTACTTTTCTGTTAGAAACCCCCAAACGTAGCTCCTGGTGGGTTTTCTCCCTCCCCTCTGCCTGTGTTTCTCAGCCTGTCCCTGCCTGTACCCTTTGCTCCTCCCGCTCTGCTTTCCATGACTTGTTTAAGTTCTCTTAAACGTATTACAGATCACCTTCGTCCTTGGTGCCCTTCTCTTCCCTCAGTTTCCTCCCTCTTCTGTAAAGTCCGAGCGTGTAGATTTTTGTTTCTTTGTGACTGCGGTGCTACCACTGTCTTATATTTATTTTTCCTCAAGAAGACACACTATGGCTTATTTTCAGGGGATGTCTTATTTTTTATTAAGTGTGGTACAATGTGAGGAGATTTTTAAGGAGGAGATTTTCTGAGGAGATTTTTACCGTACTTCCCTCTACCGTATGCCTCAGCTTGCAGCCTGCCACCCCTACCGGTATCGTTACGGCCCTGTCTGTGGGTCTCTCTCACCCCACACACACACCAGTAAAGCTGCTGCTCCCCAACACTGACCAGCAACAGTCTGTGGGTCTCTCTCAGGAGGAGATTTTTACCGTACTTCCACTTTCTCTGTCTCCCTCTACCGAGATCACCACTATGTCTTATTTTCGGGGTATGGCTTATATTGCACAACTGCTTAGAAATCCTGCTATGGCTTATTTTATGGGTATGTCTTATTTTTGGGGAAACACGGTAAGTTGGCCACAAAAAATGTTCTTAGGTTACCAATGAAATTGCGCCCGGAGTGTCAAATCCATTGCATGTGTTGTGCTTCTAATGAGTTGCACTGTCTGTCACCTTACGCAAGGTCTTTCCAAGCTAAAGTCCGCCAAGGAGCTTTAACCTGCTTCCTTTCCGCCGTGAAATCCATTGAGAAGAAAGTCCTTTACGGCTACTGGCCAGCATTTGTCCCGGATGCCCCTGGAATTGGGAGTCCCCAATCCGTGTCCTTGATGACGATTGCTTTAAAAGATCCTTCTCCAAAGGTAAGGGGATTCACTGGCTGGCGGGGGAGAGAATCTGCTTTCTTCTGACGCTTGATCCTTCAAAGTTCTCCCTGCGGGTGCTAGCCTTTGGGCCTGGGCTATTAGCCGAAAAAGCTCTTTTCCCCTTTTCAGACCCGTGCCTCTGCCTTCCAAGTGCTCTCCGCCATCCTGGAAGGCTCCAAGCAGTTCCTTTCCATTGCTGAAGATGCGACCGACCACAAGAGGGCTTTCACGCCCTTCTCCGTCACCCTCGCGTCCAGCATCCGGGAGCTGCACCGCTGTCTGTTGCTGGCCCTGTTGGCCGAAACCTCCTCTCAGACCCTCACCAAGATCATCAAGGTATACGCTCACCTGGAGGAAGGCGTTGCTCTTGCCAATGCCACGGGGTTGGCTTGCAAGTAGAGGTATTCTTGGTTTAAAAAGAGAGAGAGAGAGATTTGCGGCGTGTATTTCTAGAGTAGGAAGCGTGTCTCTCTCTCTCTCCTGTGTCTGATCCATCCCTTGTGCATTGACAGTGCCTTGCCAATCTGGTCGCCAATGCCCCGTACAGCCGTCTCAAGCCTGGGCTGCTGACCCGAGTGTGGAGCCAGATCAAGCCGTATATCAGACACAAAGGTTGGGCTGGATTCCCCGTGTCTTTCCGTGCACGTTGATACGCCCTGTCTCACCACTCACCACAGCCTCCCGTGTCCTAAGACGTTGTCCTAACCATCCGCCCAGTCGTCAGGCTGGGTGCTAGGCCAGTGCTGGCTGGAGCCCCGCCCCCTTCCTGCCCCTTCCCTCTGTGACATCACGGCAGCCGGCTGGAGCCCCGCCCCCTTCCCGCCCCTTCCCTTGTGACATCATGGCAGCTGGCTGAAGCCCTACCCCCTTCCCGCCCCTTCCCTCTGTGACATCATGGCAGCTGGCTGGAGCCCCGCCCCTTCCCTCTGTGACATCATGGCAGCTGGCTGGAGCCCCGCCCCTTCCCTCTGTGACATCACGGCAGCTGGCTGGAGCCCCGCCCCCTTCCCGCCCCTTCCCTCTGTGACATCACGGCAGCCCAGCCAGTTGCGGCCAGGCGCTTCCCCAGCATCCCGGCCACAGATGGTCTCCCATCTGCTAGTGGGGCAGCAGCCTGGCGCTGGGCTACTAACCCTTAACTCTCCCTCCTTCCCTCCAGATGTCAACGTCCGCGTCTCCAGCCTCACGCTGCTGGGGGCCGCCGTGTCGGCTCAGGCTCCCCTGCCGGAGGTGCGGCTCCTCCTGCAGCAGCCCGGCTCCTCCGGGCTCGGCGGGAGCGGGGCCGGCACCCCCCGCCCCACAGCGCCTGCCCCCGCGGAGCCCTGCTGGCTGGCCCGGCTCTGCATCTCCCTGGTGGCGGCGCCGCCCCGGGAGGACGGGTGCTCCGACAGCGACGCCGGCGGCGGGCCGGCCGCTGGCCTCCACGAGCCGCTGCCCGTCCGGCTGGAGTCCCTGCAGGTCCGTCCGGGTGCCGTGGGGTGTGTGGGCTGCTCCGGAGCAAAGGCGGCGTGAAGCCCAGCCCGGCGGGGTCAGGCCCGAGGCCAGCGGCCCGTCTCGCACAGCGGCCCGCCAGGTGCCTCGGGGAAGCCCCCGGGGGAAGTGTGACGGGCAGGCCCCCTGCACCTGGGATTCAGAGGCATCCTGCCCCTGAGGCCGGAGGGGGCCGATAGCAGGCCGTTGGCCTCGAACAGGCTTCCCCCAAGCTTCCCCGCCGGGCTTGTGTGGCCGCCTGGAAGCCTGCCTCGGTGTCTCTCTCTCTCTCTCTCTTTCTCTCCCGCCCCCAACCGCCTCCCCGCTTCCTTTCCTGCTGTGCAGGTCTTGGCGCTTCTCGTCAAGGGCTACTTCTCTGTGGCCGCCCAGAGCTATTTGCTGGAGCTGGGCGAAGTGGCTTGCAGGTGCATGGAGGAAGTGGATCCCTCTGTCCAGCTGCATGGAGCGAAAGTAAGAGTTTTGGGGGAAGAGGCTGGTCGGTTCAGGGGTTCGGGCTCAGTTCTGGGGCCTCCCAACTGGGCAAGCTCAGGCTCTGGCTTGGTGTCCGGGCTCGGATTGGGTCCCTCTCCCCCCCCCCCCGCCTTGCTGCTAACCGGCATCACCTTCCTTTTTGAGGCTCCCCAGTCAGGGAGGAGCAAGCGGGCGGCGCCTGCCTTTCGCCAAGCCCCAAACCCTGATGGCTTCCTCTCGAGTTCCCTGGCCTTTAAGACAATCCCTGGAACCTCTGAGGACTCCCCAAGCCTGCCTTCCAACTCTGGAACTCCCCAGAGCTCCCGAGCCAGCCTCTTGGCCAGTTTGGAAAGCCGAAGGCCGTACAGGCCCACACTTGCGTCCGGAGGGTGGCGCAGCAAGCATGCGAATCGTGTCCTCGGGAGCTTCCTCCCGTTGAGTCGGGGCGAGCCCTTTGAGTGGAAAGGCAGCTCTTAACTTGCTAAAATGTTGTGGGTCTGGGGAGATTCTGCAGCCCCTCCTACCCAGGGAGAGGTGGTGTTGGTTGATCTCGGTGGCCGCTTGGCCAGTCGATTGGCACCGGCGGAATAATCGCGGTGGGGGTTCCAGACTGTGAAGCGCCCGTCCTTTGTCTTTCTCCTCTTGGCAGCTTGTGGACGAGCTCGGGGTAGGAATAATTCAGCAGCACAAGCCGGATTCAGCGGTTCCTCCTGACCAGCGAGTGCCACTTGATCTGGTATGTATGCCGGGGCAGGAGGGGAGGCGGCCGGGCGGGCTTCAGTCCAGGAGGACGGAGGAAGTCTTGTCTACCCAGACTGGCAGCAGCGGCGTCTCTCTCAGCTCGCTCTGGAGAAGCTGCCAGGGAGGAGACCGGGGACCCTCTGCATGCAAAGCAGACGTTCTGGGGAATGTACTATAAACGGATGACTGGGAATGCGCACTGGAAAGCCCGGGTTCCTTCCAAAGGGCCATGGGACGGCCAATGGCCATGTGGAAATTCCATGCATTCCTCTGGCGCTACGGAAGGAGGAAGCTGCCATATACTGAGTCAGGCCCTTGGTCTCTCTAGCTCAGTATTGTCTTCACAGACTGGCAGCGGCTTCTCCGAGGTTGCAGGCAGGAGTCTCTGTCAGCCCTATCTTGTTGGAGATGCTGCCAGGGAGGGAACTGGGAACCTAGATGCTCATCCCAGAGCGGCCCCATTATCCCCTGAGGGGGAATCCCTTCCAGTGCTCACAATCTCCAAGAGAGGGCTGGGAGAGAGACTCCTGCCTGCAACCTTGGAGAAGCCGCTGCCAGTCTGTGAAGACAATACTGAGCTAGCTGGACCAAGGGTCTGACTCAGTAGATGGCAGCTTCCTATATTCCCTAAGATCTTTCCTGGCTCTGTACTTGAGATCTTTTTAGGAGCGGAAAGCTGGTCTGGTGGTGGCAAGCATGACTTGTCCCCTGAGCTAAGCAGGGTCCGCCCTGGTTTGCGTACGAAAGGGAGACTAGAAGTGTGAGCATTGAAAGAGATTCCCCCTCAGGGAATAATGGGGCCGCTCTGGGAAGAGCTGAAGGTTCCCAGTCCCCTCCCTGGCAGCATCTCCAACGAGATAGGGCTGGGAGAGAGACTCCCGCCTGCAATCTGGGAGAAGCCGCTGCCCGTCTGTGAAGACAATACTCAGCTAGACGGGCCCAGGCTCTTGACTGCCGAGCAGTCGGCTTCTTCTGTTCCTATGACGACTAAAAGCAGACTAACTTCATGCCACACAGGCCTCCACCTGTCGATGCGATGTCTGGATGTAGCCCCCCTTCCTGAGTCCAGATACTTGGCTGCTGGGGGGCAGAAGAGGATGGCTGCCATATTCCGATTTCTGGGCTGTGTGTTGACCACTCCTGCCTTGCCTCCCGGGAAGGGCTCCCAGTGGGCATCCCTTATGAGAACACTCTCTTTCCTGCAGGTTGTGACCTTCTGGACTCGGATGCTGAACGGCCCCTTGCCTGAGGCGCTCCAGAACTCCCAGCACCCCACGCTGCAGACCAGCACGTGCAATGCCCTCTCTTCCATCCTGCCGGAGGCTTTCAGCACCCTGCCGGTGAGCACCTGGCGAAGTCCTCTCTGGGAATTCCTTCGGGAGCTCCAGGGGGAAACCTCTCCAAGCCGGACCTCACCGGCGTGGGCAGTGCATGCAACCCAAGATGCCCGCAGGAATCGCAAGACACCTGGCAAAACGTGCGCGCCCTGCAGCCAGCGGACTGGCAGAAGCGGCTTCCGTTGGCCGCTGGAAGGGCCTCCACCAGCAATGTGCTCTCAGGAGGAAAGGAGAGGGGGACGGACATCCAAAGTAGGCTTTGGATTTCATGGGGCCTGGCCCTCATCCTCCACAAAGCACAAACCCCCCAGCTATCATTTCCTGCTCCTGTGCTCGCCACCCACAAAACCATCCGTGCCCCACCAGTTAGAGGTCCTGGGGATATTTTTGGAAGTTGTGTGAGCAGATTGTCAGGGAGAGGGGCAGTCAGTGGACTTTAAAGGCAGTTAGCGGGGTGTGTGTAAAAGATGTGGCTCTTCCGGAAGGATTTCCCATGAAACAAAGCGAGAGGCGGAATATTACATCATCCTTAACACTGGTTACCTTTTTTTGCTTTTTGTAAATGGAATTAAGTGCCAGTGAAGAAACCCCCTTCCTCCCTCATACACCCTCCCTCTCTCTCTCTCTCTCATACACTAAAGAGCCAGCGCAGTGTGGTGGTTAGAGTGCTGGACTTGGACTGGGGGAGACCCGAGTTCAAATCCCCCTTCAGCCATGATTCTTGCTGGGTGACGCTGGGCCAGCCACTTCTCTCTCCCAGCCTAACCTACTTCACAGGGTTGTTGTGAAAGAGAAACTCAAGTATGTAGGACACCGCTCTCTGCTCCTTGGAGGAAGAGCGGGATAGAAATGTAAATAATAATAATAATAATATATATGGCAGGAAGACAAGCAGATTCTCTCCATCACCATGCTGCTGGGGCTGAACCACAGTGAGAATGCGCTGGTGAAAGCTGCAGCGGCCCGCGCCCTCGGGGTCTACGTGGTCTTCCCGTGTCTCCGGCAGGTCAGAGCTTCCTTGTGGCCCCTCCTGTTCCTCCTCGTCTTGCGCTCTGTGTGTGTGTGTGTGTGTTTCCTGCGTTGATCAGGGGATCACCCTAGGAGACCTCCGAGATCCCTTCCGGCTCTACCGTCCTAGGAACACTGGTTCTCTCTCCAGCACGCACACACCCACCCACACCCTCCCTTGCTTTTTGGATCCCGGACAAGATCCCCATCTTCTCCAGCGGGTGGGCTGATCTTGGGTGCCTCCCCCCCCCGTCGCCGGCCAATATGCCGTATTGCAACAGCAGTGGCTTCCTTGGGCTGCCCTGTGAATCTCCTTCAGCCCAGCTTTGAGGCCTGACTTCTCTGCCCCAAACCCCAGATGCGTCTCTGCAAGGGAGCCATGTTGTTCTGCGCCCCACAAGGGCTCTTTGCGGGGGTTGGAGCGGCTGGTGCGCTCAGCGGCCCAGCAACGGAGGCTGAAAACTTTTCAAAGCGAGAACTGGTAACGGCAAGGGAGGAGGCGGCCAGCGGAGCGGGTGAGGAGTCCCAGGGTCGTCGGGGAATAAAGAGAAGCAATTAATGTAATGATAGGGTGTGATTAGCGCACGCAGAAGACGGGCGGGTTGAGGTCGTTGCACTTGATTCCCAGTCGCCAGAGCGGCAATTACATGGAAATGTGCTCCAAGGCCCTCTTTGTGTTAGGCGGCCGGGGACGCTGGGGCCACTTAAGCCGCGTGTCGTTAATTTAAGACTAATCGGGGTGATGGGGAAGGGAGTGCCCTGTCCTGGGCAGCAGGAGGCTTGTCTTCCAAGCCCTAGAGCTGGAACGGGGCAAACTCGTGAAGGGATACGTGGAGCCGGGGGTATTAGTCAAAAGGGTAACGGCAACCCCCGTGCCCAGGGGCAGTCTATCTCGGAATCGCCAGGGGCTGGGGACAGACTCCCCCCTCCTTCCCCGCCATCTTCCTTTTATTGTCGTCCCAGCCGTGAATCGGGGCGGGGAGAGGGAGACGGCTAGGCCCGGCCATGGTGCCGTCCACGGGCTCCTTTTCTGCCTGCCGACTCCTTCATGGCAGCCCTGGTTGGTAGCAGTGAGAGAGGGAGAGAGGAGTCGAGTCTCCCTCCCTCCCTCCCTCTCCCTCCTTGAGGACTCAGTGGCTGCCTGGGCTTTTGACGAGGCATGGGCCAGGGCAGTCGTCTCTGCTTCGGCCCCTTCCAAGGAATGCCTGGCAGGAGATCGGTCCCTCTGCAAGGTGGGGAAAGCCGCCGGCAGGGCCCCAGGCAAGAGCCGTCTGCCCAAGAAGGCCGGTTGGTTTCTTTAGCATGGCAAACATCTAGCCAGGGTCTCTCAGGAGCGCCCTTCCCAGAGGTACAGCCACGCTTTGGCCTCCCCATCCTCCCGTGTGTCTGTGTGGTGAGCAGGGCCCTGGAGGGCAGAATAACCATGGGAGGCAGCTCACGGGCCATTTCCCTCTCTAGGACGTGATGTTTGTTGCGGACGCTGCCAACGCGATCCTGAACTCGCTCTGCGAAGGCTCCCCGAACGTCCGTGCCAAAGCGGCCTGGTCCTTGGGCAACCTGACGGACACCCTGATCATCAACATGTAGGTAGCAGGATCCTGGGCCTTTAAAGCGGGGGGGGGGGAACACATTTAAAAGAAAGACATAAAAAGGTTTTCCATTCTATGCATATTGACGCTCTGGTTTTGATTTGGTTTCCCCTTGGGCTGTAGGGAGCTGCTGGGGCCACATTTCCAGGAGGAATTCTCGGATCTCCTGCTGCTGAAAATGTTACGGGCAGCAACGGAGGCGTCCAAGGACAAGGACAAGGTCTGTGCTCCTCAGTCCCCCGTGGTGGTGGTGGTGCCGTGAGCTTGCACAGCACCCTTCTCCTCCTGCGACCCATGAGAATGCTGGAGTGTCGAGAATGCTTCCCCTGGGTCTTGGCCCCTCAGGGTGGAGAGATGGGGGAAATGGTGTTGGTGCTGGAAGATCACCTGCCCCATCAGGAGAGAGGACAGCAGTCTCTGCATTTCAGCTGCCGGGGGTTGAAGTGGGGAGGACGTTCAGCTGAAAGAAGCCCCGTCCCTAGGAAACTGTTATATACTGAGTCAGACCCTTAGTCCGTCTAGCGCAGGATTGCCTTCACAGACTGGCAGCGGCTTCTCCAAGGCTGCAGGAAGGAGTCTCTCTCCCAGCCCTATCTCATTGGAGATGCTGCCAGGGAGGGGACTGGGAACCTTCAGCTCTTCCCAGAGCGGCTCCATCCCCTGAGGGGAATCTCTCCCAGTGCTCACACTTCTAGTCTCCCTTTCATATGCAAGCCAGGATGGACCCTGCTTAGCTAAGGGGACAAGGCATGCTTGCGACCACAAGACCAGCTTTCTTCTCCTAAAAAGATCTCAAGTACAGAGCCAGGAAAGATCTGAGGGGATATAGGAAGCTGCCACCTACTGAGTCAGACCCTTGGTCCGTCTAGCTCAGTATTGTCTTGACAGACTGGCAGCGGCTTCTCCAAGGTGGCAGGCAGGAATCTCTCTCAGTCCTCTCTTGGAGATGCTGCCAGGGAGGGAACTTGGAGCCTAGATACTCTTCCCAGAGCGGCCCCATTATCCCTTAAGAGGGGAATCTCTTCCAATGCTCACACTTCTAGTCTCCCATTCAAATGCAACCAGGACAGACCCTGCTTAGCTAAGGGGACCAGTCCTGCTTGCTCCCACCAGACCAGTTCTCCTCTCCATCTGTGCTTTGAGGAATGCTGTAGGAATCGCAGGTGCCTTTTCCTCCGGAGCTTTCCTGTCCTCCCAGCTGGAGTCTGCAGGAAAGGGCTGTGTAGGCAGACCCCGCAGGCAGTGTTGTTCTCTGAAAAGAGGAATCTGTTCCTGCTCCTCTGCGGCGTCCGTGCCTGCTTCCTTGCCACCAGGGGGCAGGCAGGGTGGCTGGCTGGCTTCTCTTCCCGACTGCGAGCCGTAGACGCAGCATTGATGATTCCCTCTCCATTTCGCCCAGGGCAGAGTCCACCCTCTCGCTGGCCTCCTTATAGTCTCAGCAACCCTGCGAGGTAGGTTAGGTTGAGAGAGAGTGATGGATTCAGCGGCAGCGGCTGCGTGGGGCTTTGAGCCTGGGACTCTTCCTTCCATCCATCCATCCATCCATCCACGTGCAGCATCCCGATCTCTTCCCCCAGGCTTCTCACCACGAGGTCTGTCCCCTCTTTGGCCTGTTGGGAGGACGTTTTGGAAGCTGTCCCCTCTGGCAGTGTTTAGAACAGTGATTCTCAAACTTGGGTCCTCAGGTGTTATTGGACTTCAACTCCCATAATCCCCAACCAAAGGCCACTGAGGCTGGGGATTATGGGAGTTGAAGTCCAATAACACCTGAGGACCCAAGTTTGAGAATCCTTGGTTTAGAGAGAAGGGTGGAGGAAGCGGAGACAGAAGACAGGAGGGGAGCCTAGGCTGGTGGTAGCTTCCGGTTCCGGGCCAGCTCCGCTTTGTGCCTTTCCCCCGCCCAGTCCCAGCATGGTGGAGGGAGAGCTGGTCTGGTGGTAGCGAGCATGGCTGGTCCCCTTTGCTAAGCAGGGTCCACCCTAGTTTGCATTTGAACGGGAGACTGCAGTTGCGGACACTGTAAGAGCTCCCCCTGAGGGGACGGAGCCAATGTTCCCTCTAAGGCCTGACAAGTGTTTTGATGTCCACTCAGTTCATCTTAAATCCCGCTCAGGTGGAATCTGGAAGGCCCCACTCTGAATGCACATGGTGCGCACACTATACCTGGATACTGCCGCCCAGAACAAAATTCATTCCACCCAGAGATGGGGGGGGGGAATTAGAGGGAACACTGGATGGGGCAGGGGTCTGCTTGCATTCAGCAGGTCTCAGGTACAATTCCTGGCAGCATCTCCAGGTAAGGCTGGGAGAGACTCCTGCCTCTGCAACCTTGGAGAAGCCGCTGCCAGTCTGGGTAGACGGTCCTGAGCTAGGTGGACCGATGGTCTGACTCGGCAAAAGGCTGCTGCCTCTGTTCCTGTGTGGCATGAATACGAGCTGTGCCGCCTGCCGCCTGCACAGCTTTTCCTGATGACCAGTCAGCCTGCAGGCAGCACGGCTCTTGTTAATGCCGAGATGGGTCTGGATATGGGGCAGGGAGGGGGAAACCAGAGACAGCTGTGCCTCATGTGATGCCCCCACCCCGGTTCACCACTGGCACAGGATCAACGACGCTCATGACAGATCACGATTGGTGACCCTCTCTCACCCTTCCGGGCTCTTGGGGAGACTGTGACCCACTCTCCTGGAAACCCTTTGGCAGCTGCCTTGCTTCTGTCCCCGAAGCACATGCCCCAGATGAAGGACCGCCGCCTGTCTTCCAAACCAAACCGTGCCCCATATCTGGACGACAGGCTGCTAAGTGTCAGCGTCTCTTCCAGGTGAAGAGCAACGCCGTCCGTGCCCTGGGCAACCTTCTCCACTTCCTCCAGCCCGCCCACGTTGCCAGCCCCAGGTTTGAGCAGCCCATCGAGGAGTCCCTCCAGGCTCTGATCGCCACAGTGCAGAGCGAGGCCACCATGAAAGCCCGCTGGAACGCCTGCTACGCCCTTGGGAACGTCTTCAAGAACCCCGCCTTGCCGCTAGGTAAGCCACAGCCGCTCCGGGTCTCGGCGGTGCCTCCGTCTCGAACAGGTTGGCCCAAGTGACTCCTCTTCTTTAGTTCTTCAGCTCCTGTCAGTCAATGGTGGGTTCTCTGCTTATGTCAACATAAAGCACCAAACCCTCTATATAAGTGAGAATCATTAAGTTATTTAATAAGATAATGGATCTGTCTCTCCCTCTTCGAAGGCAAATATCCCAAATCCACCATAAACAATTACCCATCCATGATAAACCCCTGCATTCAAGCATATGCTATTTATTTTTTATAAAAAACCTCTAGGCAATAATCTGGGTGTCGTAAAAGCAGGAAGGCACTACTGCGTCTTTGTGCATAAATCCTTCTGTTCAGATCTGCAATATTAATCAATAAGGTCCTATGAAAAGTACACATGTAATGGGATCACCATTACCCCTGCTAACTGGGCAAAGAGGCACCTTTTACCGTGGTGATTCTCTTTATTTAGCAGGGGGAGAGTAACTGGCCCTATCCACCCCCAGCACAGTACCTCCAGTGACTGTTGCTGGTGTCTTATCTTGCATTTCTTTTTAGATTGTGAGCCCTTTAGGGATAGGGATCCATCTTATCTTATCTTATCATTTCTCTATGTAAACCACTCAGGAAACCTTTGTTGGAAAGCGGCATGTAAATATTTTGTTGTTGTTGATCGCAAGCCCAGTCATTCATTTGAAATCTCAGTCTTAGAAGTCCGATGGAATCTAGATGGCTCCCTGAAACCTTCTGTGCTCTTGAGGCTACATCTCCCAATGATGATTTGGGAGTTGCCGATGAAAGCTATTTCATGGCTTCACCATGCCTGGTTCGGTTTTCAGTAGACCTTGGCTGTGCAACCTCCCTCGGCCTTGGTCTTCTCGCAGCCGTTCTCCTGACCTTTGTTTCTTCTGGCCCAAATTCTCTAGGAGAAGCCCCTTGGACCGCCCAAGTCTACCAGGCCCTGACCTTGGCGGTGCAGTCCTGCAAGAATTTCAAAGTCCGCATCAAATCGGCCGCCGCCCTCTCGGTCCCCCGCGAGCGGAAGCGCTACGGCTCCCCTGAGCAGTTCTCGCAGGTCTGGGGAGCCCTGGTGGTGGCCCTGCAGAGGAGCGAAGAGGCGGAGGATTTCCTGGAGTTCAGATACAGCGCCAGTCTCCGGACGCAGCTCTGCCACGCTCTGCTCCACCTGCTGAGCCTGGCGGACGAGGTGGACCTGCCAGCCATCGGGGCGACGGTGGCTGAGCAGGGGGTAGTTCTTGCCCGCTACCTGTTGCTGTATATGAAATCGGGAGCCGAAGACGAGGAAGTGGGAGGAGGGGAGGACCTGCCGGAAAGAGACCAGATCCTGGCGAGAGCCATTGAGCACGTGCGGGGTATTGAGGGCCTGTCGGCGGGATGCCCAGTGAAAAGAGGGCCCACAGTCGCTTATCTGGAGGACATCTTGAAAACCCACAGCAAAAGTTCCAGAGGACTCGTAGAAGCATGAGGAAGAGGAGGAGAGCACAGCAAACTTGCCTCTAGGAGGGAGGTGGCCAAGAATGCCAGCGTGCCTGAAGGCAGGGCTGCTCAAGCTGGGGCCCCAGACATTGTGGGACTACAACTCCCATCATCCCCAGCCAGCAGCCTTCTGGCTGGGACGGGGGGAGTTGTAGCCCAACCACATCTGGGGCCTCGGCTTGAGAGCATTGATGCATTCTTAGGCAATGCTCTGAAGTGCTGGTAGCATGCTTGTGATGCGATTTAATTTTAACCATGTGGTGTTTCACGCCAGAATTGGAAAATTGAGCATCTTCTTTTCTTTTTGCCAATCTGATTTGAGTTTGTTTTTTTAAAAAACAAAAAATTTAAAAAGAGCATCGATTTTTATCCACTCTTATCCGCACAAATGGAGATTATATTGTGGGGTCATATCGCCACAAATCTGTTGATGCGTGGGTTTGCTTGTGCTGTGCTGAAGTGCGTGGCCGCTGTTCTGTGTGTCTGAGGCGATGAGGGAGGAAGGGTCATCAGATCTGGTCATCAGGGTGTGATGAACTATGACTCAGTTCAGACATCACACCAAACCACGGGTAGGCAAGTTGAGCTCTGGTTGGGTGTGGTGTCCAAATTAACAAACCCTGGCTTGCGATGGACTGACAAAGGGGAACCTGGAACCATGGAGTGGGTCAGCACCACTTGGTCTCGTTAAGGTTTGGTGTGATGTCAGCACCAAGTATGGCTCGGCACAATGGAATTAATTGAGCTGGGATACATTCTCAGCCACTGTTGCTGAGAACGATGGGAGTTGTAGTCCAGAAACATCCGGGTAGCCAAGTTTGACAGTCCCTGCTGTGACGTGTCCCCGTTTCAGTGCTCGCTCGCACTCCCTCTCTCGGAATTGGCTTGGCACAATGAAATTAATTGAGCTGGGATACATTCTCAGCCACTGTTGCTGAGAACGATGGGAGTTGTAGTCCAGAAACATCCCGGTAGCCAAGTTTGACAGTCCCTGCTATGATGTGTCCCCGTTTCAGTGCTCACTTGCACTCCCTCTCTCGGAATTGGCTTCGTTTATAAATTGCCGATTTGTCCCTTACAGGGCCTTGGTGTATCTTGTGTCTTACCAGAATGCCTTTTTTTGTCATCTAGTCCATAGCAGCTGCACTAATGATCCCGCTGGCTTCTTCTGTGAGTACTAGGTAAACAATCTCCTATCTTCCCCACCCGCTTGCTCCCATCGAAGCCTGACGAAGTCCTGAGCTGTGGCATTTGGCATCCAGTATTTTAAAACACTGGACTCTCCCAATGGTCTCCTCCTCGCTTGGAAGGGTGTGGCAGAGGCCGAAACGGGAGCATGCCTTCCTCCTCCTCCTCCCAGCTTCTGCTCTGATTTGGCCTGCCGGGGGGGCCTTTTGTTTCCTCTGAAAAGAACCTCTCTGGGCTTGGTGTGGTATTTGGGGTCTGGCTCATCAGAATCTTTCCGTGTCTTGAAAAGGCATTGATGGTGGTAGGTACATCGGTAGGATATTCCAGAACGGACTTGCAGTTGGCCGGGGCTCGCTGGCATGTCCCAGGGGAGCTGGAGAGGGTTTCTTGGTCCAGCACCGAATTGGGTGTGTGGAAGGTGCTGGGGCCGCGGAGTTGAGTGGCAGAGCCTCCGTTTTGCAGGCAAGAAGGTCCCCGGGACAATCCCTGGCAGCATCTCCAGGTAGGGCTGAGACCGATCCCTCGCTCGTTCGCTCTCAAGCCCTGGAGAGCGGCTGCCAGTCAATGCGCAGGCCATACTGAGCTTCCATGGACTGACTCAGTAGGAGGGAGCCTCTTCTGCTGCCAGGGGCTACTGCGTGAGGGGCTGATGCCCAGCAGCTTGGAAGGCTTAAACAGGGGGGATTAGACAAGTCCATGGAAGGCCCCCCTCTCCAGTCTCGCCCTCTCCGGACTAGAAGACAGAGTGTGTCATGTGGGGGGTCCTCCTAGACCAGGCCTGCTCAACTTAGGCCCCCCAGCTGTTTTTGGACGACAACTCCCATAATTCCCAGCCACTGTAGCCAATGGCCAGGGATTATGGGAGTTGTAGGCCAACGTCTGCAGGAGGGCCGGAGTTAAGCGAATTGGCGGTGGGGGGAGTAGACAGAGTGTGAATTGTCCCCCTTTGAGTGCCGAAGATTCGCCAGGTGCCTCTTGTGGCGGTTGGTGCTCCGGAAGCTTGAGGACTAGCCACTTGGAAGACACGTGCCTTTTCAAATGCAAGCTAGGCTTCCCAGAAAGCAGTCCGTCAGTGGACTTTAAAATCCGATCTCACACACCGGGCTGATGCACAGCTTTTTTTCTTTTCTTTTTTTTTGCTGCCTTGATTGTGGGGAGAGGGTTTCTAAACAGAGGTGTGGCTGCCTCTTTGCCCTGACTTGGCTTTTATTGTTCCGTTTATGGCCCGGGCCTGTTTACAGCCTTCCCAATGAATTGTTTCAAGGTGAGGGCACTTAGCTTATCAGCCGCAGGGCTGATTTGTGGCATCCGAGCAGCCCCGGGGCTGCTTTGGGAAAGGGTCCGGCTTAGAGGTGCCTCCTGAGCTCTTCCGATCCCTGTGCCGTGAGCCGGGGCTTTCGCGCTTCCTCCCTGCAGGGCGGCCTTCCTGTGTTGGCTTCCCTGCCAAGGATTCTGCCGCATGGCTTGCTTGTGAACAGCCATTTGGGGGCATCCCTTGGGAACCGATTGCGCGCTGGGTCCTGTGCAGGGCCCTTGCCCAGAAGGTCGGTTCTGCCTTGTGAGTCCCGCGCCCACCTGGGCTCGTGGCTTGGCGGACTTCTCTTTTGCCACTGCCTCGTTGGGTGACCCCAAACCGGGCCTTTTCTGGCGTGTCCCCCCAGGGCTCTGGACTGTGCTCCCGAATGAGACCAGAACGGCCAAAGCGTCAGCTGAAGAAACACCTGTTTTATCAGGCTTTTTGTTCATTATGTCTCTGTAGCTTTATTGACGGTTATTTCAAACAGGTTTTCCATGATCTGGTGTTGTAACTGTTTGTGCTTTTCATTTGTAAACTGCCTTCAAAGGTTGTCTGTGGGGTGGTGTATCCATGTGGGAAATAAATAAGCGAGCTGCCTTGATGGAGAACTTCCTTCCCTCTATCGATTTGTTGCTATACAGGTGAAACTCGGAAAATTAGAATATCGTGCAAAAGTCCATTAATTTCAGTCATGCAAATTAAAAGGTGAAACTGATCTATGAGACAGACGCATTACCTGCAAAGCGAGATAAGTCAAGCCTCAATTTGTTAGAATTGTGATGATCATGGCGTACCGCTCATGAAAACCCCAAATCCACAATCCCAGAAAATTAGAATATTACATGGAACCAAGAAGACAGGGATTGTAGAACAGAACAATATCGGACCTCTGAAAAGTAGACAGTGTACTGTGCTTGATTGGCCAGCAAACTCGCCTGACCTGACCCCACAGAGAATCTATGGGGCATTGCCGAGAGAAGGATGAGAGACATGAGACCAAACAATGCAGAAGAGCTGAAGGCCGCTAAGGAAGCATCCTGGTCTTCCATAACACCTCCTCAGTGCCACAGGCTGAGAGCATCCATGCCACGCCGCATGGAGGCAAAAGGGGCCCAAAACCAAGGACTGAATACATATGCATGCTTCTACTTTTCGGAGGTCCGATATTGTTCTATTCTACAATCCTTGTCTTCTGGGTTCCATGTAATATTCTAATTTTCTGGGATTGTGGATTTGGGGTTTTCACGAGCTGTACGCCATGATCATCACAATGATAACCAATTAAGGCTGGACTGATCTCGCTTTGCATGCAATGCGTCTGTCCCATAGATCAGTTTCACCTTTTAATTTGCATGACTGGGATTAAGGGACTTTTGCACGATATTCTAATTTTCCGAGTTTCACCTGTAGGAGAAGGGTTGGGAGTGTGCCTGGGCTGTCCCGCTCCAGCCTGCAGGCAGGGACTCTCATGGATGTCCCACCCTCCTGAGCGCCCTTCCCCGGGAAAGCCAAGTCCCGTCCTCTCCTCCTGGCCATGCCAATCTTCCAAGGGCTAGGGGGTTTCTTCTGTTGAGCAACCTTCTCTCCAGAGGGCAAGAAAGAAGAACTCTCCAGGCACGGAGGTACTACTTCGGCGGCCTTGAAGGATGCTCCATTTCTGTCCCGTCGTCTTGGAATTGAAGGCTGCATGTGTTGGCTTCCCAGGAGGCCTCCCCTCCAGGCCCTGGCCAGGCTGAGCCCTGCTGAGCTTCAGCAGAGGGGCTGGCTTTAGGCTTCATTCGTGCCGATCCCCACAGACGTCATGGCCAGCACCTTGGGAGCAGCAGCTCCTCTGCAGCTCAGTTGCTGCTCCAAGCAACAGTGGGAAATTTGGGACTGGATCCCTTCTCCTCCCCTTCTCTCTCTCTCTCTCTCTCTTTCTCTCTCTCAGGAAAAGGCAATCTGCTTCTTCCAAACCTCGAGCAAGGAGAGTCCAAAGCTCAAGTGGCAGCTTCCAAGTCACACGGCCCCGTTTTATGGCAGCAACACACTGTGTTCCTGTCCGCGCAAAGGAACACGCTTGCTGCGATCTTGAGTCTTCCCCCTGGCACGGAGGCCTTCCTCTACATCCTCTGAGAGGCAGAGGGCTTGGTGCGACCTCTGTCAGCCAAAGAGGCACAACCCTTGGCGTTGCCTTCCTCCTCGCCTGCGCTGCAGCTGCGCTGGGATGCCCCTTCCTGCATTTCCCGCAGGAAAAGAGAGAAGTGTTTGTAACACGCTTATTCCTGTGTCAAGAAGGTGCTGGGCAATCTCCTCCCTGCACCGGCCCTGTCCACAGGTGCCTGATCTGCATACTGTGTACACATTTTCAGCTCTGCACATGTTCTGCTTCAGGCACGTGCGACCTGTACTCCCTGCTTTGGGGTGGTCCAATTTGCACACTAACTTTGGACAGGAGTTCACGTATAATATAATATAATATAATATAATATAATATAATATAAGGGCTAGAGCTTAGTTTTTTTTTTAAATGAAAGCTGGGAACCTGGGGAAATTAATAGGACAGATCCAAAACCCGAATCGATTTGGATCAGCCGCGATTCGGATCCGAATTGAATTTGGGGTGATTCGGATGGGTCAGATTCGGATCCAGATCGAATCGGGGCTGTTTCGATTCGGTTACAAATCGAAACACAGAAAATCCAAATTGCACACCCCTAATAAGTAATCATCATCATCATAAACTTTGTTAGCTGCCCGATAACAAATTGTTCTCTGGGCGGTTCACAACAAAGGATTAAAACACACCATAAAGACACACGGCACAGTAAATCCTAACAGACCAAAAAATGTGAAAAGAAAATAGAAAATACAATACAAAGCAGCTTAAAAACTCATTTTAAAATTAGTTAGGAATCAAATCGGATTTGACAGCGCAAATCTCTCCTGATGGAGTTGGGCAGATGCCAGCCTTTAGCACAATTAGTTGCATCTTTCCTAGAGGTGTGTCGGGTTGTCTGCAGAAGCAAAGGCAAACAAGGAGCGTCCTTGAACATTTTGTTTGGGGACAGTGCCGAACTTGCCAGGACATTTGTGAAGTTGTAATAGTGGGTCGGGAATTTCAGGACTTGGAAATAAGACAACTACTCTCACCATAAATATCTTCCAGCAGCCAGTACATAAGAGATTTGGACACTTCTTTATAATTATCCCAACGATTCTGGCTTACATTTCTGTGGATGATAAAAAGATATATCTGGTTCCTCTGCAAGATATGAGAAATCTTGGGCTGTTGCCTTGAGAGTTAGTTAACATGGTGATCATTATTTATTGAGCCGTTGGATTTAATTTGACTTCCCGGGTTAGGTTTGTTCTGCTGCCCTTTTAAAAATTGGCCAATAACACCACATAAGGCATTGATTTTATCGCCCATCTTGCACAGGGTCTCAAACTTTTGATGAGATTTCTGCCATACTAAAGGCCTGCCGAGAGAGTAATTGAAGAAAAATGCTTTTATCTAAAGGTTCCGTTTTTATTTTTTGATTTACCTGTTGGTGAAATCCTTGTCCCAGTTTGCCTCTCCTCCTGAGCGCTCTCTGTCCTGGTCCGGTGACTTATCATCGTCCAGCTCCAGAGCCGTAAATCTGTCCTTTAATGGGAGGGAGGTTGAAATGTTACCCATTTCTTTATTCTGCCATAAATGGTCGATCTTTAATTGCTTCTCTGGCCTTGCGTTGAATGGTTGTTGTGGAGGTATACGCGGCCTCTTCTTCACACCCATCCTCTCACCAATTCCTGTTGTTGATCGGTTTATGATTCCATTCTGCAAATTAGTGCAACTCCTATACAACGCTGGGATAGTTAAAAAAGCTCAAATAAAAACAACAAAAGATTTAAAAAGGGATGTCTTAAAACAGCTGAAAGAGGCGATAGCTGGACAGAGTGTCTGTGCAGTGCTTCTACGCAGTGGTCATCTTCCAAGAAGCGAAGACCGTTCCAATCAAAAAACCTGAATTTGAACGGCCTGGGTGGACCAAAAAACTCTTTACCTGGCATCTAAAAGAACCTCCTCACCAGGGAGGCTATTCCGTAAACGCCTTGTGTACAGTTCACAGAGGAAGCTGCTGTATACTGAGTCTGACCCTTGGTCCGTCTAGCTCAGGATTGTCTGCACAGACTGGCAGCGGCTTCTCCAAGGTTGCAGGCAGGAGTCTCTCTCCCAGCCCCATCTTGTTGGAGATGCTGCCAGGGAGGGAACTTGGAGCCTTCTGCTCTTCCCAGAGCGGCTCCATCATCCCCTGAGGGGGAATCTCTTGCAGTGCTCACACTTCTAGTCTCCCTTTCATGTGCAACCAGGGTGGACCCTGCTTAGCTAAGGGGGACAAGTCATGCTTGCGACCACCAGACCAGCTCTCCTCATGAGGAGAGCATATGCACATAGACAGGCTTCCTTTTGTCTGGTTGGTGCTTTGCTTCATCGACTTGGCTTCGCCCCAAAGGTGATGGCCGTCACTCTGACCCACGTTCTCTGCCCAGGAGTCTTAATCGAAATGGGGGTCTCCAGCTGAATCGTATGTCCGGCTTTATTTAGGGCCTCCATGAGGTCTCCGGGGGCTCTTCTGCCTGCCGGTGTCTCCTGGGACGGATCCTGGAATCTAGTCCCATTCATGATGGAGCTTCAGCTTTCCTTTTAGGATCTTTTGCCCAAGTATTTGGCGAGAATATCCCTTAAACATTCTCATAAACATAAATGAATCATGAATAAAACAAAGTGGCTCCTTGTCTCCAAAGTTCTTACAATCTAAAACGGAAACCTAAGTTTGACACGAGCCGCAGCCCCTGGAGGGGTGCTGTGCTGGGGACGGAGACGGCCAGTCGCTCTCCCCCCTGCACAATAAAGAGACTCGCCGCTTTCAACCATGGTGCCGCTTTGCTCAGCAAATCTTCACTCTCAGGACTCTTTGATTATAATGAGAGTATTAACCGGCCCCACGGAAGGCCCCAAGTAGTGTGATATATCCCCTGAGGGGTCCCGGCAGGGCATGGTCTGAGGGTGCAGGATACAGCCCACTTCGAAGAGGATAAGGGACCCATCCAAGAAATTCCACGGGTCACCCTTGGATAGATGACCCCCCCCCTGTTTTTAAGGGGGTACCGATTTGCAGGGCAGCAGACAAACATGGGGTTAATCTCCGGACGAGCAAACGCAATTAGCCAGATCAACCCCTCGGCTGTCCAGAGAGAATTTTGGTCCCCAGGCCGAAGTCCACCCTGGGGAGGGGTCAGCAGCCGGGAATCCGCTGAGCGAAGCATGTGGGAAGTGGGGCCCCCCCTTTCACCCTTGACGCCGCCTCCTCGCTTTAACTGCCCCACGGCTTGCTTGCCTGGGGTGGGTCATCCGAAACGGAGGTCCCCTTAGGAAAGTGGGAGCCAAGTTTGCTCTTTCCAAGGCACCAATATGACTGTCAATTGCAAGAGTGGTATTGCAAGGCAACTCCGAATTTCAAGTGAGCCCCTTAAAAAAACAGAGGTGAGATAAAGGTGGTGCCCCTATCTACCCAAGAGGAAGATGGACTCTGAATTTAAGGTGACCCCCTGATTTTTTAGCACAAAAGCGTTTGGTGGGGAAACGGAGTCTTAGATCCAGGTAAATACTGTACTGCATTGTGTCAATTGCACAATCTTCACGTCGGTTTTGGAGCCAAATTCAGGGTGGAAGTTAAACTCTTTAAAAGCAGCCTCAGATCTCAGTACTGAAAGGACCAGCTTCTGCCAGATGAGCTCTCTCCAGAAAGGTTGCCAGCTCTGACTGAAGCGGTTAGGAAGCTGCCATATACTGTCAGACCCTTGGTCCGCATAGCTCAGTATTGTCTTCACAGACTGGCAGCGGCTTCTCCAAGGTTGCAGGCAGGAATCTCTCCTCTCAGCCCTATCTCGTTGGAGATGCTGCCAGGGAGGGAACTGGGAACCTTCAGCTCTTCCCAGAGCGGCTCCATCCCCTGAGGGGGAATCTCTTCCAGTGCTCACACTTCTAGTCTCCCATTCAAATGCAAACCAGGGCAGACCCTGCTTAGCTAAGGGGACCAGGCATGCTTGCGACCACAAGGCCAGCTTTCCTCTCCTAAAAAGTTCTCAAGTACAGAGCCAGGAAAGATCTTAGGGGATATAGGAAGCTGCCATCTACTGAGTCAGACCCTTGGTCCACCTAGCTCAGTATTGTCTTCACAGACTGGCAGCGGCTTCTCCCAGCTTGCAGGCAGGAGTCTCTCTCCCAGCCCTCTCTCCTTGGAGATGCTGCCAGGGCGGGGAGCTAGATGGCCCAAGGGTCTGACTCGGCAGAAGGCAGCTGTTCTGATGTAACATCCTTTGGCTTGCACTGAAGTAGAATCGAGTCCTGAGCTGGTCTTGTGGTAGCCAAGCACGAATCGGCCCCTCTGTTAAGCAGGGTCCACCCTGGTTGGCGTTTGAATGGGAGACTGCATGTGATGTGGGCCCTGTAAGATATTTCCCCCTATAAAGGGATGAGGCTGCTCTGGAGGAAGCCCCTGCCTGCTCGCCTGCAGAAGGTTCCCAGTTCCCTCCCTGGCAGCATCTCCAACGAGACAGGGCTGGGAGAGAGACTCCTGCCTGCAACCTGGGAGAAGCCGCTGCCAGTCTGTGAAGACAATCCTGAGCTAGGTGGACCAAGGGTCTGACTCAGTAGATGGCAGCGCCCTATATTCCCTGAGATCTTTCCTGGCTCTGTACTTGAGATCTTTTTAGGAGAGGAAAGCTGGTCTGGTGGTCGCAAGCAGGACTTGTGCCCTTAGCTAAGCAGGGTCCGCCCTGGTTGCCTATGAAAGGGAGGCTAGAAGTGTGAGCACTGGAAGAGATTCCCCCTCAGGGGATGGAGCCAATCTGGGAAGAGCAACTAGGCTCCCAGTTCCCTCCCTGGCAGCATCTCCAACGAGATAGGGCTGGGAGAGAGACTCCCGCCTGCCACCTTGGAGAAGCCGCTGCCAGTCTGTGAAGACAATACTGAGCTAGATAGACCAATAGTCTGACTCAGTAAATGGCAGCTTCCTAGGTTCCTATGAGACTCCTAGAATCCATCATTTTTGGAGAGGAGAGCTGGTCTTGTGGTCGCCAGCATGCCTTGTCCCCTTTGCTAAGCAGGGTCCGCCCTGGTTGCATATGAAAGGCAGACTAGATGTCAGCCAGCCTGTGTAAGCAATACTGAGCTAGATCGACCACCAGCGGTCTGACTTAAGTCGAGAGCAGCTTGCTGGGTCCCTAACGGCTTCAGTCAGAGGAGCAGGCAACCCTTGTGCAGGTTGAAGCCTCTCCCAGTCAGCTTGGGAAAGGCAGTCGGGGAAACCCCTCCTCGCCTGAAATCCTGGAGCCGGAGCTGCTGCCAGCCAGTGTGGACAACCCTTTGATTCAGACTGAAGCCGCTTCCTGTGTGCCTTCCCCGGGGTCACGTAACGCAGATTAGTTAATCCTCGGCATACACAGGAGTTTATTCCTGTTGACGCGATAAGTAGGAAGATAAAGCCACTGCAACAGAGAGGTCCACCCTTTGCCCACTCCTTCTTCGCGGGGGCACGTTGGAGAGCAAAACGCACGGCGAGCCGAACGGATGCCGTGCCCGTTTGAACTCTCATGTCGTCCCCCAGAGAGAAATGGGGACTGCGGAACGGCCAGGGGGCTGGGGATGTTCTGTGAGGTCCTGAGCCGTCCCCTGCCAGGGTTCTTGGGGGGCAAAAAAGGTGCAAGCAATGAATTCATGGCGGCCACCCTGCAAGGACTCCACCCTTTCTGCTTGGCTACCCTGGTACCCCCAACACAGAGCTCCCGTCCTCTCCGAATACGGTGCTGGCCTACGGCAGGTTAGGAACATAGGAAGCTGCCATATACTGAGTCAGACCCTTGGTCCACCTGGCTCAGTATTGTCCACCCAGGCTGGCAGCGGCTCCTCCAAGGTAGCAGGCAGGAGTCTCTCTGCCAGCCCTATCTTGGAGATGCTGCCAGGGAGGGAACTGGGAACCTTCTGCAGGCAAACATGCAGGTGCTCTTCCCAGCGCGGGGAATATCTTCCAATGCTCACACATGTAGTCTCCCATCCAAATGCAAACCAGGCTGGGCCCTGCTTAGCCAAGGGGGCAATGCATGCTTGCTACCCCCAAGACCAGCATGCCACTGTAGGCGTGTGCATTCAAGATACTAAAAAAAAAAAAACCTTTCCATCAGTAGATTGTTCTTGTTGTAAACCGCCCAGAGACATTAAATTTTTGGCCGGTATAAAAATATGTTAAATTTTAAAAATAGATTTGGGGTGCTAGGGGACCCCTTTTGGGTTGACCAAAGGGTTTTTGAAGGGGTTAATCAAACCAGGGCCTGCTGCGAGGGCGTTCTTGCAGCCACCTGTCTTGAAAAAGCAGCGACTCTTTCCAAAAAGAAGAAAACATTTCTTCTTCTTTTTTTTTTTAAAGTCTCTTTCTCTTGTTTTGTTCAATAATGGGTATCGCTCCCCCCCCCAATCTCTAGGCTCTCAGAAGTTACTGTTTGGTTTTGGGGTGTTGATTATGGCTTATCTCTCTATTTCCTTGTCCAGGGACAGACCAAACAAACTTGAAGAAACTATTTGAAAGGTATGTCGCATCTCCTCCTCCTCCTCCTCCTCCTCCTGCTTCTTGGTATCTTTCCACAGCAATGGTTGACCCTTTGTCCTGCGTGAGGAAGTATTTGACTGCGGTATTAAACTTTTCCTGACCCCGGTCCCAGAGGGTCACCTTCACCCACTTCCCTGCCGGCAGCGTCAGGCTGCCGGCTCAGAGCTAAAGGGGAAAAAGCCTGGCGGGCGACACTGCCTGGCCTGCTGCCCACCCTAAGCCTCCGAGCAAGTGGACAACTGGCTTTCCTTGCCTCTTGATGTCTTTAATTGGATGTCCACCCTGTCCGTGAATGTACAATAATTTTGGGGGCAGCTTATGTTTTAAAACGATCGACTAATCAGCCAATGGCCCATGGCCTTTTCAGAACCAGAGGACTTTTGAGGGGTGGAGGGGACCCCAGATAGGATGGGAGTCTAGTCCATCATCCCCTGCTCGGAGCAGGAATCTTCTACAAGGGAACATAGGAAGCGGAGTCCCACCCTTGGTCCATCCACTTCAGTATTGTCTACACAGACTGGCAGCGGCTTCTCCAAGGAGTCTCCCTCGGCTCTTATGACATCCCTCGCCTGTCCCGCCCCTCTTAGAAAACCTTTATTATTATCATTATTATATTTATTTATTTATTTATTTTACATTTATATCCCGCTCTTCCTCCAAGGAGCCCAGAGCGGTGTACTACATACTTGAGTTTCTCTTTCACAACAACCCTGTGAAGTAGGCTAGGCTGAGAGCGAAGCGACTGGCCCAGAGTCACCCAGCTAGTTTTTTTAATGGCTGAATGGGGATTTGAACTCGGGTCTCCCCGGTCCTAGTCCAGCACTCTCACCACTACACCACGCTGGCTCGCATGAGGCAAGTGGTTCCACGGTCCAACGGCTCTTACGCTCAGAAAAATCCCTTCTGAGGTCTAGCCGGGATCATCTTCCTCATCCTTCCAACCTCTTGGTTCTAGCCGCGGAGAATCATACGTCTCCTCCTCCTCCTCCTCCTCCTCCTCCTCCTCCATGAGAGCCCTTCAGATATTTGACGACAGCTCTCATCTCTCCCCTCTTGGTCTCCTCTTCTCCAGGCGACACACACCCACCTCCTTCCTCGCAGCAGGACTTGGTTTCCATGCCTCCGGTTAGAGTTCTGGACTAGGACCGGGGAGACCCGAGTTCAAATCCCCCTTCAGCCATGAAACTAGCTGGGTGACTCCGGGCCAGTCACTTCTCTCTCAGCCTCGCCTACTTCACAGGGTTGTTGTGAAAGAGAAACCCAAGTGTGTCGTACACCGCTCTGGGCTCCTTGGAGGAAGAGCGGGATATAAATGTAATAATAATAATAATAATAATTAATAATAATAAATGAGGGGCAGAGGTGTACTTAAGTAATTTGGGAGCCTTGGGAGGCCCCCTCCCTGCTGCAAGCTAAGCATCATCATCCCCCCCCCCCCACAGATGGGGTAAAGCAGACCCGAGGAGCAAGGAAAGGAAGAGGGCATGATGATCTCTTGACACCCCCCCCAGCCAGAGCTGTTTCTGCTTCCCCTCCTCTCCGCCCTCTTGGCGCCCGGCCCATATCTGCCCTCTTGAGCGCACATCAAACAGCGAAGAGGAGTGGGGCCGCGCCCTGCTTTTGAAGTGATGCCAACTCTTGATTGTGGCATATTTCTCAGGTGGGAGGTTTGCCTGGGCTAACTCCCCCCCCCCCACACACACACATATACACACTGTTTGCCAGCCGGGGTGGGTGGGGGACCTGGCTAAGACAGATTAAGCAAGGGTTTGAGCCGCATTATCTAATCCCGAGTTCCAATTTAGATAAGGGATGAGGAACCAGTTGGCCGGCATTGCAACCCACAAGGCCAGGACGGATCCCTTGGGCGAAGCTGCAAGGGGGGGGTTCCGGTCTGGATTACGAGGCGGTAGGGAATGGGGGTGAACTGCGCCCCTTGAGTCAGCAGAGAGCGAGATCACATTTCTGAAGGTTCTCCAGAGCTGCAAGGATTTCGGGGGGGTTCCAGTCTGGACTACGAGGCGGTAGGGAATGGGGGTGAATTATTGCACCCCTTGAGTCAGCAGAGAGCAAGATCACATTTCTGAAGGTTCCCCGGAGCTGCAAGGACTTCGGGGGGGGGTTCCGGTCTGGACTACGAGGCGGTAGGGAATGGGGGTGAATTATTGCACCCCTTGAGTCAGCAGAGAGCGAGATCACATTTCTGAAGGTGCCCCGGAGCTGCAAGGATTTCGGGGGGGTTCCGGTCTGGACTACGAGGCGGTAGGGAATGGGGGTGAATTATTGCACCCCTTGAGTCAGCAGAGAGCAAGATCACATTTCTGAAGGTTCCCCGGAGCTGCAAGGATTTCGGGGGGGGGGTTCCGGTCTGGACTACGAGGCGGTAGGGAATGGGGGTGAATTATTGCACCCCTTGAGTCAGCAGAGAGCGAGATCACATTTCTGAAGGTGCCCCGGAGCTGCAAGGATTTCGGGGGGGGTTCCGGTCTGGACTACGAGGCGGTAGGGAATGGGGGTGAATTGCTCCCCTTGAGTCAGCAGAGAGCGAGATCACATTTCTGAAGGTTCCCCGGAGCTGCAAGGATTTGGGGGGGGGGTTTCCGGTCTGGATTACAAGGCGGTAGGGAATGGGGGTGAACTGCGCCCCTTGAGTCAGCAGAGAGCGAGATCACATTTCTGAAGGTTCCCCGGAGCTGCAAGGATTTCGGGGGGGGGGGTTCCGGTCTGGATTACGAGGCGGTAGGGAATGGGGGTGAACTGCGCCCCTTGAGTCAGCAGAGAGCGAGATCACATTTCTGAAGGTTTTCCTCCGGAGAGAAAAGTCCCCGCAAGCCATCCTCGTCGGCTGGTCCGAACGAGCCGGGGGGGTGCCCAACGAAGCACAGCACCCTCTAGTTCCCGAAAGCTCCATTTTTGTGCCTCTCGGCGGAGGAACCCGAAGCCCTCGCTCAGTCTTCGTTTTGGTCAATGGCCAGAGGAACCAAGCAAATAAATACAAACGTTATAAACTCTCCCAACCATGTGTTCAAACCATATACCTCCTTGACCTGAATCGAAGACCGTTCTGAATTTTAGAGGACCCCCCTTAAACAGTCGAGGTTAAATCCAGATTATACCTGCACATACTCGAAAGGAACAGGACTCTGGATTTAAGGCAAGCTCCTGGTTTCAAAGAACTCGGGGTGGGGGGAACCTCGTCTTGGATCCAGGTAAATACAGTCTCTTCGCCACGGCTTAAGATACAGCGGTTGATTAAACAATGCAGTGACCTAAAACCTCTTAATCCCCGTAATCGGATACGTTCAGATCACATCTAATCTTGCTGGGCCACCACACAAAACTTGGCCCACTTGAAAGTTGTTTCAGCGTTTATGTCCTGCAAGCAAGATGTTGTCCATATATCCTTCAGAGTGAAGGGGGAACAGTAATAGCCGTGGGGAAATTTGCATGTTTCGCCATTCATTTACGGTTCAAAAGGACGTGTTCAATTGTCTCTCTGTCGCCCCTTGCCTTGCATGGGCATAATCAAATCCGCGGAGGCCAGGCCGATCACTGGCTACTAGTTTGGTAGCTGTGGGCCACCTCCAGCCTCAGAGGCAAGCTGCCTCTGGATCCCAGTTGCAGGGCAGCAACAGCAGCAGGAGAAGAGAGGGCATGCACAGACCTCCGGAGAGGAGAGCTGGTCTTGTGGTTGCAAGCATGACTTCTCCCCTTAGCTAAGCAGGGTCCGCCCTGGTTGCATATGAAAGGGAGACGTGATGTGTGAGCCCTGGAAGAGATTCCCCCTCAGGGTATGGAGCCGCTCTGGGAAGAGCTGAAGGTTCCCAGTTCCCTCCCTGGCAGCATCTCCAACAAGAGAGGGCTGGGAGAGAGACTCCTGCCTGCAACCCGGGAGAAGCCGCTGCCAGTCTGTGAAGACAATACTGAGCGAGGTGGACCAAGGGTCTGACTCAGTATATGGCCGCTTCCTATATTCCCTAAGATCTTTCCTGGCTCTGTACTTGAGATCTTTTTAGGAGAGGAAAGCTGGTCTGGTGGTGGCAAGCATGACTTGTCCCCTTTGCTAAGCAGGGTCTGCCCTGGTTTGCATTGGGATGGGAGGCTGCATGTGGGACCACTGGAAGAGATTCCCCTCAGGGGATAATGGGGCCGCTCTGGGAAGAGCTGAAGGTCCCAAATTCCCTCTCTGGCAGCATTTCCAAGATAGGGCTGGGAGAGAGACTCCTGCCTGCAACCCGGGAGAAGCCGCTGCCAGTCTGTGAAGACAATACTGAGCTAGGTGGACCAAGGGTCTGACTCAGTATATGGCAGCTTCCTATATTCCCTAAGATCTTTCCTGGCTCTGTACTTGAGATCTTTTTAGGAGAGGAAAGCTGGTCTTGTGGTCGCAAGCATGACTGGTCCCCTTAGCTAAGCAGGGTCTGCCCTGGTTGCATCTGAAAGGGAGACTAGAAGTGTGAGCAGCACTGGAAGAGATTCCCCCTTAAGGGATGGAGCCGCTCTGGGAAGAGCTGAAGGTTCCAAGTTCCCTCCCTGGCTTCTCCAAGATAGGGCTGAGAGAGATTCCCGCCCGCAACCTTCTAGAAGCTGCTGCCAGTCTGTGAAGACAATACTGAGCGAGGTGGACCAAGGATCTGACTCAGTATATGGCAGCTTCCTATGTTCTCTTGCCTGTGGGGTTCCCCGAGGCATCTGGTGGGCCACTGTGTGGGAAACAGGATGCTGGACGAGATGGGCTTCCTTGAGGCTAATCCAGCAGGGCTGTTCTTAGGTTCTTACGTCATGGCTTCTCCATGAGTGGATCTCCTCTCCTTTTTGTGGTGGCCATGGATTCCAGCGTGGCAGCCCGATCTTCGGCTCGGGAGAAGTGGCTTCTGGGGATGGAAAGAAGCTTTATCTGTGAAGGGTTTTTGCATGAGTGGAACCCTCCTCCTGTTTGCGGAAGGCGCTTCTGCGGAGGGCGCCCAGCTGCCCTGAAGCTCTGGAGGCCCCCTAGGCTGAGAAGACATGGTGTGAAGAAAGGCTCTCTCTGCTCCGAAGCTGCCGGGCCGTCTCGGCCGGTAACCCTGAGGACTAGCTCCTTAGGAGAGAGGGAGACCCACTTCCTTCAGTGTGTGCAGAATTGAATTCTGTCAGCCTGGAGAAAGCAGAAGATGTGGGTCACAGCCCCACTGGGGTTGCCGGAAGGGAGGCCCTGGGGGTCATGCGAGTGGGTCTTGGGCAAGGCAAGGCCCACCTGCAGGACCACGGAGAGCTCCGAGGGAGGAAACGGGCTGCTCTGGAGGAGTTCAGCTCTCCGGTCTCCAGGCACAACCCCTCGGCTGCAGCAGCGGGTGCATCCTTAGAAGTGCCTTCCCAGGGTCTGGAGCTGAGCCCTCTGCCGTTGCTCACTCACCCCCTGCCTGGTGGGTTCCCCTGAATGGGCAAGCGGGCCCTGAAGGGACAGAGCTTTCCCTACCCCTCCAATGAGGGGGCCATCTGTGGGGACCACAAGACCAGAGAGGAGACTAGAAGTGTGAGCCCTGGAAGAGATTCCCCCTCGGGATAATGGGGCCGCTCTGGGAAAAGCTGAAGGTTCCCAGTTCCCTCCCTGGCAGCATCTCCAAGGACGAGATAGGGCTGGGAGAGAGATTCCTGCCTGCAACCTGGGAGAAGCCGCTGCCAGTCTGTGAAGACAACACTGAGCGAGGTGGACCAAGGGTCTGACTCAGTATATGGGGGCTTCCTATGTTCCCCAAGATCTTTCCTGGCTCTGCACTTGAGATCTTTTTAGGAAAGGAAAGCTGGTCTGGTGGTCGCAAGCATGACTGGTCCCCTTAGCTAAGCAGGGTCCGCCCTGGTTACATATGAAAGGGAGACGAGAAGTGTCAGCACTGGAAGAGATTCCCCCTCAGGGGATAATGGGGCCGCTCTGGGAAGAGCTGAAGGTCCCCAGTTCCCTCCCTGGCAGCATCTCCAACGAGACAGGGCTGGGAGAGAGACTCCTGCCTGCAACCTGGGAGAAGCCGCTGCCAGTCTGTGAAGACAATACCGAGCTAGGTGGACCAAGGGTCTGACTCAGTCTATGGCAGCTTCCTATATCCCCCGAGAGCTTTCCTGGCTCTGTACTTGAGATCTTTTTAGGAGAGGAAAGCTGGTCTTGTGGTCGCAAGCAGGACTGGTACCCTTAGCTAAGCAGGGTCCACCCTGGTTTGCAATTGAATGGGAGGCTTGATGTGTGAGCCCTGGAAGAGATTCCCCCTTCAGGGGAAGGAGCCGCTCTGGGAAGAGCTGAAGGTTCCCCGTTCCCTCCCTGGCAGCATCTCCAACGAGATAGGCCGGGGTGGTGGGAGAGGATGTGTAGGAACTGGATCAATGGGGATCTGGTGCAGTGGACAAGTAGACATAAGTTTTATGGTTCCAAAGGCAGGCTTTGGTGTGTGTGTGTGTGTGTGGTTTTGTAGCTGTTACATCCATACTCTATGTGCCACAAAGTCCTCCGAACCTATGTTGCCTCTCCCCACATCTCAAGGTAAGCCAGTTCTATCTCAACCTTAGCCTCACCTTGTCAGCAACCTGAGAACCATCGTGCTGGACTACCCAACAGGGCTGTTGGTGCTTACCATGCAAAGCCCTTTGAGCACCGGCAATGCAATATATCAGTGCCCGCGTTTTCCCCTCTAGCAACTGATACTTGAAGGTACACTGCTTTGGGACCTGGAGGCTCTATTCAGCTATCATGGCTTCTCCATGAATTTATCTCTTCTCCTTTCCCTCTTCTGTGCAGCCCTGAACAAAAATGCTTTCCGTGCATATGTCAGGTGAATGGAACGTGCTGTGACAGTTGCTCTCAAACCCGGGTCCCCAGATTGGTTGGACTGCAACTCCCATCATCCACAGAAATGGCTGGGGGATGATGGGAGTTGTAGTCCGACAGCCTCTGGGGACCCGAATTTGAGAATCCCTTCTGCAGTGGCTCCATTTGAACACAAGGTGGCGCCATGTCCAAATTCCTGCCCTGGAAGTTTCTCCAGTTATGCTTAGAACTATTTAAAATAGGTTTTAATCAGCAAAACAAAAATAAATTGACAGGGTTTTTTTGCTGTCTAGCATAAATAAAATAAAAATAATAAATAATAAATAAAATAAACAATAATAAATAAATAATATTTAAATAAATAAATAAATAAATAAAATAAAAATAAACAAGGGTTTTTTCTGTCTAGCATAAGATATCCTGCTAGCCCCAAACTCTCAGCTCTGTTTGGGGGTCCTCTAATGTGAGGTATTATCAATTTTGAGGCTGGTTGCTGTACCAGCCTCAGAATTGATCATCATCATCATTATTATTATTATTATTACATTTATATCCCGCTCTTCCTCCAAGGAGCCCAGAGCGGTGTATTACATCCTTGAGTTTCTCTTTCACAACAACCCTGTGAAGTAGGCTAGGCTGAGAGAGATGTGACTGGCCCAGAGTCACCCAGCTAGTTTCATGGCTGAAGGGGGATTTGAACTCGGGTCTCCCCGGTCCTAGTCCAGCACTCTAACCACGTCACCACGCTGGCTCTGAAGACACTGAAGTGGTGGATAGCTTCTGCCTTGTAGGAGCCACCACCCAAAGTCAAGGATCCAGCAGCCAAGAAATACGCCGCAGACTAGCACTTGGTAGGGTTGCCACGAAGGCCTCAGAAAGGATATTGAGATGCCGTGACGTGTCTATACCTACAAAGGTTAGAATTGTCCGGACCGTGGTTTTTCCCGTGACACTCTGTGGATGCGAAAGCTGGACTTGGAAGAAGCAAGATTGGAAAAGCGTTGACGCTTTTGAATTTTGGTGCTGGAGAAGACTTTTGAAGAGACCATGGACAGCCAGGAAAACAAACCAGTGGATCCTTGAACAAATCAATGCAGAGTTTCCACTCGAGGCACCAATGACCAGGCTCAAACTATCCTACTTCGGACACATTATGTGAAAACTCAGCTCCCCTGAGAAGCCCATAATGCTGGGGAAAGTAGAAGGAAAGAGAAGAAGAGGACGACCAGCACCAAGGTGGATGGACTCGATGACGAGAGCCCTGAATGCACCACGGAGAGACCTTCAAGGCCAAGTGGAAGACAGACCATCCTGGAGAGAATCTATCTCTGTGGTCACTAAGAGTTGACACCAACTGGACGGCCCTTAATCAATCAATCAATCAATCAAACCTGATGCATATGGAGAAATCCTCTGGGAAAACTTGTCTGTCTCTCTCCTGGGGAGGAATCTTGAAATTCCCTTTCGAGTTTCACTTGGGAGAAATTTCAGTTCACCTAGAGTTGCAGCCTCTGACGGGAAGCTCTCCTTGGAGATTCCCCTTCCCCAATTTCCCCCCCCCCCAGTATTTTGCACAAGACCAAGCCATGAAGACCCCCTGGGCTGCGTTCAAGAGTCCCAAGATGATCAGGGGCCTAGAGCACCTTTTTTTACGAGGCAAGACTACAACACCTGGGGCTTTTGAGTTTAGAAAAAAGACGTCTGCGGGGAGACACGATAGAGGTTTATACAATCATGCATGGCATGGAGAAAGTGGAGAGAGAGATTCCCTCTCACACAACACTAGAACCAGGTGTCACTCCGTGAAATTGATTGCCAGGTCGTCTAGGACCAACAAACGGAAGTACTTTTTCACACAACGCGTGATCCACTTGTGGAACTCTCTGCCACAAGATGTGGTGACGGCCAACAACCTGGATGGCTTGAAGAGGGGTTTGGATGACTTCATGGAGGAGAGGTCTATCAATGGCTACTAGTCGGAGGGCTGTGGGCCACCTCCAGCCTCAAGGGCAGGATGCCTCTGAGTCCCAGTTGCAGGGGAGTAATGGCAGGAGAGAGGGCACGCCCTCAACTCCTGCCTGTGGCTTCCAGCGGCATCTGGTGGGCCACTGTGCGAAACAGGATGCTGGACTAGATGGGCCTCCTTGGGCCTGATCCAGCAGGGCTGTGCTTATGTTCTTATGTTCTTTTGTCCTCCCCCCTCCCCGGAGATGGGTGCTGATTCCTGGACGCTCAAGGCCATTTGTGGGGGAGTCAGCAACCCCCCGAGTTCAGCCCGTTTTGATCGGGCACCCAAAAGCTAGGCGGGAGGGCATGCAACCAGTCTCTGTGGAGAGGTCATCGGAACTGGGGTGCCATCACAAAGGAGGCCCTGTCTCTAGGAGCCACCTGCAAAGGCAGAGCAAGGCCTGAGAACGGGAAGGAAGAGACCTGGTCCGTGCAGCAGAAGGCTTTCCTTCAGCTACCCGGCTCACCCAGGTCCAATGCAACTCCTTGAATTGCTGCAAAAAGCCAAGCAGAAGCCGCCGGGGAGAGATGCTCCTTGCTTCTCACGGGGAAAAGGCAAGCCAGCGAACCGCGGAGCCTCCTATGGCTACGGGGGACCCCCTGTCCCCCCGAAACTTTGCTGTGTGACCAGCCAGACCCGGGACCGGCTGATCTCCCCAGCGCCTTCCTCTGAGCTTCTCACCCCTTCCATATTATTTTTTTTCCTCCTCCTGCGGCCGATCTCTGAGCCGGCTTGATTGATGGGACGTCCGAGAAGCCTCCCTTTGCCTGTGCGGAGGAGGCGATGGCCACTGAATGTGTTTCTGGGATGGATCTGCCTCCCTTGTCCTCCCGGCGGTGGTTCAAAGGCTTGAGGAGCTCCCTGGGAGGACGAGAGCGGCCTGCATTGGGCGGCTGGGGACGGCGCAGGCGAGGAGGGCCAGGCGTTGCTGGGGGGCGGGAGGGGGGGAGATTGAGGGTCCTCTATGGGGAAAGAGGCCATGGCTGCCTTGTGCTCACTGGCTTGTCCTGCACTCTGCTGGTCTTGTGGTCGCCAGTTCCCTCCCTGGCGGGATCTCCAACGAGATCGGGCTGGGAGAGAGACTCCTGCCTGCAACCTGGGAGAAGCCGCTGCTGCCCGTCTGTGAAGCCAATACTGAGCTAGGTGGACCAAGGGTCTGACTCAGTATATGGCAGCTTCCGATATTCCCTGAGATCTTTCCTGGCTCTGTACTTGAGATCTTTTTAGGAGAGGAAAGCTGGCCTTGTGGTCGCAAGCAGGACTTGTCCCCTTAGCTAAGCAGGGTCCGTCCTGGTTGCATCTGAAAGGGAGACTTGATGTGTGAGCACTGCAAGATAATCCCCCCTTAGGGGATGATGGGGCCGCTCTGGGAAGAGCTGAAGGTTCCCAAGTTCCCTCCCTGGAAGCATCTCCAAGACAGGACAGAGAGAGACTCCTGCCTGCAACCTGGGAGAAGCCGCTGCCAGTCTGTGAAGACAATACTGAGCGAGGTGGACCAAGGGTCTGACTCAGTATATGGCAGCTTCCTATATTCCCTAAGATCTTTCCTGGCTCTGTACTTGAGAACTTTTTAGGAGAGGAAAGCTGGTCTGGTGGTCGCAAGCAGGACTTGTCCCCTGAGTTTGCATATGAAAGGGAGACCAGAAGTGTGAGCACTGGAAGAGATTCCCCCTCAGGGGATGGAGCCATCGCTCTGGGAAGAGCATCTCAGTCCCGAGTTCCCTCCCTGGCGGGATCTCCAACGAGATAGGGCTGGGAGAGAGACTCCTGCCTGCAACCCTGGAGAAGCCGCTGCCAGTCTGTGAAGACAATACTGAGCTAGGTGGACCAAGGGTCTGACTCAGTATATGGCAGCTTCCTCTGTTCCTATGAGGTGCCGCTCGTGGAATTCCCACCTCGGGTCCTGCTTGGGCCTTGGACACAAGGACAGGCTGCAGGAGTGGAACTTCCCACCGAGAAGAGTATCCACCTTGCAGCTCCGTGGTTGTTTATTTATTCATTACAGGTTCATCCCACCCCATCCAACAGCTCTAGGCGGTGCACAACCCGTCAAAAACAGAAACAAACACCCTTTAAACTACGAACTGCGAAAAACAACAGGAAAACAACCCCAAACCATTTGAAACCAATTACAGATATTTAAGAAGGGTTGAAAAACCTGGGGAGGCCCGGCCCAACGAGTGAGTTTCTAGGGCTCCCTTGAAGGCCCACAACAAGCCAGCGTGGCGTCGTGGTTAGAGTGCTGGACTAGGACCGGGGAGACCCGAGTTCAAATCCCCATGAAACTAGTTGGGTGACCAGTCACTTCTCTCTCAGCCTAGCCTACTTCACAGGGTTGTTGTGAAAGAGAAACTCAAGGATGGAGGACACCGCTCTGGGCTCCTCGGAGGGAGAGCGGGATATAAATGCAATAATAATAATAATAATAAAGTCCAAATGATGGATCTCAGCCAGGCGTGCTTTCCACAGCCCAGGAGCTACAGCGAAGGCTGCGTTCCAAGTGGTGGAGGCTCGGCGAAACTCGGGTGGAATAATAATAAGAATACAACAATCAATGCACTTTATTTGTTCGCCGCCCCATAACCCTTGGCCCAAGCCAACAGGTGGAAGGCCGTTCCCACCTGTCCCCAGGGGGGGCGGGTGGTGTCGTCGGCTTCCCCGTGGGTCCCAAGACACACCTGCGGCTTTTGCTCTTTGGGGGCTGGCCGCTTGGTCCAGCAGATTTCAGCCGAGGGAGGGTGGGAGGGTGTCCTCTGGGCCCCCCCAAGAGACTGAGACTTGCCCCCCCCCCCGCTCTGCTCGGGGAAACGTGTGAAATTTCGCTTTTCCCTCCTGGCCGCCCCCTTCCCCCCAACCCGGCCGCCCCTCTCAAGCGGAACTGTTCTCAGAGAAACATTCCATTTCACAAGCGGTAACGACTTTCCTCTGTGCTCTTGCATTAATGAGGCCAAAGGCTGGTCGGCTCAGGGGGAAGCCATGCACATAATTGCCTGCATTTTTAATTCGGGGAGGGTTATGGCAGGGGGAATCAAAGTCACCCACGCCCGGCCCGGGCCCCCCTTGCCGAGGCCGGCTGGGCCATGGGCCATTGGCTCGGCCCGTTTTCTTTGGGGTTTGGGTCTATTTATTTATGGGCTGCGAGCCGGGCCCAGCTCCCTCTTCTCCTTTGAGTTGTGGGGTGTGTCTGTTTGTTTGTGTTGGTTTTAAAAAAAAAGAAAAAGAATTAGGTGCACTGATTTATTTTCCCAGCCGGTCAGGCGGAGACCCATGCGGGAGTTTCATGCCTAGGACCTGCTTCTGCACCTGTTGGGTTCCGGGAGGCTGCTCCCTCCCCTCTCCCCTCTTCCCTCCCCCAGATTGGGTCCTCTCTGCAGGTTGTCTTGTTGGGTCCGAAACGAGGCAGGCCAGGGGGTGGGTGGGGTGGGGGGGGCGTCCTCCCTGCCCCTCCCCACCCCCGAAGTCTCCTTGGGAAGAGAGGAAAATCAAATTAGGGCCGAGAAGAAGAGCCAATTCTGCCTTGGGGAAGGGTCATTGGTTGGATCAAGGGCCGCGACTTGTGTCTGTGGGAAAGAAGGCCAAAGAGGGTGCGTTTCGGAGGGAGGCATTAAACCTACCGTCGGGTGCACCGTTGACCCCCCTCCGGTCTCCGGCAAAAATGCTCAAAGAACGTGACAAAAATACGACACACGTTTATATCCCACTTTTCGACAGCAGTTTCCAAAGCAGTTTTTTAAAAATCTTATTTATTTATTTTATTTTTACATTTCTATCCCGCTCTTCCTCCAAGGAACCCAGAGCGGGGTACTCCATCCTTGAGTTTCTCTTTCACAACAACCCTGTGAAGTAGGCTAGGCGGAGAGAGAAGGGACTGGCCCAGACAGAGTCACCCAGCTAGTTTTTTTAAAATGGCTGAATGGGGGATTTGAACTCGGGTCTCCCCGGTCCTAGTCCAGCACTCTAATCCCGACACCACGCTGGTTTACATAGATATGCCATAAATAAATAAATGGGGCTCCCTGTCCCCAAAGGGCTCACTATCTTTTTAAAAAAAGGAATCTAAGATATACACCAGCCACAGCCATTGGAGGGATGCTGTGCCGAGGATGGAGAGGGCCAGTTGCTCCCCCGCCTGCTAAACACAAGAGAATCGCCATTGCAAAAAAGGTGCCTTGCAGCGTCAGGGCTGGATCCTGGCCGCTTCCAGGGAGTGTAGATTTACGAGTCTGTTTCAGGAGCTAGCCCGCAAGAGTTCAGGCAGGCCCTGAGCTGTCCTTGGCTCGGAGACATACGTGGGTGTCTGGAGGGAGCACCCCCCCCGCCACTAAACCCTTACTTCTAGGTATGTGACTATAAAAAGATAGCTGCCTTTTACCCCACCCCACCCCAAAGAAAAAAGGTCCTGCCGATCCCCCTGGCAGGCATACGCCTGCCACGCTGCTTTGGGAGCATCCGTGCCTTTCCTTTCACACCTGGAACTCCCCGTGGCCAGGTCACCGATAGCGTCAGCCACGCAGGCTTTAGGGTCCCCACGAACTCTTTCCAAACGCGGCAACCTTTCCCTTTTTGTCCTTTTTTTAAAAAAACAGGAGCTTCCCGGAATGCCTCCTCCGTCGTGCTCGATTTATCCGGCCTGTCGAGGCTGAAGGTCGCCCACCTCGGTCTCCGCTGCCCACTCGCTTCCTGTGTGTCGAAACCGAGACGGGCCCTCCGGAGCTCGGCCAGGAGCGACTGCGCAGGTGTGCGGGGAGCTGGAACAGGTAGATGTGCTCGGTGTGTCGCGGCCGGGGGCGGGGGGGACATGGCACATGCCTCGCTCGCGCGTGTGCCAGGAAGCCATGATGGCCATCTTCTTTGCAAACCATTTGGCCCGAGAATTGGGGGCGTCCAACCTATGGTCCGCAGACCACTGCCGGTGGTCCGTGCTGGTGGGGGGAAAGAAGACGATAATCTAATCCTGCGTCCCTCTTATTTATCCCATTCTTTCCCCCACTGGTAAGCCTTCCTGCAGGTAAATGTACTGTGACGACTGCAATAGGTTTGGGAGTGAGCATAATACACAGTTAGGAATAGCTGCGTTTTTAATACCCCTCAATAGACGAGGTTGTATACCAGCCATAGGCTATGCTAAAAATATCTGAAGCGGCTTGCTTCCGTGGTGGTCCGCAAAAGTGTCCGGTGACGGTCAAGGAAGAGGTTGGGAGCTGTTGCCCGGGAAGGAGTCGTCTCCAGAGTCCACGAAGAGGCCCTTGGCCATGCGCCTTCAGCCGGCTCTTTCCCGAGCAGGGGCGTATCTAGGGTGGGGCAGGCAGGGCATGTGCCCCAGGCACCAATTGAAGGGGGGCGCCATTTCTTAAAATTAAATTATTATTTTTTAAAAAAAGGTCACCAAAAACAAAATGGCCACTGGACATGCTCAAATGGCCTCTGTGAGGCCCTAGACCAGGGATTCTCAACGTTGGGTCCCCAGATGTTATCGGACTTCAACTCCCAGAATCCCCAGCCCCAGTGGCCTTTGGTTGGGGATTATGGGAGTTGAAGTCCAATAACATCAGGGGACCCAATGTTGAGAATCCCTGCCCTAGACCATGCCAGGCCTTGCAGAGGCCATTTGAGCAAGCGTGGTGGCCATTTTGTTTTCAGCGGCCATTTTTTTAAAAAAAAATTTTTTAAAATGACCATTGCACATGCTCAAATGGTGCCTGTGAGGCCCTAGAGACCAGTGGGAAGAGGGGGGAACTTTGCAGACCCCCCACAGCAGACCCCCCCGAAGGGGCTACAGGTAATTTTTTTAAAAAATTAATATAATATAGGTCACTGTACACATGTTCAGATTGGCACTATGTACAGAGAATCAGGGCTTGTAAATACTGTGCTGAAGTTTATGAGCTAAGATTGTATTCATTTGCTCTTACGTTGCTTCTTGTGATAAGTGAGTTAAATGTGATGTCTTAATAATATGGCTATCAATGGTGAGTTTGTCTTTGAATCAGTGTGAAATTCTTAGTATTAAGGCCCACTGGGAGTTTCTTGCTCTCTTTCTCTCATTTTAACTGTCTCTCTGAAATACTAGAATATATTCCAAGCAGAGACACAGTTTACTCTGTATATCGTTTAATTATTTTCAGAGTATCTGGGGAAAGTCAAATTCTCCATTTATTTTTAAAACTTATGTAATGGTGATGCTACAATGCATACCCTGTTTCCCCGAAAGTAAGACCTACCCCGAAAGTAAGACCTAGCAGTAATTTCTGATGTACCGCTAATTGCCCTAGTGCATTTTGGGGGGCTAAAATTAATATAAGACACTGTCTTATTTTCGGGGAAACACGGTAGTAGAGAATTAGACAGGCACTTCTATTTAGTTTTTCCAAGTATACCTCCGCATAATATTTAGGTATTTCATGAGCCCCAGCATACTGAAATTTGTAGTTTTCCAGCATTTTTTTTGGTCTGGCTACGTCCACTGCTAAATAGTTTTTGAAATATTAAAAGATTAATGAGCTTGATTTGTATTTTTGAGCTGATATTATGGTAAAGTTATCTGAAAGATGGGTGTCAGATATTGGGACAGGGGGTGCAATTTCATTGCTTGCCCTAGGCGCTATTTTCCCTAGATACGCCTCTGCTCCCAAGGGCGACCCCCTCCGGCGCCGGGGGCTGGCTTTCCTTGCCCGTGGCCACACTGCCGACCGAGGGTCATCGCAGAGGCCATCTTTTATTACCCACAATGCCTTGTCCTCCCGCACTGTGGGCATGGCATTGAGGGTGAAAGGGGCAGACGCCAGCCTGCAGCCCCTGAGAGGTCAGCTCCAAGCCAGGGGGCCCCAATCTGCTCTGGGGAGCTTTGTGGGGGGCCCTTGCCCCACTTGCCCCGATGGCCAATGGGCCACTCTGGTTCCCAGCGTCTCTGTTTGCGCCCCTCCCTCTCGCACCCTGACCGGGTCTGGTGTGGACGAGAGCTGTGCTGCCAGCAGACCATGCTTACTGGTCTTGTGGTAGCCAGCATCGATGGTCCCCCTTTGCCCAGCAGGGCCTGCTCTGGTGTGCATTTGAATGGGAGACTGCATGGGTGCATGAGCCCCGCCAGATATTCCCCCTTAGGGTTTGGGGCTGCTCTGGGAAGAGCATCTGCACTGCAGAAGGTTCCCAGTTCCCTCCCTGGCAGCAGCATCTCCAAGAGGAGGCTGGTCCGGTAGTCGCCAGCATGGCTGGTCCCCTTAGCTAAGCAGGGTCTGCCCTGGTTGCATATGAAAGGGAGACTAGAAGTGTGAGCACTGGAAGAGATTCCCCTTAGGGGATAATGGGGCCGCTCTGGGAAGAGCTGAAGGTTCCCAGTTCCTTCCCTGGCAGCATCTCCAACGAGAGAGGGCTGGGAGAGAGACTCCTGCCTGCAACCTTGGAGAAGCCGCTGCCAGCCTGGGTTGACAATACTGAGCTAGGTGGACCAAGGGTCTGACTCAGTATATGGCAGCTTCCTATATTCCCTAAGATCTTTCCTGGCTCTGTACTTGAGATCTTTTTAGGAGAGGAAAGCTGGTCTTGTGGTCGCAAGCAGGACTTGTCCCCTTAGCTAAGCAGGGACCACCCTGGTTGCATATGAAAGGGAGACCAGAAGTGTGAGCACTGGAAGAGATTCCCCTTCGGGGATAAAGTGGCCACTCTGGGAAGAGCTGAAGGTTCCCAGTTCCCTCCCTGGCAGCATCTCCAACAAGATAGGGAGAGACTCCTGCCTGCAGCCTCGGAGAAGCCGCTGCTGCCAGTCTGTGAAGACAATCCTGAGCTAGATAGACCAAGGGTCTGACTCAGTATATGGCAGCTTCCTCTGTTTCTAAGACCTTTCTTGACTCTGTACTTGAGAGGGAACAGGACTGGGGCTTGTAGAACGACGCCTCTCCCCAACCCCACAGAGGCCCATTTTTGAAACAAAAGCTTGGAAAACAGACCGGGAGAGTTCTGATCACGTCCTCCCGAGGTCGCATCGCATCAGACCCTGAGCGGCATTGCGCATTCCTAGGGTGTTGTTTCAACAGCAAAAGGCTGTTTTTGCACTGAGATGCTCTGAGGACAAAAAACACAATTTACAGCATGCCCTCCAAGAAGAACCAGAGACTCTTTTCAACGGCTTCACCTTTTCCTTGGATTCTTCCTTAAATATTAACAGAGAAACATCGGACAATTGTGTGCTCAGTGGAGCAGAAGGATCCTTGTTCAAAGTGCAAGTGTCTGATGCCAGGACCAGGTCACTTGAGAAAAAGAGGTTGGTTCAGCAGCATCCGTGGAGATGTGCCATATTCCCTTTTCTCCGGGCTCCCAAGGCAATATCCCCTTATTCTGCTATATACAACGGATATCCGTGTATTGCTTTCCCACCAAAGTTCTCAAAGCGCTTTACAGAGAGAAATAAAAAGAAAGATGGCTTAAAGGACTCACAGTCTGAATAAGAAACAGAGGAGAGACCCCCAGCCACAGCCCCTGGAGGGACGCTGTGCTGGGGACGGACAGGGCCGGTCGCTCCCCCCCTGCCCAGTAAAGAGAATTGCCACTTGTGGTTTATCCCGCCCCATCCCGGTATTAAGAGAGCTGCACTGCCATCCGTTAAGTAGCTCTGCCTTGCTTTCCACAATAAATGCCTTTCTCTTGCTTGGTTAACTGCTAACTGAGGAACGATTATCTTTTTCCCAAGGAAAGTTGAGACCACTCTTTGGTCTGCCAGTGGTTAGGACCCATGATAGTGTACAGCATTCAACTCAATTTGCAGAGGCCTGGTTGGCCAATGTCCTCAGTGTCACCAGCTTACCAGCAGTATGCGCCTGACTGCTTAGGTGTTTTATTTATTTATTTTAATTATAGCCTGCTTCCTGCAGTATTCTACTGCCAGGGCAGATAACAATCAAATCAGTGAAATGGAGTATTGAAATTACCAACACATCAAAACAGCAAAAGCAATATAAATTCTTCATCATCATCATCATCATCATCATCATCATCATCCCAGGTCCTTGGGAAGGACTCGATGTCTGGATAAAACAAACCAGTCAAGAACACCTGTCTCCGCCGAGAACCCCTTTTCCGCTGCCGCCTGAGCTGTGCCCTTCAGTGGCGACGTCGCGGTCCGGCGTGGGTCACTCGAGAACCCCCTTTCCGCAGCCGCCTGAGCTGTGCCCTTCAGTGGCGACGTCACGGTCCGGCGTGGGTCACCCGAGAACCCCTTTTCCGCCGCCGCCTGAGCTGTGCCCTTCAGTGGCGACGTTGCGGTCCGGCGTGGGTCACTCGAGAACCCCTTTTCCGCCGCCACCTGAACTGTGCCCTTCAGTGGCGACGTTGCAGTCCGGCGTGGGTCACTCGAGAACCCCTTTTCCGCCGCCGCCTGAGCTGTGCCCTTCAGTGGCGACGTCGCAGTCCGGCGTGGGTCACCCGAGAACCCCTTTTCCGCCGCCGCCTGAGCTGTGCCCTTCAGTGGCGACGTCGCAGTCTGGCGTGGGTCACCCGAGAACCCCTTTTCCGCCGCCGCCTGAGCTGTGCCCTTCAGTGGCGACGTCGCAGTCCGGCGTGGGTCACCCGAGAACCCCTTTTCCGCCGCCGCCTGAGCTGTGCCCTTCAGTGGCGACGTCGCAGTCCGGCGTGGGTCACCCGAGAACCCCTTTTCCGCCGCCGCCTGAGCTGTGCCCTTCAGTGGCGACGTCGCGGTCCGGCGTGGGTCACTCGAGAACCCCTTTTCCGCCGCCGCCTGAGCTGTGCCCACGTGGGCCTCTCCTAAGAAGCCCGAGCAGGCCGGCTTCTCTCGGAGGTGCTTTCCCTTCTGCCTCCCAAGAGACCCGAGCGCACAACTTCAAAGCACCTCCTGCTGACCGCGGGACAAAGAGAATCCCGTGTGTGTTTGCCAAGTGCAAGGAAGGCCTCCATTCGCCTGCAGAGCAAGGAGGCTTCTTCGCCAGGGCTCCCATCACCTGCCCGGCGGAGTCGTCCTTCAGCCGGCCTGGCCTGGCCGACCCAGCACCCCCCACCGGGGAACCACTCTCCAGGAATTCGGGCAGAGAAGGGTCCTTCCCCGCCCTCCCTGGAGATGCGGCCAGGGATTGAACCGAGGGGGGCCTTCTGCATGCCAGGCAGAGGGCTCTGCTGCCGAACTGACCACGCTGCCTTGGGAAGGCAGGTCTTTGCCCCTACTTCCCCCTATCCCCGCAGCTCAGGGTTGCCTGCTCTGACTGGCAGCAGCAGAAGGAGCTCAGCACTGTCTGCACTTCCAGGCAGCGGCAGTTTCCTGGGATCTCCGGGGCGGGTTTTTTTCCCCCCAGGCCGCGCCGGAGACATGGCCAGTGACTGGGACATTTTGCCTCCATCCCCAAGTCAAATGCCGGGCCAGACATCAGCCTGGCCCCTCTTTCCATCCCGCCTGCCCTACGCTGTGGGTCTGGTTTTTCCAGCAGTTCATTTTACTTCTGCTTATTTTTTTATTTTTTAAACAACCAGAAAGAATTATAGGTTCATCAGGGGCATTGGGGGAAAATAAATTTTTTTGACCCCTTTGTTGTTGTTGTTGCTGCAAAACTGCTCTGGGGATGGGGGCAGGTGATGTGCAGAGTGGGGCAGCAGGGAGGGGCTGAGCCCCCAAGCAATCACTCCTCTGCTCAGGTGCTGGTGGGGGTGGGTGGGTGGGTGGGGAGTCCCTTAGGGGGTGGGTCATGGGGCGTGGGCCCCCAAGGAATGGCTCGGGGCGTATAAAAACATACGTAATTGTACTTGTGGGGGATAAGATTGAGTTTAATTATCAAAAGCGGGGAAGGCGGGTCTTGCGGCAGCAAGCATGCATTGTCCGCTTTGCTAAGCAGGATCCGCCCTGGTTTGCATATGAATGGGAGACTAGAAGTGTGAGCACTTTAAGAGATTCCCCTCTTAGGGGATGGAGCAGATCTGGGATGAGCTGAAGGTTCCCAGTTCCCTCCCTGGCAGCATCTCCAAGAGAGGGCTGGGAGAGAGACTCCTGCCTGCAACCTTGGAGAAGCCGCTGCCAGTCTGTGAAGACAATACTCAGCTAGGTGGACCAAGGGTCTGACTCCGTATATGGCAGCTTCCTATATTCCCTAAGATCTTTCCTGGCTCTGTACTTGAGATCTTTTTAGGAGAGGAAAGCTGGTCTGGTGGTCGCAAGCATGACTGGTCCCCTTAGCTAAGCAGGGTCCACCCTGGTTGCATATGAAAGGGAGACTAGAAGTGTCAGCACTGGAAGAGATTCCCCCTCAGGGGATAATGGGGCCGCTCTGGGAAGAGCATCTAGGTTTCAAGTTCCCTCCCTGGCAGCATCTCCAAGAGAGGGCTGGGAGAGAGACTCCTGCCTGCATCCTTGCAGAAGCCACTGCCAGTCTGTGAAGACAATACTGAGCTAGGTGGACCAAGGGTCTGACTCCGTATAGGGCAGCTTCCTATATTCCCTAAGATCTTTCCTGGCTCTGTACTTGAGATCTTTTTAGGAGAGGAAAGCTGGTCTTGTGGTCGCAAGCATGACTTGTCCCCTTTGCTAAGCAGGGTCTGCCCTGGTTGCATATGAAAGGGAGATTAGAAGTGTCAGCACTGGAAGAGATTCCCCCTCAGGGGATAATGGAGCTGCTCTGGGAAGAGCAACTAGGCTCCAAGTTCCCTCCCTGGCAGCATCTCCAATGAGATAGGGCTGGCAGAGAGACTCCTGCCTGCCACCTTGGAGAAGCCGCTGCCAGTCTGTGAAGACAATCCTGAGCTAGGTGGACCAAGGTTCTGACTCAGTATATGGCAGCTTCCTCTGTTCCTATGAGGGCTGTAGGCCCGGGCCATGGATCTTTTAAGCAGTGCCCCGGTTTGCATGCAGACGACCCCACATTCAATCCCTGGTAGCAGCTCCAGGTAGGGTTGGGAGGAACCCTTCCCTGAAATCCTCGAGAAGATGCTGCCCGTCAGAGTTGACAGTACTGAGCTAGATGGACCAGTGGTCTGACTCTGTATAAGGCAGTTATTGATCTTTAACAAAATCTTGCATGTGGGTGAGATAAAGCTTGCCTGTGCCCGGCCAGAACGCACTTTGCCCCTTCAGTGCCCCCCAGTATTATTTTCTGTAGCCACCACGGCATGGGCACTAGCCAGTCGGCACTCTTCCCGGCTGAATGCAGGAAACCCTGCATTTATGATGAAAGGGACCATGTTTGGCATCGTTGTTCTTTTTTAAAAAAGAAAAACCTCCCCTCCTCTGAGAAAGTGACTTCTGTGTCCACTCCTGGTCTGCAAGTATCCCGGCCCCCCCCACACCCACCCACCACGTTCCTCGGCCCGCCCCACCCTGCCCCACATTATAGACACATACAGGTGAAACTCGGAAAATTAGACTATCGTGCCAAAGTCCATTAATTTCAGTCATGCCAATTAAAAGGTGAAACTGATCTATGAGACAGACGCATTACATGCAAAGCGAGATCAGTCCAGCCTTAATTGGTTATCATTGTGATGATCATGGCGTACAGCTCATGAGAACCCCAAATCCACAATCCCAGAAAATAAGAATATTCCATGGAACCAAGAAGACAAGGATTGTAGAGTAGAACAATATCGGACCTCTGAAAAGTAGAAGCATGCATATGTATTCAGTCCTTGGTTGGGGCCCCTTTGGCAGCAATGACTGCCTCCATGCGGCGTGGCATGGATGCTCTCAGCCTGTGGCACTGAGGAGGTGTTATGGAAGACCAGGATGCTTCCTTAGCGGCCTTCAGCTCTTCTGCATTGTTTGCTCTCATGTCTCTCATCCTTCTCTTGGCAATGCCCCATAGATTCTCTGTGGGGTCAGGTCAGGCGAGTTTGCTGGCCAATCAAGCATAGTACACTGAATACTTTTCGGAGGTCCAATATTTTTCTATTCGACAATCCTTGTCTTCTTGGTTCCATGTAATATTCTAATTTTCTGGGATTGTGGATTTGGGGTTCTCATGATCTGTACGCCACGATCATCACAATGATAACACATTAAGGCTGGACTGATCTCGCTTTGCATGTAATGCGTCTGTCTCATAGATCAGTTTCACCTTTTAATTGGCATGACTGAAATTAATGGACTTTTGCCCGATATTCTCATTTTCCGAGTTTCACCTGTACTGTGGTTACCCTGTGCCTGGGGAAAGAGCCGTCTGTGGGAGGCAGGGATCTTTGATCACTTGAGGATTCATTCTACACCTGCGACTTGAAAGGCTCCTCTTGGGAGATGTTGTGCCACCTTCTCCGCAAGGCTGGAGCACTTCCCACAAGATGGTGGGGAGCTTTACTGCTAAAATATGCGCCAGCCGAGGGCTGGGACCATTCGGGGCCGCCCAAACTGTCTAAGGTCGCAGAGGGAGGTGTGTGTGTGTGTGTGAGAGAGAGAGAGAGAGAGGGAGGGAGGGAAATACCCAGTGGATGCAGTCAGAGCGCAATTATTACTATTTTATTTTATTTTATTCGTGGGGCTTCAAAATGCCTTTGATCCTGGAGTTGGTCACTTGTGAATGTTTGCAGAGTGTGCACAGTTTAGGAAGCAGGCAGGGGCTGTTCTCCGACCCTTCATTCATCAAATATGTTTTATCTCGAGCATTTTCACCCTGGCTTCCCCACCGAGTAGGTTCCCAGGGAGGCTTAGGAAGATAGGAAACTGCCATATACTGAGTCAGACCCTTGGTCTATCTAGCTCAGTATTGTCTTCACAGGCTGGCAGCGGCTTCTCCCAGGTTGCAGGCAGGAATCTCAGTCTCAGGCCTCTCTTGGAGATGCTGCCAGGGAGGGAACTGGGAACCTTCTGCTCTTCCCAGAGCGGCTTCATCCCCTGAGGAGAATATCTCGCAGTGCTCACACATCAAGTCTCCCTTTCATATGCAACCAGGGCAGACCCTGCTTAGCTATGGGGACAAGTCATGCTTGCGACCACCAGACCAGCTCTCCTCTCCTGGCTTACATGAAATCAGTAAAAAATAGCACATGGTTTAAACCACGAAAGGTGGGGAGAGTTTTCTTTCGGTTTTCCTGCTTTCATGGGTACCGTTCCTCCTCCTGCTCACCGGGGTTCTCTGGTCTCCCTGTAGGGTGGACGAGGGGGCGAAGGCAGGGACCCGATCCCAGCCGGCTGCAGGCAGAGGTGGTGACGCTGAGGTCCTCCTCCTCCTGCTTCTTCCCTGGTTCCTGCCACGCAGACACACCAGCCCACAGGACGTGGCAAACCTCTTTGTCTGTGCTGATGGCAGCTCCTTGCGGGGTTTTATCGGCTGAGCAAAAGGAGGCTTTCAGTTGAGCCTGCTTACTCAACTGTTCTGTGTGTGTAAGTGCGCGCGCATGCGCATGAACGTACGTGCATGCAAAATAGAATACCTCTATTGAATATTAAGATACTGGAGTGACATTTGGCACACACATTGAGGATCGAATTCTATGTTTCAGGTTCAAACCCCAGCTTCAACCCGAAACCCATTCCTTGGGGCAGATGTAGACCAAAATCGTGTGTGTGTGTGTGTGTGTATGTATGTGTGTGTATGTGTGTGTGTGTATATGTGTGTGTGTGTGTATATATATGTGTGTGTGTGTGTATATATGTGTGTGTGTGTGTGTATATACTCAGCGAATTCTTTATTTCAGGTTCAAACCCCAGCTTCAACCCGAAACCCATTCCTTGGGGCAGATATAGACCAAAATCATGTGTGTGTTTGTGTGTGTGTGTGTGTGTGTGTGTATATATGTGTGTGTGTGTGTGTGTATATATATATATATATACACACACACATATACCTACATATACATACATATACATATATACACATATACATACATATACATATATACACGCACACATACACATATATATTAATAATACCACGTCCATCACTGCCTTCACTCTTTAACACAAAACCTCTTTATCAGTCCGTGATCTGATTGTGTACTAAAACAAACAAGCCTCTCATGGCGCCTTGAAGAGGTCACAGAGCTATTGTGCTCTACACTCCCATGGCCTGCAGTCCACTTCATAGTATGTTAGAGTTGAAAGGGACCCCGGAGGTCTTCTATTCCAACCCCCTGCTCAGCGCAAGGAACTGCTCTAGCATCCCTGACGAGAGCTGAAGAGGAGAGCTGGTCTGGTGGGAGCAAGCATGACTTGTCCTCTTAGCTAAGCAGGGTCCACCCTGGTTGCATCTGAATGGGAGACTAGAAGTGTGAGCACTGGAAGAGATTCCCCTTCTCAGCGGATGGAGCCACTCTGGGAAGAGCATCTAGGTTCCCGGTTCCCTCCCTGGCAGCATCTCCAAGATCGGGCTGAGAGAGATTCCTGCCTGCAACCTTGGAGAAGCCGCTGCCAGTCTGTGAAGACAATACTGAGCCAGATGGACCAAGGGTCGGACTCAGTAGATGGCAGCTTCCTATATTCCCTAAGATCTTTCCTGGCTCTGTACTTGAGATCTCTTTAGGAGAGGAAAGCTGGTCTAGTGGCAGCAAGCAGGACTCGTCCCCTTAGCTAAGCAGGGTCCGCCCTGTTTGCATATGAAAGGGGAGACCACATGTGTGAGCACTGTAAGATCTTCCCCCTCAGGGGATGGAGCCGATCTGAAAGAGCATCTAGCTTCCAAGTTCCCTCCCTGGCAGCATCTTCAAGAGAGGGCTGGGAGAGACTCCTGCCTGCAACCTTGGAGAAGCCGCTGCCAGTCTGTGAAGCCAATCCTGAGCTAGGTGGACCAAGGGTCTGACTCAGTAGATGGCAGCTTCCTCTATTCCCTAAGATCTTTCCTGGCTCTGTACTTGAGATCTTTTTAGGAGAGGAAAGCTGGTCTTGTGGTTGCAAGCATGACTGGTCCCCTTAGCTAAGCAGGGTCTGCCCTGGTTGCATATGAAAGGGAGACTAGAAGTGTGAGCACGGTAAGATATTCCCCTTAGGGGATGGAGCCACCGCTCTGGAAAAAGCAGAAGGTTCCCAGTTCCCTCCCTGGCAGCATCTCCAACGAGATAGGGCTGAGAGAGACTCCTGCCTGCAACCTTGGAGAAGCCGCTGCCAGTCTGTGAAGACAATACTGAACTAGATACACCAATGGTCTGACTCAGTATATGGCAGCTTCCTATGTTCCTGAGACACGGAGCTAGAGACAAGTTGACTTCAACCCGCCCGTAAAAAGGACCAGTGAGACTTGTCAGCAGCCACTTGGGTTTTTTTCCCTCCCAGGCGGGCTCTGGCCGCCTTCTCCATTGGCAAGGGGGGCTCCTTGTTCCCGTCCACCTACCAGCCAGCCTCTCCCCCTTACACCTACAGCCATTCAGACTGTCAATATTAGGACTAGGAACTTCCCCGGTGCGAGTGGGAAGGACTCTCTCGGCAGTGCCTTTTGACTCAGCCTGGAGGCAAAAATAAATACATTTTTTTAAAAAGCTGCTCCTTTTATGTTGGTTCCTTTCTTTTTTAAAAAAAAAACACCCCACCACAAAAAAACCCACAACTCCTCAGTCAGACAAGGCCTGGGGTTCAACGGCAGGTCATATTTAGTCAAGGTGGGGACGCAGCGCGGCGGAAGGACTTGGCCGTATGACATCACTGCGTGTGAGTGCGTGTGGCGGCATAGGCCAGGGGTGGGTGGGTGGATGTGGGGAAGTGCACACGTCCGCCGAGCCAAAGGAGTAGGGATGCCGGGGACATCTTAATGGCCCTCTGTGCTCAGAAGAACTCCTCTCACCCACCGACCGAGAGGCGTTGGAAAGGAGTGGTAACCTAGAACCTTTTGTTTTCCCTTTTTCTAAAGGGGGAAAAAAATAAAATAAAATCATCTATTCCTTCGTCCCAGCTGGACGGAAACAAGTGTGGGCTATTAATTGCTCTGCAGAGCTCAGAATAGATGTGGCTGTTTCCCTCCCCCCTCCCGAGCCTTTTCAGGGGTTTTGAAGCGATGCTTCCCGTCCAGAGACGTGGGGAGCTGTCTTAGAACGTTCTCCAGTTCTTCTGGGCATCCCCGTTTCTCCTTGGAGAAGTCATAAGAACCTAAGAACAGCTCTGCTGGATCAGGCCCAAGGAGGCCCATCGAGTCCAGCATCCTGTTTCGCACAGTGGCCCACCAGATGCCGCCGGAAGCCACAGGCCGGAGTTGAGGGCATGTCCTCTCTCCTGCCATTGCTCCCCTGCAACTGGTTCTCAGAGCCATCCTACCTTTGAGACCGGAGGTGGCCCACAGCCCTCCGACTAGTAGCCGTCGATAGACCTCTCCTCCACGAAGTCATCCCAACCCCTCTTCAAGCCATCCAGGTTGTTGGCCGTCACCACATCCTGTGGCAGAGAGTTCCACAAGTGGATCACGCGTTGTGTGAAAAAGGACTTCCGTTGGTTGGTCCCCTAGACCTCCTGGCCATCAATTTCATGGAGTGACCCCTGGTTCTAGTGTTGTGTGAGAGGGAAAAGAATCTCTCTCTCTCCACTTTCTCCACACCGTGCATGATTTTATAGACCTCTATCCTGTCTCCCCGCAGTCGTCTTTTTCTAAACTAAAAAGCCCCAGGTGTTGTAGTCTTGCCTCATCAGAAAGGTGCTCCAGGCCCCTGATCATCTTGGTTGCCCTCTTCTGTACCTTCTCCAGTCAACAAGATGTGGTGACCAGAATTGTATGCAGCACTCCAAGTGTGGCCGCACCATAGTTTGGTATAAGGGCGTTATAATGTTAGCCGTTTTATTTTCAATCCCCTTCCTAATGATCCCTAGCATGGAATTGGCCTTTTTCACAGCTGCCGCACATTGAGTCGACACTTTCAACCAGCTGTCCACCATGACCCCAAGATCCCTCTCCTGGTCCGTCACCGACAGCTTGGATCCCATCAGCATATACTTGAAGTTGGGGTTTTTCATCCCAATGTGCATCACTTGACACTTGCTAACATTGAACCGCATTTGCCATTTTGTCGCCCACTCCCCCAGTTTGGGGAGATCCTTTTGGAGCTGCTCACAATCCGTTTCGGATTTCACTACCCAGAAGAGTTTGGTATCATCTGCAAATTTGGCCACCTCGCTGCTTACCCCTGCTTCTAGGTCATTGATGAATAAATTAAAAAGCACCGGTCCCAGTACAGACTTCAGAAGTCCTGACATCTTCTCTTGGAGTTTGCTCTGACTGCAGCGATGGCTGGATCTCCCCCCAGTGTCATTGACCGCAACCAGGGGCCCTTCGAAGATCATTTTTAAATCTTCTGAGTTCTTCTCTGTCGTCCCCAGGAGACAGAACACTCCAGGGGGGTGCAAAACGAGTCTCTCTCTCTCTCCCCCATCCTGTTAACGAGAGCTGCGCGGCCTGCAGGCTGGCCATTTGTCAGGTAGAGCTCCCTGTCGAATGCCCAGCCTGCTCTCTTCATGCCGGGATGGGGTGGGAAGGATCTCCAAGTGCTCGTGCCCTTTATTTAGCAGGAGGGGAGCAACTGGCCCTCTCCATCTCCAGCAGAGCATCTCTCCAGGGGCTGTTTCTGGGGTCTGCCTCCTGTTTCTTGAGCCCTTTGTGTTAGAGGTTGTTGATTTTTACCCACAATAGGTAAAACAGCAGAGCACTAAGGAATGAGCACACACTCCAGTTACAGAGTAGGTAGCAGAGGAGGGTTTGGATATTGCAGCTGTTTAGAGAAAACACATGGAGATCCTTGTATGACTAAACACTAAATATTTATTGGTTAAATACACTTGGATAGGAAAGACCTAACCCTAATCTAAAGGACTACATAGTGGATAGGTAAGGAGAGGGAGAGAGGTTTCCATCTGCTTTCTAGGAGGAAAGGAAGGATTGTGACGCAGCACCAGAAGTGCTGCAGTCATAGAGCAGGGGCAGATCGGGAGACCCTCACTCACTGTCTCTCCTCCCAATGGCCCTCGTGGTCATTAGGACAGTTGGTGCAAAAGGCCGATGCACTGGAAGTTCATCCCCAACACTTTGGGGACAGGGGTCCCTCTTATTGATCTGTGATGTAAACCGCTTGGGGGACTTTTGTCGAAAAGCGGGATATATACATATTTGTTGTGTCCGTCTCCGTGGGAGGAGAGAGGGGGATGAAAACGGAGCTGGCAGGAACCCGAGGCAGCCGCGCCTCGTTGGACACCCCCCTGCTCCGGCTCCGAGCCCTTCCCAGACTCCCATGTACGTCTGACTGCAGGCTGCTGCTTTGGAAACCAGTCTCGGCTGCAAAGAAGGACCGTTTCTCCCCGGAAAAGTTTGTGTCTGCATCAGAAATGACTCTCCTGGGCAGGCCGGGATTGGGAGGCAATTCCAACCCTGTCCTTGGAGGAGCAGGGTGTGTGCAAGGCCCGCCAGAAGGGACCGCTCACCCCTTCTTCTCGGGGAGACGGCAGGGATCTCATGCCAAACCTCTTTCTGCAGGAGAGACCTTGTAAAAAACTTTGGCCCGCCTGATTCATTGGTGACCCCGTTTGCTTCTGGGCTAGATTCAAAGCACCGGGTTGACCTTTAAAGCCCTGCGTGGCTTGGGGCCAGCCAATGGGTTGGACTGTGTCCAGCCATACAAAGCTGCCAGCCTCCCATGGCCCCGCCATTAACGGAGACCTGATTGGTGGGGACGAGAGACGGGGCCTTTTCGGTGGTGGCCCCCTCAGTTTGGTGCTTTCGTGCGCTCCTTCCTGCACCCCTAGTCCCTTTTGAGATTTCTGAAAGGGAACCTGAGCTCCTGGTGCGTGTTCCCTCTTAACAGGGCGTGGCTGAATACAACGGGCCATTGCAGCTGGGGATTATGGGAGTTGTAGTCAATAACATCTGGGAATCCCTGTTACAGAGAGCACAGCTAATGGCAGCCGGAGCAGGGCCCTCGGCCTCTTGGAGGAAAGATGGGAAGCAAACGTGGGTGGAGGAAGGGAGCAGACTGGGATCAGCAGAATGCCCAATGTGACAAGCTCTGTGTGTGTGCGCATGTGTGCATGTGTGTGTTGGGGGGGGCGGCTCATATCTTGCGGGAATCCCTGCCTGTGTGTCTGTGTCGTGTTTCTCCCCAACTTGCGTTCCCTCTGAGCATCACGGTGGGCCCGGACTTTTTCTTCTCCCCATTCAAGTGATGGTCTCTGGACTCTTGTTTGCTGGACCGACCCTGGGCGGGCATGCAGCGGGATTTGGGTCACCCTCCCTGGCGGTGGTGAGGGCTGGACGACCGTCTTGGTGAGGTCAGCCAGCTTGCAGCGGGAACGGCTGTGTCTGTAAGAATCGCCGAGGCCGGAGGATGCTTTCGGGTGGGTTCAGCTTGTTGGCACCGGATGCAATGAGGGTATTGCTTTTCCTTCTCCACCTGCTTGAAGTGGTCTCCGGTCGGGGAAGGCAGATTTTCAGGGGCAGCCAGGAACCTGCGTCTGGACACAGAAGAAGCTGCCTTTGCCTAGGGCTGTGCCTTCCGTGTGTGCTATATGAGAACCCTTGAGTGGGCAGAGGAGAGCTGGTCTGGTGGTAGCCAGCTTGACTTGTCCCCATAGCTAAGCAGGGTCTGCCCTGGTTGCATATGAAAGGGAGACCAGAAGTGTGAGCACTGGAAGAGATTCCCCCACTCAGGGGATGATGGAGCCGCTCTGGGAAGAGCATCAAGGTTCCCAAGTTCCCTCCCTGGCAGCAGCATCTCCAACGAGATAGGGCTGGGAGAGAGACTCCTGCCTGCAACCTTGGAGAAGCTGCTGCCAGTCTGTGAAGTCAATACTGAGCTAGGTGGACCAAGGGTCTGACTCAGTATATGGCAGCTTCCTGTGTTCCTATGTTCCTATGTCCACATCATCAGGGCTTCCCAGATGGAGTGGACTACAACTCCTATAATCCCCAAGCAAAAGCTGTTGCCGCTGGGGATTCTGGGAGCTGTAGTCAACCACATCTGGAAATCCCTGCTGCAGAGAACAATGTGGGTGGGGGATGATGGATCTTGAGCAACCTTCTGTGGCAGCCGGGACTGTGTCTACATTTACAGGTGAAACTCGGAAAATTAGAATATCGTGCAAAAGTCCATTCATTTCAGCCATGCAAATTAAAAGGTGGAACTGATCTATGAGACAGACGCATTACATGCAAAGCGAGAGAAGTCCAGCCTTAATTGGTTATCATTGTGATGATCATGGCGTACAGCTCATGAAAACCCCAAATCCACAATCCCAGAAAATTAGAATATTACATGGAACCCAGAAGACAAGGATTGTAGACTAGAACAATATCGGACCTCTGAAAAGTAGAAGCATGCATATGTATTCAGTCCTTGATTGGGGCCCCTTTGGCAGCAATGACTGCCTCCATGCGGCGTGGCATGGATGCCATCAGCCTGTGGCACTGAGGAGGTGTTATGGAAGACCAGGATGCTTCCTTAGCGGCCTTCAGCTCTTCTGCATGGTTTGGTCTCATGTCTCTCATCCTTCTCTCGGCAATGCCCCATAGATTCTCTATGGGGTTCAGGTCAGGCGGGTTTGCTGGCCAATCAAGCACAGTACACTGTATACTTTTCGGAGGTCCGATATTGTTCTATTTGACAATCCTTGTCTTCTTGGTTCCATGCAATATTCTCATTTTCTGGGATTGTGGATTTGGGGTTCTCATGAGCTGTACGCCATGATCATCACGATGATAACCAATGAAGGCTTGACTGATCTCGCTTTGCATGTAATGCGTCTGTCTCATAGATCAGTTTCACCTTTTAATTTGTATGACTGAAATTAATGGACTTTTGCACGATATTCTCATTTTCCGAGTTTCACCTGTATAGTATGAAAAACCTACTTACTTTCTCTGTGATATGAAAGGGACCCCGTCCTTTCCTGTATGCTCCTCTCTCTCTCTGCCCTTTTCTATCTCTCCCATTCTCTCTGCCCACTCCACTCTTCACCTTTGAAGAACAGAACTCCCTGGTCCTTTCCCACCAAGCCAGCAACACTTCTCACCTGGAATATGGAGAAACCTGGGCGTCTGTGGAATCCCAGGTAAAAAAAAAAAAAATAGGCTTGGAACTTGGGACTTCTCCAAAGTGAAATTCCAAAAAAAAAAAAAAGGAATGTCAGGGTTCCCTCCCAGGAGAAACGGAGATTGGAAAAGAGTGTCAGATTTCCTCCCAAGGGGGATGCCCTGGGGCACTTTCTCAGATGCTCCCTCCTGGGCATCCCTGGGAGAAGAAGCCGTTTCAAGAGCCCACCTGCGGAAATGGCTCCTTCCCCCTCGGTCCTCTTCCCACCGTGGGACTTCCAAAGCCAGAGGATTCTCCAGCTGGCATCTCTGAGAAATGCCACCCTGTTCCTCAAGGGCCCCCCCGGAGAACCCACCAACCTTCGCTCAGCACAATGGCCGTGATCTTCTGCTGGGAAGAATTAATGAGCTGTGGAGGAGAGGGACGGATGGGAAAAGGCCGTGGTCCTCAGCACCCTCCTGGCATCTTGGCCGGGCAAGGGGACCGGGAGGGCGCGTGGGTAAGCCGGAGGGGCGGCAGGGGATAGCAGTCGGGCACGGCGGGCCAGGAAACAGTATCCACCTCATTAGCTGGGCGTCTCCAAGGTGTGGGGAGCAGCCCAAGGTTCAGCTTAGTGACTGTGACCAGAACATGCCTCTCATCCAGGGCCCTGGAATTTGCTCAGAGGCCAGGCGGGCGAGAGCGAGAGAGAGCTCTGCCCCCCCACCCCTGCTGATGCACCAAGCAGACCCTAAGCCCCCTGACCTCCTGGCTGTGTGTGTGGGGAGGGGGACCCCAAAATCACCGCCCTTCAAATAGTCCTTTTCGTAAGCTGTGTTTGCAGAACCCCGGGGCTTTTAAAAGGGGAAATTCAGCATTGCGCCAGTGTCATTTTAGGCGTCTGCAGCACACATCTGTGCTTTCCCCTAGTTTGTGCACACAGGAACACACACAGAGACACAGAGGCACACACACTTGTTGCCTAGAGTCTCATTTTGTGGCATTTAGATGCCTACACCGAGTGGGAGGAAACTGGGCACTGAACCCAGAGTGGTTTGGGTGAAAGCTCTGTGCTTAGTAGTGGTGGAACCTGCCACAAGAAAGCACCTTTGGTGGGGATCGGGGAGAAATGGGTCTGCCTGATCAGGGCCTGGACCTTTCTCATGGTTAACAGTATTTATTGTTGTTGTTGTTGTTGTTAGTATTAGTATTTATTAGTATTAGTTAATAAATAATAGGTTAGCAGTATTTATTATTGTTATTGTTATTAATTATTATTATTAATTAATTAATTATTAATTAGTATTAGTTAATAAATAATAGGTTAGCAGTATTTATTATTGTTATTGTTATTATTATTATTAATTAGTATTAGTTAATAAATAATAGGTTAGCAGTATTTATTATTGTCATTAATAATAATAATAATAATAATTAATTATTAATTAGTATTAGTTAATAAATAATAGGTTATCAGTATTTATTATTGTTGTTGTTGTTATTATTAATTATTATTATTAATTAATTATTAGTATTAGTTAATAAATAATAGGTTAACAGTATTTATTATTGTGATTGTTTACACAGTCAGACAGGCGTTATTGACTGGTTTGTTTTATCCAGGCATCGAGTCCTTCCCAAGGACCTGTTGTTGTTGTTGTTGTTGTTGTTGTTAAATAAAATATTTATACCCTCTCCCTTCAGTGCACTACGGCTCAGGGTGGCTTACAACATTAATAAAATAGATACAATATAGAATAAAAGAATGAGACCGAAGCGTCCCAAGACCAGGCTCAGACCCCAATTAAAATAACAAGTTCAGATTGAAATTAAAAAAGTGATCAATGAAAAAGCGAAACACCCAGAATCCGACCCGATATAAGCTATAAGAAAGGAGAGTTGTTTTTTTGCATCATGCCTTGTGCATGACTTGAATGTTTGGACCACACAAGCCTCTTTCTGGAATGCCACGTCTTGTATCTGGGGGCAAGAGAGCCAGCGTGGTGTAGTGGTTAGAGTGCTGGGCTAGGACCGGGGAGACCCGAGTTCAAATCCCCCTTCAGCCATGAAACTAGCTGGGTGACTCGGGGCCAGTCACTTCTCTCTCAGCCTAACCTACATTGCAGGGTTGTTGTGAAAGAGAAACTCAAGTATGTAGTACTCTGGGCTCCTTGGAGGAAGAGCGGGAGATAAATGTTAAAATAATAATAATAATAATAATGATGATGATGATGATGATGATGATGTTAGGAAAAGGCTTGTATGGGACCTGGAGGCCAAGGCAGCATCACTTTTATTTCATTTTATTTAACTTCTATACCGCCCAAACTTTCATCTCTGGGCAGTTGATTGAGCCAGCCAATTAAAAGCCAAAAATCAATTAAAAACCATTCAGCGCTGGAAAAGGCAACCCACATGGAATCGGTCAGCAGATTTTATTTCTGGAATCTTCTTTTTGTTAAGACAAGTGCTTGAAAATTGCAGGAGGCTTTGGGCCGCCCTCTGTAGTGTGAGAGCCGAGGAGGGGTCCTTCTCTGACTGGGGGGGGGGGCCTTGCACGTGTATCTGTCTTGCTGCATACAACTCATGCTGCCTTATTCCGAACATTTCCCCCCCTCATGTCCAGTTAACCCACGAAGAAGATCTCCTTGACCAGGTGACAGATCTGCCAGAAACACAATCCCGTGTCAGGTTTAAAAAGGCCCGGAGGGCATCCAAACCAAGTCATAGGGACATAGGAAGCTGCCATATACTGAGTCAGACCATTGGTCTATCTAGCTCAGTATCGTATTCAGAGACTGGCAGCGGCTTCTCCCAGGTTGCAGGCAGGAATATCTTTCTCAGCCCTATCTTGGAGATGCTGCCAGGGAGGGAACTGGGAACCTTCTGCTCTTCCCAGAGCGGCTCCATCATCCCCTTAAGGGGGAATCTCTTCCAGTGCTGACACTTCTAGTCTCCCATTTCAGATGCAACCAGGGCAGACACTGCTTAGCTATGGAGACAAGTCATGCTGGCGACCACCAGACCAGCTCTCCTCTCCTAAAAAGATCTCAAGTACAGAGCCAGGAAAGATCTTAGGGGATATAGGAAGCTGCCATATCCTGAGTCAGACCCTTGGTCCACCTCGCTCAGTATTGGCTTCACAGACTGGCAGCGGCTTCTCCAAGCTTGCAGGCAGAAGTCTCTCTCCCAGCCCTGTCTCGTTGGAGATGCTGCCAGGGAGGGAACTGGGAACCTTGATGCTCTTCCCAGAGAGGCCTCATTATCCCCTGAGGGGGAATCTCTTCCAGTGCTCACATTTCTAGTCCCCCTTTCATCAGCAACCAGGGCGGACCCTGCTTAGCTAAGGGGACAAGTCCTGCTTGCAAACACAAAACCAGCTTTCCTCTTGTGCCCTTTGCCTGATGGAAATCCCTCTCTGGCCGCTGCTCCCTTGGAGATGTCTGCCGTGGGAGGCAGGCCAGGAAGTCCCTCGCCATGGGGTCTGTGTGTGTTCTCCGGCCGCGAAACCTGTTCTTCCCCCCAGCACAGCCTTTCGCCAAACAAGCCCCTAATCTCCCCAGCTCCTTGCAGGCGGCCTTGTGGACTGGAGACCCCGCCCTTCCTTTTATCTGTAAGCCCATCAAGCTGTCTCCCACTTGGCAGAGGGCTGGGGGGTCTCCCAAGCCCTACCTGTGCCGGCCACAAATCCCATGGGGTGCTATCGGATCTGTGCCCAGCGTAGGAGGGTATAGCAGTCTGTTTCGTGGAGGGGGGTGAGTTTGCCGTGGGGATTATCCCTTAGAGTCTGACACCACCACCACCACCCCCCTTTTTATCCCCCTTTCTCATTCTTCAGAGGGGGGGCTGCCGTGTTGGAGGTCAGCTGTTGGTGTGCTTTGCTAGCTTTTCTCGTTCTTCTGGATTCTGATTCTGCTCCGGAGTCTCTAGAAACGGGATCTCGAGTCAAGGGTGGAGACATCTCCCCCCACCCCCGGCGCGGATGTGGATCCATGCACGTGTCTGTGTCCGGCGCATGGCAAGGCAGGAGTGGGCCTTGGGGCAAAAAGTGAAGCTGTCCCCCCCCCTCCATCTTTGGCATGGTGGGGGGGACTCAAGAGCAAGGTCATTTGCACGCCGCCCCCATTCCCCATTCAATTGTAGCGAAGTGCATGAATGCGCATGTGCACGAAGGCACCATGCGCATGCGCATGAAGGCGCCATGCAGAATCCTGACCCTCCGCAGTTGCGCTGCACCAGTGGTTTGCAAACGGAGCTCATCAAATCCCTGGGGTTCTCTGGCATCTTGGGAGGGATGTATTAGTGTTCAGATATATAAATATATTAATTAATGAGTATGCTGCCCACTACCAAAGCATCTAGGCAGGCTACAGCAACTATTGGAAGGGTTCCCCGGCTGTGGGGAAGGATGAAACTTATGAGAGCCAGCGTGGTGTAGTGGTTAGAGTGCTGGACTAGGACCGGGGAGACCCGAGTTCAAATCCCCCTTCAGCCATGAGACTAGCTGGGTGACTCTGGGCCAGTCACTTCTCTCTCCGCCTAGCCTACTTCACAGGGTTGTTGTGAAAGAGAAACTCAAGGATGTAGTACACCGCTCTGGGCTCCTTGGAGGAAGAGCGGGATATAAAATGTAATAATAATAATAATAATAATACGTGGTTTAACATCTTTACCAGCCTTCAAAAGAGCCCTTAGGACACTTTTTTTTTAAAAAAAAGCCTGGCTTTTAGTGATCTTTGAATGTTATAGATGGCTTTTAATTGATGTATGGACATTTTTGGTTGAGTTTTGTCTTTATTGTGCTTGTTTGTGTGGAATGCGTAGCAGCTTTGGAGGCAGGCCGTTCACAATCAACCAACTAATTTAATTTAATTAAATTAACGAAGCCCACTGCACTTTGCAACTCCCGGCTGTGGAAATACGAAGGGCCACACCACACCGGAAATCTGTGGTCCCTTGTTCCCTTGATATTTTGTCTCTCTTTCCCTTTTAGGCAAAGACGGGGGTCTCGGAAGGAGCCCCCATCGCCTTCTGAGCCCTGTGCTTGTATCACACTTTCAGAGGCGAGGGGTGTCACCCTAAGAGAGCGGATGGGTTCAAAGGGCCTGCCCTCCCCTTTTCCCTAGAGATCATGCCCCATATCCGGTATACACAGATCTCCTTGTGTCTTATGAACCTAGGAAACTGCCTTCTGACGAGTCAGATTTAGACCCAGTCTTGCCCATATTTCTTTGCCCTGACCGGCACCAATTATCCAGTGGGGGGGGGGCGCGTTCAGGAAGAGAGGAATTTCCCCCCAGCTCTGCTCCCTGAGAACTTTATTTTTTATAAATGGATTGAACCCAGGACTTTCTGCGTGCAAAATCAGGTGCTCTGACGGCCACAGAGCTGTGGTCCTTCCCCTGTTGTATGGTTTGAGCTTGAATGGTGGTGGTGTGATTGCATGTAACAAAACACACACACACACACACACACTTCACTGCAGTGAAACAGTCATTTCTGACACGGAAGTGATACCATGCATTGCTTTACGTTTCGGAAGCCGCCTTGAAAACTCGCAGGCTCTGGTGGCTCTGTTCAATCCAGATATTTACCATTTTCAAATCAGTGAAATAACTGCAGTAAGGGAGTGTTCCCTCCCCCCTTTTCCTTCCTCTAGTAGCAGGTTTCCCCCCAGGCCAACGGAGGAGAGGTCTCTTAACCAGGAACTGCCTCGGTTCTCTGGAGGAGCCTTTTTTTCTTTCTTTGCTTTGCTTTGGGCAGCTTGGGAATGGCTTTGAGGCCACCTGAACTTGCTTCCACCCGGCCTCTGCCACAGCTACCGGGAATCACTGCCCGCCCTGTGGTGGGTCCAGCTCTTTGCTTGAGTGGGGAAACAGGGCCAGTTCTGGGGCATTCCCTCCTTGTCTGCTGCCCTGTTCAACTGCACCTGTCTTTCCCACCCCTTTCCGCTGCACCTTAGGAGGGTCAAAACCGGAACAGCCGCCTTCCCCCCCAAGGCCACCTCCATCCTTTTTTCCTCTGCTTCAGCGGCCTTGAGGCAGCCCTGCCCAGCCAGCAGCCTTCCCTCCTGGTCCCCTTTTACCTGAGACAGGTAAACAGACCTGCAGGAAACAGAAACTCAATTGTCCTGGTGGCCCATAAACTTCATGGAGCCCCACGACGACTTCTTTGCTCCCAGAACAACAGTCTTAGTTTAGTTGAGAAAACAGTTTAGTTTTCTAATTAGCAGCTGGCTACAGCAAGATGGAATCAAGGCTGCTCTCCAGAATTAAAGGCACTCTGGTTATTTATCTATTTTAAAGTTTCCTTAGGGCTTTCGTTAATCTGAATCCATCATTTGTTTTTTTGGGGGGGAAATTCAGGGTACTCTCTAATTCCCCTGCTAACTGGGCAAAGAGGCACCTTTTCCGGTGGTGATTCTCTTGATTTAGCAGGGGGAGAGTAACTGGCCCTATCCGTCCCCAGCACAGGACTTCCAGTGACTGTTGCTGGTGTGTGTCTTATGTTTCTTTTTAGATTGTGAGCCCTTTGGGGACAGGGAGCCCTCTTATTTGTTTGTTATCTCTCTTTGTAAACTGCCCTGAGCCATTTTTGGAAGGGCGGTATAGAAATTGAATTAATGATGATGATGATGATGATGATAATAAATAATAATTACATTGTCTCACCAAGCTGCATGTTTTTAAGGTTTTCAAAAATGACAGTAAAACGAAAGTGGGGAAATAGGCACCATTGGATTCCCCGCTTCCACGGAAATCTATTGGGCGTTTTAAGGAGTAATTGGGGAACTGGCCGTTTGGAGGTACTCTGAGCGCAATTCACAGTTTGTGGCGGAAACCGTGGTGGGTTTCTGAGCCCTGTCATCAAGAGGGCTGCGGCGTCTGGTAGAAGCGTGCTGTGCTCATGGGCAGTCTGGTCCAAATGAGTCGGAATCGGAATGGAACAAGCCAGGCAGGCTTCGAAGGAGGATACGGAATTGTGTGCCTTTCCTTGGAAGCACCAAGGGTCTATCCGGCAGGAGGGCAGCGCCATGCTTTTCCGGGGCAGGGGATTCAACAGAGGCTGCGGCCGCCTGGTGAAGTCAGCCCCCTGAACACGACGGGACTCCCTTCCAAGGAAAACTCTGCACACAGCTCCAGCAACTCTTTGCGCGCCTGGTTGAGAGGCAAAGACCCGGCAGAGGTCCGGGAGGGAGTCCATGGCTTGGGGGCTGCTGGATTGTGCCTGGGGAAGGATCTATTTGTAACCTACAAACCAACAACCCGGTGAAACTGGCTGAGCTGAAGTGTGTGCCGTAACAACAACAACAACAACAACTAATAAAACACAATAACTGAAATACTAAAGTGCTTGATAAAAGAACAGCACAGAATGTAGCCTCTTCATTGTGCTGATCTCCTTCCTCGCGCTTTGTCTGTCCATGGGGGCAGGCGGTGGGGCAGGCGAGGGGACTGCCCCGCCCCGAAGCAAAGCGACCCCGGGAGGGGAGTCTGCCGAGCGCAGCGTCCCGGGGCTCCCGCGAGGAAACCAGCTCTGGCGCGCAGCAGCAGCAGCAGCAGCAGAGATGGACTCCTCCTGCGGCCAGGCGGCTGCCTGTTGGGCCAAGTCCCTGCTGGGGCGACTCGGCGCTGCTTGGCCCGGGCGGGGGGCGGGGGTGCTGGCAAGCCAGGCTGTAGGGCAGCAGGCAGCGCTCTGCGTGCTCGGCCGGCGGCGCTCGTCGGGGGCGGCAGCGGCGCGCGCGGAGTCCCCTCGGTGCCCGCCCCTCTGCCTGCTGCCGGCCCGCCCGCCCCATTTGCATAGCAGCTAAAGGGCCTCGGGAGGCGGCCGGGCCCGCAGAGGCGTCCCGGGCCGCGCCGTCGGGGAGAGGCTCTGGGGCTGGCGCGCGGGTCAGCCGCAGCAGCAGCAGCAGCAGCTGGGGGGGCGGCTCCGCAGGGCCCCCTTCCCCCCTTCCCCCCCTCCCCGCCCCGGGCGAAGATGGTGTCCCAGCTGAGCGCCCTCCAGCAAGAGCTGCTGGGCGCCCTGCTGGCTTCCGGGGCCACCCGCGAGGGGCTGGCCCACGCCCTGGAGGAGCTGCTGCCCGCCGCCGGCGCCGGGGACCGCGGCGGCGCGGGGGGCTTCGGGGTCAAGCTGGAGAACCTGCAGCTCTCGCCGGGCAGCGGCGGCGGCGGCGAGGCGGGCGACAGCAAGCCGGTCTTCCACACGCTCACCAACGGGCACGGCGGCGGCGGCAAGGGGGCTAAGCTGTCCGGCGACGAGGCCTCCGAGGAGGACGGCGACGACTTCGACACCCCCCAGATCCTGCGGGAGCTGCAGGCGCTCAACACCGAGGAGGCGGCCGAGCAGCGGGCCGAGGTGGACCGCATGATCAGGTGCGGGGTTGCGGGGAGGGCGGGCGGGCGGGCAGCGCAGCCCCGCGAGGGTCGCGCAGCCGAGGCGCGCGGGAGGGCAGCCCAAGCCGCCCTCTCCCAAAGCTGAGCCCCCCCCCCCGCCGCCGCCGCCAGCTCGCTTTCAACTCTCGCCGAACCTTCGGAAAGATCAAAGGGATGGAATGTTCGCGACTCCGATGGAACGCGGCGGGGCGGCGTGGGGGGGGTGGGGGGGGTCCTTGTGTCTTTCGCCTCCCTCCGCGCCCCCCCCCCGGTTAAGATCCTGCCCAACAACGCCAGTGAATCATGGCCAGCTGTCGTTAGGTCGGGCTAAGGTTGCGCCGCTCTACCTGACGAATGGCCAGCCTGCACTGCCGGCACAGCACGGCGCTGGGCCTGGGCCTGGGGTGGGGTGGGGTGGGGTGAGGGGCAGAGAGAAACCGGAGCTTCTGGGAAGGGAGGGCAGCTGTGCCTCCGCTGGGCGCCCCCCCCTCGTTATTATCCTAATACATAGATATATAATTTACATAGTTTACATAGATATATAAACAAACCAATAAATCGGATAGCTGTTCCCCAAAGTGATTATCCTAAGGATAATGACCGAAATGACGCAGGATGACTTGATAATGAATTATTAGGAATGAATTATTATTATTATTATTATTATTATTATTATTATTATTATTATTATTATTATTATTACGAATTATGATTGAATGGCATCGACCCCGCCCCCCCCATTATTTCGCTTCCCTAATAGAAACAATGGCCACGTCAATAAATGTGTGTCCTGTCCTGGGTATTCTTGAATCGGGACCCCCCCCTCCCACCCCGTGGCGCGGCTTTCGGTGGCGGGGCTGCTGACCCACCCCGAGTGAGTTCCAGCGACGCCGACCCTCCGCCTGAACGCAGAAAGAAAGAGGCCTCGACGGAAGGGGGGGGGCCAGTTTGGAAGCCGGAGCAGGCTTCCCGATCGGGGAAGGGCAGCTGTGGGCGAGGGACCCCCTGCGCCTCTGCCTTCCGGAGGGCCTGACTTCAGCCCCCCTGGGCTCAGCGGGCGTCGGCTCCAGTTTGGGGTCTCCGGTTCCCTCGAGGTGGGAACCCGCCTCGCTCGCTTTCCCCCATCGCCGCCTTCCTCCCGCGCGCCCTGAGCTCAAAGCGCTGCGGATATTTATATCCCGCTTTCCAACCAGAGCTGCCAAAGCGGTTTACATAGATACATAAACAAACGAATAAATCGGGTCGCTGTCCCCAAAGGGCCCCCAATCGGAAAAAGAAACCCTTTGCTCATTTAGCAGGGGGGGGGCGTTTTTAAAGGTGCTTCCTACACACATACTTACTCTGTGTGTCTTACATTTTCCTTTACAAATACACCTCCAGTTAGAAAACAAGCCCCCCCCAGGACAAAACTTCTTACAAAGCAAATGAAAATGAAATGGCCACAGACCTTAAATGGAGACTTACAAGAAGTAGTTATTTCAGGGATTCATTTGTGCAACCCGTCGAGATCCAACACACACACACACACACACACACACACACACACACACACACACACACACACAAATACAAATGAGAGGACGGTGCTCTCTTGAGAAAAGTAGCCCCTTAGCCGTTTAGCTTGCGCTCTTGGAGAGGGGCGCAGAGCGCCAGGCCCTCCGCCATCAGATCCTTCCTGCATGCCGCTTGAACGGAAGGAATCGGGCCCTTTCCCTGGGGCTGGAAATGGCCCCCTAGAATTAATCGCGGGTCCGAAGGACCCACCGATCAGCTGGCTGTGGCTGTTTGGGAGACGCTAAAAGGGGGCTCTCTCCAGTCTGCCCTCCCGTCAAACGCTTATTAAAAATGGACTCAGGTTAAGTGGGTTGTGTGTGTGTGTGTGTGTGTGTGTGTGTGATAACTCCCTGGAGGAGGCTCGTTTGTGAGGATCCTTGGTTGGTTGCAGTCGGTTTCTTCCCAGGCCTTGTGTGCCTTCAGAGCGGTCTCTTCTTTCCCTTTTCGATTTCAGGTTTAGAAACGCAGAATATGGCTAGGTCGCGCTGCTCGACAACAAAAGTTCTCCGCGCCCTTTGCGCAGAGAGAGGAGAACTCGATGAGAAAAGGGATTGACAAACACAAACATACAAGTGTGTGTGTGTGCGCGCATTGTGTATTCTGGCGTATGCCCACCGTGTCCTGATTTCACGTGGGATGGTGACCGCGGCATTCACAGACGCAAACCTACAACTCGAGCTGCCCTGAAATTCGTGTCTTGAATCTTGAATGTTACGGCCACCATTCAAAACAAAAGAAAAAGATTAATTTCACAGCCGTAAATGGAGTATAGATGATTAATGGTTAGAGTATATATGATTCGGGTCTGATTTCCCCACTGAGTCGGCTTTTTAAAAAGGACTGAAAGTTTAAAATAATAATAATAATAACAAAGAGCAACCAGTGAGAGCATTATTTAAAAAGAACAACAAACCCAAACACTTTTAAGTGACCTTCAGTCTTGACCGACTCTAACTTTCGGTTTCCCCCCCAACTGCCTGAGGCTGCCTCCACGTCCCCTTGGTGACTGTCGACATCCTCCGCATTTCTTTTGATTTATTTCTATTTTATTTATTTCGCATATTTGTATACCGCCCACTACCGAAGTCTTTAGGCGGTTTACAACATTTAAAACAAAGCAATTTTTTTTTAAAAAAAGCCCAACAATTGAAACCGTGTTACGATTTCATTCCATGTTGACATCCACTAATATCTTCATGCATAATATTTGGAGTCCCAGCCGGGGAATCTTGTATTTTGCCTCGATTCCTTTTGGACCCAGTCAGGGATCACCCCACACGTGTTCCAGAGCAGAGAAGGATGGGAGGACGTTTTTCTCCTCTATTTATTTTATAATAACGCACACACGCATCTTTGCATCCAGTCGGGATGGGGGAATTCATAAATAGAGGCGTGAGTTTGATGAAAGGGGGATCGAATAATAATTAACTCCGAGCAAACCTTTCCACTTCCTAGTGAGATTATTATTATTTTTTTCCCCCTTCCTCTCGCCGGGCCCTGTGCAAGCCCTAGAGAATTCCCCCTTCCAACCTATAACTTTTGACAGGTTGGTTACTAATTATCCCGCGGTCGTTTATAGATTTTATTTTATTTTTTTTTATTTTTTTTTGCTTTCTCTCTTTAGCAAAAAAATCAACTAAATAACCTCTGGCATTTATTAACCTCCGCTGCCTCCATTTAAACAGAAGCTGGGAATTATTCCCAGCGTAGCTGGACTTTGCAGGTCGCTCTCGAAGGTAGGGCTGGAAGTGGCTTTCAGAGGGAAGGCAGGGAACTTTCCCCCCCGTCTAAACCGAGCTGTCGAGGTCTTGGGGTTGGAGACGGGATCCTGACGCCTTTTTGCTTAGTAGCAACGCTGCAGAACTCCCCGGTATAAAGAGAGAGAGATTTTAAACCGGATCCTTGAGAGAGATTTTAAACCGGATCCTTTTAAATCAGATCCTCCCCTCCCCTGGCGAGGGGAGTTTCAGAGAAACAGGCGACTCGTTCCGAGAAGAGGAGATTTCGGATCGCGGTCTGACCCTGGTCTGAACTTAGGCGGAGAACGGAAGAAAAGCGCTGGGAAGGAGCAGGTCTTCCTTCCAGCCCCACCGAAATCGAGGGGGCGTCTGGTGCAGGCCCCTGCCTTGCTTCTACTCCGAAGCAAGCCTCCTCGGGGGTTCAGTTGGGCTTCTTCGAAGTCCAGCTCAACCCAGTTTCACTCCTCTGTGAAACCCAGTTTCACTTCCGAAGGAGGGTCGGCTCTGCGGGCTACAAGCCTGACTCTTCTTTTTACCTGGAAGGAACCCCCTGGCCTCCTCCCCACCCCCCCACCCCCCGCTGAGCAAAGTGAGGCTTACTCCTAAGTAAACCTTGAATTGGACAGGAGAAAGCATTCCTCCTCTCTCGTGTTTTATTCCCTTGCCGTTTACCTGGATGATAATAATAATAATTAATAATCCCTGCGAATTTAATGGAACTGCAAAGCCATTGGATGTAAATTCTTAACTGGATAACAAAACAAACAAACAAACAAACAAACATAATCATAATAAATCGCAAGGAGTTTAATGGGGCTTCACCCAAAGTAATTTGTCCTAAGTTCTTATCTGGGTAATAATAACAAATAAATAAATAAATGCCAGCAAGTTTAATGGGACTGCATCCAAAGTAATATGTCCCAAATGCTTTACTGAGTTACCTGGATAACAAAATATAATAATAATAATAATAATAATAATAATAATAATAATAATAATAATAATAATAATAAATGCCCGTGAATTTAATGGGACTTCATCCAAAATAATATCTCCTAAGTTCTTAACTGAACTACCTGTATAACAAAATAGTAGTAGTAGTAGTAGTAAGTTACAGAAGGCCACACTACTCGGGAAAGCACGAATACTGCAACGTTCTCTTTAATTTTTCTGTAATTATCGGCCAATAATCAAAGTACCAAATCCAATCAATAACCTCTGGTAGACTGTGTGTAAATAGCATATTTATTAATGCCATATTAATAAATATTAATAAATAGCATATTTATTAATGCCATATTAAAGCATATTAATGCCAGCGAGTTTAATGGGACTTCAAAGTAATATGTCCTAAATTCTTAACTGGGTTACCTGGATAACAAAATAAAATCATCATCATCATCATCATCATCATCATCATCATCCCAGTGGTCATTGGCGCCCTGGGTGCAGTCCCAAAAGACCTTGAAGAGCACCTCAACACCATCGGGGCCACAGAAATCACCCTCAGCCAATTACAAAAAGCAGCTTTACTGGGAACAGCCTATATTCTGCGACGAGATCATATCTATAATAATAACAGCAACAACACTGATAATAAAATCCAGCCATCCCAGGTCCTTGGGAAGGACTCGATGTCTGGATGAAAACAAACCAGTCAATAACACCTGTCTGACTGTGTCAACAAGAAATAAAATAATAATAATAAATTAATTAACTAACAAATTAATTAAACCCCGGCGAGGGGCTTCGCCCCAAGAGATTTGTGGCGAACTCTTCGCCGTGTAGCTTGGGCCGGTGTCCTGATCTTTCAGCCCGAGGGCGGGGGGGGGGGCCTTCCTCGGAAGCCCCGAAGCGGGGAGGGATTCGTGCCAAGGGGCTTGCGGCGCGGGGCGCTCCCGGGAGAGCCCTTTCCCTGGGAGGAATGAGTCGCAGTGGCCTGGATCGAGGCCGCGGCGGCTCCTGGCAGCAGCTCCGCGGCGGGTTCAGGGCGGCAGGGCCGGGAGAGCAAAGCCGCCCGAGGAGTCCGGTCCCTTTCCCCGCCTGTTTCCCGCAGGAAAGGGAGCCTGAGCGCCCTGCGACTTCTTCCTCCTGCCGGGTCCGGGCGAGCTTGCTGCAAGCCGCCGCCGCCGTCTGGGCTCGATCCTCAGCCCCTCCGCTTTCCGCCCCATGCAATGCTGTCTAGCAGCCCCGCCCCGATCCACGCTAACCCCTTCCCGCGGGCGCGCCTTACGCGCACTCCTTACGCGCGCCTTACGCGCACTCCTTAGACCCCCCAAGTCAATGCGCGCAGCAGCCGGGTTGCGGGTTCAAATCGCAAAACTTTGGATTCGGAGCTGGGGAGGAGGAGGAGGAGGAGGAAGTCAGAGAGTCGCGCCGCCGGCAACTCGGGTTTCGGTGGATTGAGGCGTGTGAACTCTGACACCGAGCCGGTTTCCTCTGCTTTCCTTAGCCAAGTGCGGGGACTTTTCAGGGGAAGGGGACTCCGAGGTCGTCTAGTCCACCCCGCTCCGGGCAGGAAACGATATGCTTAGATATCATATCCATATGCTTAGATATTCGCCCTGCGCTGTTCGGTAGGGCTTACTTTGAAGTAAGGGTGCATGGACTCGTTTGGCAGGGTCTTTCCGATTTTAATACCTTCCCCAGCATATTAGATTCTTGCGGAGGCATTTATTACAGAAAACCACAGGGCTCTGTGGACGCCAGGGGTCGAAACTGACCTGATGGCACACTTAACAACAAAAAAGACAGCTGAATTTTTCAATTTGCAGCTGCTTAAAAAAGAAAGTTGTTTCTGAGTGCCAGAAGTCAGCCCTGGGGGTCTGTTAGGCTGTTCTTAATCAATGTTTTTTTTAAAAATGGTTGTTGCCACATGATTTCTAATGCTCTCTCATAGTTAAAAACCCTCCAGTTTTCAGTCCTACTTTATTTTGACTGATCCTATGTGCCTCCCTGGTTTTAAGACGTTTCTTCTTGCCTTTTCTCATTTGTACCTGTATCCCTTTTCCAGCAAATATATTGTTGCATTCAGCTGTAGGGAAAAGAAATAATATGAGAACTTACACACCGGACATATGCCAAATGTATATCAAAGCTAAGAGGCTCCTTTTCTTTTAGGAGTTTTCTGTCTGTGTGTGTGTGTGTGAGAGAGAGAGAGATGGATAAGGTTGAAAAGCAACTTAAATCACTTAATATTTGTATCACCATATCTTTGCAAATGTTCGATCATCAGAAGGTTGGCGTTAGATTTGTGCAGGCTTTGATTTGCCCCATGCCCTCAGCGGGCAAGTAGAGCTAAATGGAGCTTCCATGTTCAGCACCACTCTACCTCTCTGAATGGCTGCTTTGATTTGCCCCATGCCCTCAGCGGGCAAGTAGAGCTAAATGGAGCTTCCATGTTCAGCACCACTCTACCTCTCTGAATGGCTGCTATTAGCAGCTGCTGTGGGAGAGAGAAGCAAGGGCAAGCCAGCATCTCTAGGAGTGCCCAGAAACATCTGGGTGGCCGCTCCGGGAGACGGAATGCGAGCCCAGACGGACTTTCTCCGCACACAACAAAGCCGTTCCTGTGTTTTCAGTCAATCTGTCTCTCCTGTATCTGCCCCCAGACTGATGGCGTGGAAGATACCAAAGCATATAAACGTCCAGCACGTGGGACTCTGGCTGTTATTAATTTATTTCTATAAATCATCAACCGAAAGATACACAAGCGCTTGCGATGAAAGGCGAGGAGGGTTACTGATTGGTGAAGTTGTGAATCAAGCCCAAGTGGTGTGTGTGTGTGTGTGTGTGTGTGTGTGTGTGTGTGTGTGTGTGTGGACGCTGGTTGGTGCAGGAGGACGAGGGAAACCCCGACAGAGAGATCCACACACACACACACACACACACACACCCCACCCGGCCTCTGCTTCCAAAGCATGCTCTTAAATCAACAAACAGAAGCTTGTGTAGGAGTTGTCACCACCTTGCAGCCGGGTTCTTCAAATATCACAGCTCTTTCTGCTGACACCCAGGTTGTGGCACGCTGGCCTGCAGGAGGCCAGATCGGAACTCGTGTCTCGGCGAAGGGAGCACCGTCCCCTTCTCGTCTCGGGGAATCTCCAGGACCGTTCTTCTCCCCCCCACGTTTAGGAGAGGTGGGTGGGACTCCAAGAGGTCTTGCCAGCGGCACAAGCCAGCCCTCCCAGGAAAAGTGTGCTAAGGATCGAGCCCAAATGACCCTAATGGAGGAGGAGGGTTTTTTTTTTTTGCTTTTTTTTAAAAAAAGCCTCCTTTTCTGAGGAATGGCCCCTCAAGCACAAGATCGCTGCCCAGTGTGTGTGTGTGTGTCAAACAAGGCACAGTTGCCTTTGCTTCCCGGCACAGAGGGGCACCTCGGTCATTTTGGAGCCTGGACCTAAAGGCTTTCGGAGCCTCCCCGGCACACTTCACTACTAGGAGGCTTGAATGCTACCCAGCTACACTTCTTCCCTGGGGTGTTTTGCAAGGGCCCTTGGGCTGTAGTCAAGCTGGCAACAGGCTAGCAGTTGCTTTTAGGAACGTAGGAACATAGGAAACTGCCATTTACTGAGTCAGACCCTTGGTCTATCCAGCTCAGTGTTGTCTTCACAGACTGGCAGCAACTTCTCCAAGGTTGCAGGCAGGAGTCTCTCTCTCAGCCCTCTCTTGGAAATGCTGCCAGGGAGGGAACTGGGAACCTTCTGCTCATCCCAGAGTGGCGGTTCCATCATCCCCTGAGGGGGAGAATCTCTTCCAGTGCTCACACTTCTAGTCTCCCTTTCATATGCAACCAGGGTGGACCCTGCTTAGCTAAGGGGACACGGCATGCTTGCTCCCACCAGACCAGCTTTCCTCTCCTAAAAAGATCTCAAGTACAGAGCCAGGAAAGATCTTCGGGAATAGAGGAAGCTGCCATATACTGAGTCAGACCCTTGGTCCACCTAGCTCGGGATAGTCTACCCAGACTGGCAGCGGCTTCTCCCAGGTTGCAGGCAGGAGTCTCTCTCCCAGCCCTATCTCCTTGGAGATGCTGCCAGGGAGGGAACTGGGAACCTTCAGCTCTTCCCAGAGCGGCTCCATCATCCCCTGAGGGGGAATCTCTTCCAGGGCTCACACTTCTTGTCTCCCATCCAAATGCAAACCAGGGCAGACCCCGCTTAGCTACGCAGACAAGTCACGCTTGCGACCACCTGGCCAGCTCTCCTCTCCCACCGCCACCGACCCCAGTTCTGGACTTGCTTTTAAAAACAAAAACAACCACCACCTTTTTTAATCCTTGTGTTTATTTTTATTTGTGTGTGTGCGCATTTTTTTTTTTTTACGCTTCTGGCCTTTTAAACATCCAGCTGTAGGCGAAACAAGAGGCACTTTGCATCAGTCAAAAACTGGGGGGGGGTCACCTCAGCACCGCAGAGATGGCCTGTTCCCATTTATAATCAGCACAGACCTCTCCCTGGGGTAGACTTGGCGGGGGTCCCTCAAAACCTGGCAGGTCCCTGTTTTTGCAATGGGTCGCAGTCTGTGTCGTCTGGAGAAGGTGATTTTCCACAGCCAGCCACGAGGGCAGGCTGGCGGTGAACTGGATTGGGCCGGAGGTGCTGTGGACCAGCCATCACCTGGTCTTGCGGAGCCTCAAAGCGGATTCTTTTCTGGGAAGAAGGCGCGCGGGCAACGCTGACCCTCAGGACTGACTGAATGGTGTGTCCTTCTCGTGGTTCAGAAAGCCGGAGAGCCAGATTTTCGATCATGCATTTCCCTCCCGGCCTAAAGGTAGTAGGAGCCCTGAGCAGTGTACAGGTGAAACTCGGAAAATTAGAATATCGTGCAAAAGTCCATTAATTTCAGTCATGCAAATTAAAAGGTGAAACTGATCTATGAGACAGACGCATTACCTGCAAAGCGAGAGAAGTCCAGCCTTAAATTGTTATAATTGTGATGATCATGGCGTACAGCTCATGAAAACCCCAAATCCACAATCCCAGAAAATTAGAATATTACATGGAACCCAGAAGACGAGGATTGTAGACTAGAACAATATCGGACCTCCGAAAAGTAGACAGTGTACTGTGCTTGATTGGCCAGCAAACTCGCCTGACCTGACCCCATAGAGAATCTATGGGGCATTGCCGAGAGAAGGATGAGAGACATGAGACCAAACAATGCAGGAGAGCTGAAGGCCACTAATGAAGCATCCTGGTCTTCCGTAACACCTCCTCAGTGCCACAGGCTGAGAGCATCCATGCCATGCCGCACTGAGGCAGTCATTGCTGCCAAAGGGGCCCCAACCAAGGACTGAATACATATGCATGCTTCTACTTTTCGGAGGTCCGATATTGTTCTGTTCTACAATCCTTGTCTTCTTGGTTCCATGGAATATTCTCATTTTCTGGGATTGTGGATTTGGGGTTCTCATGAGCTGTACGCCATGATCATCACAATGATAACCAATTAAGGCTGGACTTCTCTCGCTTTGCATGTAATGCGTCTGTCTCATAGAACAGTTTCACCTTTTAATTTGCATGACTGAAATTAATGGACTTTTGCCCGATATTCTAATTTTCCGAGTTTCACCTGTACATGGTTATGTTTATCCTCACAACAACCCTGTGAGGTGGGTTCGGCTGAGGAAGAAGTCGCCCAGAGTCACTCAGTGATCGATCGATAGATAAACTTTTATTACAGTCTTGGACACTCAGTGTGTTTTATGACTGGACCGGAATTTGAACTCAGGTCTCCCTCTTCCTAGTCCAGCACCAGAACAGCTCCAAGGTCCCACCCGGTGCTACAAGCCTCTGATCCTCTTTGGTCCATAGGGAGAGTTGCTGTGTGTGGAAACCAGCCCCGTAAGGATGGGATTTGTAGAGCCAGCTGGAAGATGGGTCCAGAGAAGGGTGTCCTGACTCAAAAGGAAGGCGGATTGACTCTCACAAGGAGCCCCTCTGTTGTATGTATGTATCCAGAGAGATGCCGATTAGATAGGGCTGTGTGGTGAGAGGCGAGGGGTGCGGGTGAGTTATCATCCCTGCCAATAAATTCTTGGCATATTTCTCTGGAGGGTGTTTTTGGGCTCTGTTTACCTGGCGAGAGAGAGCAGGGCAGGTCAACCTGGTGGCAAAACTTTCTCGAAACTTTTTTTTTTTACATGGGCCCAGTAAAGTTGCTTTTTGTCATTGGCTGATGGTGGTTTCTGTGGCCCCGATGGTGTTGAGGTGCTCTTCAGGGTCTTTTGGGACTGCACCCAGGGCGCCAATGACCACGGGGATTATTTTGGTCTTTTTCTGCCTACAGCCTTTCAATTTCCATTGGTAGATCTTTGTATTTGGTGATTTTCTCTATTTCTTTTTCTTCTATTCTGCTATCCCCTGGTATTGCTCTGTCGATTATTTTGACTTGTTTTTCTTTCTTCTCGACTACAGTGATATCTGGTGTATTGTGTGGCAGATGTTTGTCTGCTTGTAGTCGGAAGTCCCATAATATTTTTACATCTTCATTTTCTTCAACTTTTTCAATTTGATGGTCCCACCCATTCTTGGCTACAGGTCGCTTGTCTTTTTTGATGGCAGCCTAGGTGTTCTCCGTCCTGCACTTCTGTGTGACGCAGCAAATGCCCGTCTTTGATCACAGAACCCAAAGGAGGCCACCGTGCTCGCCGTGGTCTTCCCCCCACCCCGAAATGGATCCCGAAATGGATCTTTGCCCCTCTGGGCTGCCTCCATGCTGGCACTGACTTATATTGATTTATATTTGATTTAGGCATTTATTTCTTCAATTTGTAGGCTGCCCCAAACTTCTGTCTCGGGTTGATCCTCTTTGGACCGCTGCTTTTCTCCAGAGCTCCTCTAGTAACAGCTCACCCAAAAACGTCCAGGCCTAATGCATTAAGAAAACATACCATTTAAAATGCAGTACAGCCCAGAGGCGCAGCGGTGAAATGACGGACTAGCAAGCCAAAGGTTGCTGGTTCAAATCCCCGCTGGTCTGTTTCCCAGACTATGGGGGACACCTATATTATCGGGCAGCAGCGATCTAGGAAGATGCTGAAAGGCCTCATCTCATACTGTGCGGGAGGAGGCAACGGTCAACCCCTCCTGTATTCTACCAAAGGCGACCACAGGGCTCTGTGGTCGCCAGGAGTTGAAATATATTTAACGGCACACTTTACATTTACTATATCGGGCAGCAGCGATCTAGGAAGATGCTGAAAGGCCTCATCTCATACTGTGCGGGAGGAGGCAACGGTCAACCCCTCCTGTATTCTACCCAAGACAACCACAAGGCTCTGTGGGCGCCAGGAGTCGACACCGACTTGACGGCACGCTTTACAGCAGAGCTGCACAAACCTGGAGGACCTCTCCCACCATTCCCAGCCACAAGGCTCTTTGGAGACCCCTGAAACACATGGGGGCCCCAATGTGGGAACCCCTGGGAAAGCGTAATGAAAATGCAGAGTCGAGGCAGTCAAACGATCCGGGGCGGCGTGGAAAGACCACGCCACCTTAAAAACTGACAGAATCACGCGGTCTCCACCGTCTGTCAAAAGCCAGCATGAGAGAGAGAGAGGAGGGCCTGCTGTTTGGAGAGGATGTTCAGGCCAGGTGCCACTACAGAGGAGGCTCTGTCTGTCCTACATGCCTGTTCATGTCGTCTGGGAAGGTGGTGGCCTCTCCAGAGCCTGGTGTGTGTGAAGACGAGGTCCGTTAGGGAAGCAGGGTGATCCTCCAGGTACCTCGGGCCTCTGCCCCATTTGTGGTTTCGAAGGGGCCCACCAGCACTTTGAACTGGGCATGGTTAGGGGGTGGCTCATGGGGCACAGACCCCCACGAATGGCTCCCAGCCCTGAATCTCCTCAGCCAGTGGAGCTGCATGCACACAGCAGGGAAGAGCTCCTGACCCTAATCTACTGTTTCCACCATCATGGGTGCATTGGGATATTATTCATTGGGATATTATTCATTCATTCATTCAATCAAGAGCCAGCGTGGTGTCGTGGTTAGAGTGCTGGACTAGGACCAGAGAGACCCGAGTTCAAATCCCCATTCAGCCATGAGACTAGCTGGGTGACTCTGGGCCAATCACTTCTCTCTCCGCCTAGCCTACTTCACAGGGTTGTTGTGAAAGAGAAACTCAAGTATGTAGTACTCTGGGCTCCTTGGAGGAAGAGCGGGCTAGAAATGTAATAATAATAATCATCATTCATTCATTCATTCATTCAGTTTATCTACTGCCCTTCCAAAAATGGCTCAGCCTGGTTCACAGCAAAATAAAATTAAAACCAATCAGCAATTAGAATCAAAACTAAATCAATTAAAATGATAACCACTAACCTTCAAATCATTTAAAAGGCAACACTGAAAATTTAAAACCATGGTAAAAATCTGGGTTTTAATACTAGAGAATGAAGAAAACGTAGGTCGTTATTCTTGGCAGCGGCTTCTCCGAGGTCGCAGGCAGGCGTCTCTCTCAACCCGATCTTGGAGATGCTGCCAGGGAGGGAATTGGGAACCTTCTGCATGCAAGCATAGAGATGCTCTTCCCAGAGGGATGGGGCATCCTTCACATGCTTAGGTCAGCCTCCGGGTGATTTCCAGTAGCAGCTGGTCATGGGGACCTAGATTTTTATTTGTCTAATAATTTTTTTTTTACAGTTGTTTAAAATGGGTGCTTCGTTGGGTTATTGTGACCTGAGTTGTTTTTTGGGGGGGATCTCCAACTCCCACTTCATGGCTTCTGCTGATGCAGCTGCCTGGTAAACTTCAGATCATGTCTCTCTGGATTTCCAGGAAATCAAAGTCAGGAAATAAAAATGGGACACACACACACACCCCATCATTTTCCATGCATGTTGCTGCTGCTGCAACCTTTCCCGAATTTCTTGGCCCTTGTGCATGTCTCAAACAAGGTTTCCCCGGATCCTTTCCGCTGACCTCCTTCTCCTTCTCCCCCCCCCCTGCAGCGAGGACCCTTGGCGGGCTGCGAAAATGATCAAGGGGTATATGCAGCAGCACAACATCCCGCAGAGGGAAGTGGTGGACGTCACGGGCCTGAACCAGTCCCACCTCTCCCAGCACCTCAACAAGGGGACGCCCATGAAGACGCAGAAGCGGGCGGCGCTCTATACGTGGTACGTCCGGAAGCAGAGAGAGATCCTCAGGCGTAAGTACCACGGGCTGGGCGAGGCGGTTGAGAGGCGGGGTGTGCGTGTGTGTGAGTGAGTGGCTGGACAGCCAGTGGTAAAGCTGGTGTGTTCACACAAGCTGGTGTGTTCACACATCCTCCGCTTCCTGCAGTATGAATGGCCGCTTGGCGCTAATTGGGGAGCCGTGCACACCCGTGATGGGCCATTGTGAGAATTCAAGGGCAAAGAGGGCCTTCTTGGGGTCGCAAGCATGACTTGCCCCCATAGCTAAGCAGGGTCTGCCCTGGTTGCATTATGAAAGGGAGACTTGATGTGTGAGCACTGCAAGAGATTCCCCCTCAGGGGATAATGGAGCCGCTCTGGGAAAAGCAGAAGGTTCCCAGTTCCCTCCCTGGCAGCGTCTCCAACGAGAGAGGGCTGGGAGAGAGACTCCTGCCTGCAACCTGGGAGAAGCCGCTGCCAGTCTGGGTAGACAATACTGAGCTAGATGGACCAAGGGTCTGACTCAGGATATGGCAGCTTCCTATGTTCCTATGTTGTTCCTATGTTCCTTCCTTCCTTCCTTCCTTCCCTGCCCAAAACTTGCATCTCTGGGCCGCTGACAATTTTTTAAAGTAGTGCTACAAATAATGTTTACACACCTTTTTTCAACACAAGTTTCCAAAGCGGTTGCGTAGCTATAAATAAAATAAAATGTGGCTCCCGATCCCCAAAGGGCTCACAATCTTAAAAACAACAACACATAAGATAGACTCCAGCAACAGCCACTGGAGGGATGTTGTGCTGGGGACGGAGAGGGCCAGTTGCTCCCCGCCTGCTAAATAGAAGAGAATCGCCACTTTAAAAAGGTGGCTCTTTACTCAGTAGTCAAATCAATCTTTATGACGGTCATGGACCAGCATAAAATAGAAGGTTGATTACATAGTAAAAGAGAAAGTAACTAAAAATATCCAGGATAATACAATACCTAAAACCAAAGCAGCAGTTGTTATTATTATTATTATTATTATTTTAGATTTATATCCTGCTCTTCCTCCAAGGAGCCCAGAGCAGTGTACTACATACTTGAGTTTCTCTTTCACAACAACCCTGTGAAGTAGGCTAGGCCGAGAGAGAAGTGACTGGCCCAGAGTCACCCAGCTAGTTGTATGGCTGAATGGGGATTTGAACTCGGGTCTCCCCGGTCCTAGTCCAGCACTCTAACCACTACACCACGCTGGCTCTCTGGTTGCTTTTAAAACCAGTCTGTTACATTTTAAGAGCCAGGATATATAAGGATTACTATACAATTACTAATATTTGCTGGTAACAGGGTATATTAGATAATTTCCTTTAAAAAAACCCCTAAAAGGAATTATAAAAGGAAAGTAACAAGTATATTATAAAATAATAGTCATCTAAGTATAAAATGAAGACATAAAAAGTCTATGGAAACAATAGATTAAAAACCAGATGATGATCCCTCTTTACTCAGTTAGCAGGGATGAAGTTTAAGATTCCCATTTCACCTACCATATTTTACGGACTATAAGACGCTACGGACTATAAGACGCACCTTAATTTTAATCCAGTTTTTCAGAGTTTTAACATATTAAACTGTTATAACGTATAAGACGCACCTGAATTTTGGCGGATATTTTTTGAGGGGAAAAAGTGAGTCTTGTAGCCCATAAAACACGGTATTCCAGATCTGGGATAGGGGGCAGAAAAAGGCCCTGTCATAGTTTGAAGCCACTCTGAAGAAGAAGAAGAAGAAGAAGAAGAAGAAGAAGAAGAAGAAGAAGAAGAAGAGCTGTTGAAAGCAGATGCTGCTGTCTACTGCTAGGCTCATGATCCACCCTGGAGCCTGGCGTGCTGCACTCTGGCCGGCAGCCCCTCACCCTGGCTCTGGCCGGCAGCATCCCTCCACGGTTTCGGGCAAAGGTGTCCTCCCTCCCATTGAGCTAACCCGGCCAGGGCCCTGCCCCTGTTAATGAAGGCATTAAATTCCACCGCCTCCCATCTGGAAGAGCCGGTTCTTTTCTGCCCTGAGAAGGAACCTTCCTTGCTTGTCTCCAGAGATCTCTGAGTGAAGTCTAAATAGGCTATTGTGTCCAATGCAGCCAAGCCTTCTTCTTGGGGGCAGAGTGAGGCACTTAGCCGGCTGCAGTCTCTCTCGCACATCCCGAGATAAACGTGTTGACTCAGTTGTGTGTGTGTGTTTGTGTGTGTTGTGTGTGTGTTTTGGATGGCACCAGGATTTAAGCAGAGTGCCAGATACCAGAATAATGAGCATTGTTTGGGTGAATGGGTCTGGGGAGAGATCAGAGCTAAAAGTAGTTGGCTTTCTTCTTGGCAAGACTTCCGTGCAAAGTCAACAGAGGGATGTTTGCCCCCCCCCCGCCCGCTGCCCTTTCTCCGGACAGGGGGTCCGGGGAAGCTTCTCTGGTTGAATTTCTGCCTGCTGCGGAGGAGTCCAGGAAACAAAGACCGTCGGGGAAGCTCAGGCGGGCAGCTGCAGTGCAGGCCTGATTGAGCCGGGAAGGTGAATCCTGAGCTATACTGATAGGCTTGCCGGCCCTGCAGGGCGGGCCTGGAGCCTCTAGGGGTTGGCAACCCGGCCCCCTCCTCTCAGGGGCTCTCAGCCTTGGGTCCCCAGATGTTGGATGACCGCAACGGGGGGGCCAAAGAGCCATGAGATTCGGGGCGTTGGGGACACCGGACGAGAACCCCTGCATGGCCTTGCTGTAAGCCGTTGTCCTCACGCCAGTCCTGTAGGGTAGGTCTGTGCCCGTGTTCTCCTCTGTCAGGCCAGGGAGGGGAGCGGGCAGTGGTGGCCTCATCGGCTCTGAGTGTGCCCCCCCCCGACTCATGGTTGATTGGGCCTGCGGACTTTGGCCAAAGCTGGATCTTTTGCACTGGCACCCTGCGGAGCGGACCGTTCCCACCCTGCAGGGCTGTGCTGTGCCCAGCTAGGGATGGGGGGCTCCTCCTCCAAGGGAAACGGAGCCCTCTGCAGCCCCTGCCCCATCTTGGAAGGCCGGCCAGTGTAGCCCTCCTCCCCAGGGCCTTCCTCCCACAGCTTAAGAACGTTGCCGGTTCGAATCCCCGCGGCTCCCGTATCGGGCAGCAGCGATGCAGGAAGATGCTGAAAGGCATCATCGTCTCGTACTGCGCAGGAGGAGGCCATGGGAAACCCCTCCTGTAGTCTACCAAATAAAACCACAGAGCTGTGGGGGTGCCGGGAGTCGATACACCGACTCGACGGCACACTTTTATTATTATTATTATTATTACATTTATATCCCGCTCTTCCTCCAAGGAGCCCAGAGCGGTGTACTACATACTTGAGTTTCTCTTTTCACAACAACCCTGTGAAGTAGGCTAGGCTGAGAGAGAAGTGACTGGCCCCGAGTCACCCAGCTAGTCTCATGGCTGAATGGGGATTTGAACTCGGGTCTCCCCGGTCCTAGTCCAGCACTCTAACCACGACACCACGCTCTTCCAGCAAGGAGCTCAGGGCAGAGTGTTCATTCCATGTGACGCTTGTGTTTGGTGTGTGACTGTTGGATATAGGTTTTTAAACTCAAGGTAATATATTTCTGTTTAATATCTGTGTGTTGTAATTGTGCATCGTTTTAATTAGATTATAAATCACTTTGGGGTTGTTTTAATGAGAAGCTGTATAGAAACCGAACAATGAATTGAAAAGATTTTTAAATGGTCTTGTGTCGGTCTTGTGGTAGCAAGCATGAATTGCCTCCTTTTGCCAAGCAGGGTCCATCCAGGTTTGCATATGAAAGGGAGAGCAGAAGTGTGAACACTGGAAGAGATTCCCTTTAAGGGATGGAGCTGCTCTGGGAAGAGCATCTAGGCTCCAAGTTCCCTCCCTGGCAGCATCTCCAACGAGAGAGGGCTGGGAGAGAGACTCCTGCCTGCAACCTTGGAGAAGCCGCTGCCAGTCAGTGTAGCCAATCCTGAGCTAGATGGACCAAGGGTCTGACTCAGTATATGGCAGCTTCCTATATTCCCTGAGATCTTTCCTGGCTCTGTACTTGAGATCTTTTTAGGAGAGGAGAGCTGGTCTTGTGGTCGCAAGCAGGACTTGTCCCCTTAGCTAAGCAGGGTCCACCCTGGTTGCATATGAAAGGGAGACTAGAAGTGTCAGCACTGGAAGAGATTCCCCTTCTTAGGGATAATGGAGCCGCTCTGGGAAGAGCTGAAGGTTCCCAGTTCCCTCCCTGGCAGCATCTCCAACAAGATAGGGCTGGGAGAGAGACTCCTGCCTGCAACCTTGGAGAAGCCACTGCCAGTCAGTGTAGCCAATACTGAGCTAGATAGACCAATGGTCTGACTCAGTATATGGCAGCTTCCTATGATGCTATGATTCCCCTTAAGGGATGGAGCCGCTCTGGGAAGAGCATCTAGGTCCCAAGTTCCCTCCCTGGCAGCCTCTCCAAGATCGGGCTGAGAGAGACTCCTGCCTGCAGCCTTGTTAACTTTGTTAGTCTTATTTTACATATATCTTTTGATTAGTGTTGTGAGCTTCCTCAAGAAGTAGAATCCTGGAGGGGCCGTGTATAAATATTTTAAATCAAGAATAATAAACAAACAATAAACCTCGGAGAAGCCGCTGCCGGTCTGTGAGCTTAGCTAGACCCTGAGCTAGATGGACCAATGGCCTGACCCGGTAGAAGGCAGCTCCCTATGTTCCTCTCCTCACAACAACCCTGCGAGGCAGGCCGGGCTGAGAGTGCAAGGCTGGCCCGAGGCCCCCAAGGTGGGGTGTGTGTGTGGGGGGGGGGGGGTCCCAGCTGTCTGTGCATGCGGGTGTCTTTCTTCCTCTCTTGGAGTGGCAAAGGGAGACAGGCCCCATCACACTCTGCTCCTTTCTCTTTTCAGAATTCAACCAGACAGTCCAGGGTTCTGGAACTATGGCAGACAAAAGCAGTCAAGATCAGCTGTTTCTCTTTCCAGAGTTCAACCAGCAAAGCCAGGGGGGCCTGGTGGGGCCGCTGGAGGACCCTTGCGCGGAAGCGCCCAGCAAGAAGATGCGCCGCAACCGCTTCAAGTGGGGTCCTGCTTCTCAGCAGATTTTGTACCAGGCCTACGACCGGCAGAAGAACCCCAGCAAGGAAGAGAGGGAAGCCCTGGTGGAGGAGTGCAACAGGTACAGAATCCGACCGGAGCACCCCAAGTGGGAGCCGGAGAGAGCCCTCGTCCGGGCAGAAGGCAACCGCGTCGGTGTCCTGAATCGGTGTCCCGCATCGGTGTCCCGCATCGGTGTCCCGTATCGGTGTCCCGCATCGGTGTCCCATATCGGTGTCCGCATCGGTGTCCTGAATCGATGTCCCGCATCGGTGTCCCGAATCGGTGTCCCGCATCGGTGTCCCGTATCGGTGTCCGCATCGGTGTCCCATATCGGTGTCCCACATCGGTGTCCCATATCAGTGTCCCGAATCGGTGTCCCACATCGGTGTCCCGCCTCGGTGTCCCGCGTCTGTATCCGCCTCCTCCCGCCTCGTCTTTGTTCCCAGAGCGCTCCCAGCCGGGCCCCTCTTGTCCAAGGGCGTGGAGGAGGCCCCACACTTCCCGACAGCTCGCAGAAGTCAACCGCGGGAACCTCCTCCCAGCAGATCGGGGCGGCTGAACCGCATTGCAAAGGACCAAGCCGGGCACAGCCCTGCCGGACTCCTGGGCTGAGCTTGCTTTGGAGAGGCCCGTGTGGTGTGGTGGTCAGAGCTTTGGGCCGGCAGTGGGGAGACTAGACAGCGTCAGGGGCTGGCCCCATAGGGTTGCCGGCACTCCTGGATCGGCCTGGAGTCTAGGGCTGCACAACGTTGGATCGGGAACTTCCCTTTTGGAGCGGGTTGGAGAAGTTCCCGACCCACACTTGGGGAGTCCATTTCAGTTCGGGTTTCTCCGACCTCCTCCTAGCCTCTACCTGCCTGCTCATGGGCAGGCAGAAGATGAGTTTCCCTCCCCAGCTACGATCACCAAAAAACCCCACAACAAATCAGACCCTCGCTGCCCATTTGGAGCTCCGGTAAGCTCCAATTTTTTCTGAAGGAGGTTGGAGAAAAAACGGCCTCCCCAGCTTTGAGATGGGAATTTCTCCGACCCTCTCAGAATGGATGGTATCAAGAAGTTCCCATTCCAAACTCTCCAGGGTGCCTTTCAAGAGTTCCCTAGAGAGACACCCTGATTTCTGTTGACTCCAGAAGGGTTGTGCATGAATGCAGATGTTGGGAGAGGGTCGAACCCAATCTAATCCAATCTGACAAATGTGGGTTATTTATCTTTCTTTTCGATTTCTCGACCGCCCTTCCGAAAATGGCTCAGGGCGGTTGACACAGAGAAATAATAAATAAAAATAAGAGGGCTCCCTATCCCCAGAGGGCTCACAGTCTAAAAAGAAACACAAGATAGACACCAGCAACAGTCACTGGAGGGTACTGTGCTGGTCGGGACGGAGAGGGCCAGTTGCTCTCCCCCTGCTCAATAAAGCGTGGAGAGCCAGCGTGGTGTAGTGGTTAGAGTGCTGGACTAGGACCGGGGAAACCTGAGTTCAAATCCCATTTGTTTCATTCAGCCATGATACTAGCTGGGTGACTCTGGGCCAGTCACTTCTCTCTCAGCCTAGCCTACTTCACAGGGTTGTTGTGAAAGAGAAACTCAAGTCTGTCGTACCCCGCTCTGGGCTCCTTGGAGGAAGAGCGGGATATAAAAAATACATAAAGTGGGGGCAATGTGGCATTTTTTAATCTTATGAGGATTTGGCCAAAGGATTTGAGAGCCAGCGTGGTGTAGTGGTTAGAGTGCTGGGCTAAGAGACCTGAGTTCAAATCCCCCTTCAGCCATGAAAACTAGCTGGGTGACTCTGGGCCAGTCGCTTCTCTCTCAGCCTAGCCTACTTCGCAGGGTTGTTGTGAAAGAGAAACTCAAGTATGTAGTAGGCTCCTTGGAGGAAGAGCGGGATATAAATGTAAATAATAATAATAATTAAAAAAAGACCATCACCCCGTTAAAAGGTGCCTCTTTGCCCAGTTTGCGCCCACCCGTGTATGCTGCCACCTCTCCCAACGAGGCCTTCTCCTTCTTCCCCAGGGCAGAATGCCTCCAGCGGGGAGTGTCCCCTTCCAAAGCCCACGGCCTCGGCTCCAACCTGGTGACGGAGGTCCGCGTCTACAACTGGTTCGCCAACCGGAGGAAAGAGGAGGCCTTTCGCCAGAAGCTAGCCATGGACGCCTACAGTACCGGCCAGCCCCACGGCATGAACCTCCTGCTGTCCCACCACTCGCCTCACCACGGTCAGTCTAGTGCGTCCCCCCCGAGCAAAATGGCAGGTAAGCCCCGCACAAGGGTGGGGAGGACGTGCAGATATGGGTTAGGGCAGACGTTCCTTTCCGGGGGGCTCTTTCTGCTTCTGCCTCTGTGATGACGAACGCAGCCGTCTGGGTGCAGGGAGGGACCTCTTTAGGGGGATGCCTTTGAGAGGTCCCCTGCCCCCAAGGAGCCTACAGTCCGGGGTTCTCAAACCGATGCTTTTGGACTACAACTCCCATCATTCCCAGCCACAATGGCCTAATGCCAAATGGCCAAAGCCCACTGTGGCTGGGGATGATGGGAGTTGGCGTCCAACAACAGCTGGGGACCAAAGTTTGAGAACCCCTGGTCTAAAGCCGGGGCTGCTCAACTTCGGCCCTTCTGCAGACGTCGGCCTACAATTCCCACAATCCCCGGCTATTGGCCACTGTGGCTGGGGATTATGGGGGCTGTAGTCCAAAAACAGCTGGGGGGGCCTAAATTGAGCAGGCCTGGTCTAAAGCGGACAATGGGGGAAATGTAGGAGAGGAGGGCAGGGCGGCTGCTTGTTTGCCGGATGGCATCTGCGTCGGTAGCGGCGGAGGCATTTCTGAGAGAGATAATCCCCTTATCGAAAGGAACTCCAGGCGCTGACGAGCATCGCTGATTCCCAGATGTGGTGGACTACAGCTCCCAGCATCCCCCAGCAAAAGCCATTGCAGCGGGGGGTCCTGGTTATTGTAGTTCACTCCATCTGGGAATCCCTGTTGGAGGGAACATGGGAGCAGAGCGAGGACTGCAGTTGGGAGGCAGGGGTTCCTACGGGCAGGTCCCCATCCAGACTGCTTTGAATATCGCGGTGTAAATGAGGGATGTGCCTGGAACCGATCCGGTGCTCCGTTTCTGGAATGAACCGGCGTTCGAAAAGGTTCGTCGGCGAGGGATGTGTGGTTGCCTCGAGGCGCGGGGAGGGTGTCCTTGCCTCCGCGGCCGCATTTCACCGGCTGGCGCTGCCGCCCAAACTGTGGACACGGTTCCGTGTACATCCCGAGTTTAAATATGGAGTGTCCAGTTTCCCGCAGCAGCCGGGATGCTTGGTGTCCTCCTCATAGGCAGATGGTCTTCCCTTTGCCGGTTTCTCTCCTGCATCTGGCCTTCCGAGGTAGACTGCCTCTGGGCATGGCAGTTCCATTGAGAGATGGCCGCTCGGAGGCTCTCTGGCGCTTTGGTGCCGTGTGTCTGACCGGCTGTGGTGCTTGCTTGTTTTCCCGCGAGTGAGTTGTGTGCCGCGCACGTTAAAAGGCTGTTCTGCGACCTCCTGTGGGCTGCTGCATTCGTGGAATCTCCGCTTAAGAATCCCTCTCTTAAGAATCCCTCTCTTAAGAATCCCTCTCTTAGGAATCCCTCTCTTAGGAATCCGTCTCTTAAGAATCCCTCTCTTAAGAATCCCTCTCCTAAGAATCCCTCTCTTAAGAATCCCTCTCTTAAGAATCCCGCTCCTAAGAATCCCTCTCTTAAGAATCCCTCTCCTAAGAATCCCTCTCTTAAGAATCCCTCTCTTAAGAATCCCGCTCCTAAGAATCCCTCTCTTAAGAATCCCTCTCCTAAGAAGCCCTCTCCTAAGAAGCCCTCTCTTAGGAATCCCTCTCTTAGGAATCCCTCTCTTAAGAATCCCGCTCCTAAGAATCCCTCTCTTAAGAATCCCTCTCCTAAGAAGCCCTCTCCTAAGAAGCCCTCTCTTAGGAATCCCTCTCCTAGGAATCCCTCTCTTAAGAATCCCTCTCCTAAGAATCCCTCTCTTAGGAATCCCTCTCTTAGGAATCCGTCTCCTAAGAATATCTCTCCTAAGAATCCCTCTCTTAAGAATCCCTCTCCTAAGAATCCCTCTTAGGTAATCCAGCCAGAGAATCCAACCTCCTTTATCAAATGGAGGAGAAGCCCCTGGCAGCTTTGCGCCCAGGACGGTCACCTGTTCAGCAGGTAGAGAACCATCACAACCTGGCTGCTTTGGCATCCTTTCCGCGCACGCATGTGTGTGTGTCTGTGTGTATACACACATCTGTGTGTGCATTCACTGCGCGACTTTGTCAGTCCTTTGGACTGGAGGGAGAGCGGATTGCCAGAAAAGCAAATTGGTCAGGAAAAGTGAGGCGGGGAACTGGGAAGTCCAGAGGGTGGCAGGCAGTGGGGGAGGCTGTCTTGAGTGAGTTGTGTGGAGTCGGCGCATTGTTGGGGGAAACAATCCCCATTGTTCTCCTACCTGTAATCTACACACCAAAGTCGGTGAGCTCAAGAGGCAAACAAAAGAAATCAGCTCCCTGACAAGTGGTCGGGTCGCGTGGGGGTCACGGTGGGGTCACCGGCCCCTTTCTTTGGGGCCTTGGCTCAACAATGCGGCATCCTCCCTCTCTCCCCCCCAATCCCCCCCCCTCGTTCTGGTGGAGGGATCGCTGATCATGCAAACCAGAGCCTGCCAACGGAGCCCACACCTTGGATGCCCCCTTTCTCTTTGCCAGCCTGATCCGGCAGCCACAAAAGGGGGAATTGATTCCTCAGCTGCCAAAGTTTAAGCCAAAGCTCACAGCTCCTTCGCCTCAGCCGGGATTTGCATTCGGGACTCCCTGGTTCTGGCTAAACCACCGTTTCCGAGATTATTTCGGTGGGAGGCAGTTGGGCCTCTGATGCCTATTGGTGCCATTTCTGCAGCGCAGATAAGCCAAAGTGGCCATTGTGGCGAAAGAGCCGGCTTCATCCCATGACGCATAAGGCCAGCGGTCATTTGGTGTGCCCTAATCTTAAATGCATACAAGACTTGAACAGATTTCACGGCTCTGATAAGTTGGGTAAAGCTCTCCCACCCTGATCCCTGGGTGTTCTGCAATCGCCCTCTTCCACTGATTGAAAGGCCTATCTAGTCCGGCATCCTGTTTCCCACAGTGGCCCACCCCCCCCCCCGATGCCCCCAAGCAAGAGATGGAGGCATGCCCTTTGTGGCTGATGTGGCTCCCCTGCAGTTGTTGAGGAAGCTGCCATATACTGAGTCAGACCCTTGGTCCCCCTAACTCAGTATTGTCTACACAGACTGGCAGCGGCTTCTCCAAGGTTGCAGGCAGGAGTCTCTCTCCCAGCCCTGTCTTGGAGATTCCCTATCTTGGGACCTTCTGCTCTTCCCAGAGTGGCTCCATCATCCCCTGAGGGGGAATCTCTTCCAGGGCTCACACTTCTAGTCTCCCTTTCATATGCAAGCCAGGGCAGACCCTGCTTAGCTAAGGGGACAAGGCATGCTTGCGACCACAAGACCAGCTTTCCTCTCCTAAAAAGATCTCAAGTACAGAGCCAGGAAAGATCTTAGGGAATATAGGAAGCTGCCATAGACTGAGTCAGACCCTTGGTCCACCTAGCTAAGCATTGTCTTCACAGACTGGCAGCGGCTTCTTCAAGGTTGCTGGCAGGAATCTCTCTCAGTCCTGTCTTGGAGATTCCCTATCTTGGAACCTTCTGCTCTTCCCAGAGCGGCTCCATCCCCTGAGGGGGAATCTCTTCCAGTGCTCACACTTCTAGTCTCCCTTTCATATGCAACCAGGGCAGACCCTGCTTAGCTCAGGGGACAAGTCATGCTTGCGACCACAAGACCAGCTCTCCTTTCTTAGGTTTTAAGAGTGGTATCCTGCCGCTGAGCCTAAAAGTAGCCTCTAGCCATCAGGACTAGTAGCCATAGACTAGTAGCCTCAATTTCCCTAATTCCCTTTCAAAGCCGTCTTGGCTAGTGGGCACTACTGCATCTTGTGGGATTGAGTTCCACAGAGTAACTGTGCTTCCCTTTTCTCCATCCGGAGTCTCTTGCCACCCTGTTTCACAGGATGACCCCGGGAATCCTTGTTGCAGGAGAGATGGAGCAAGACCTCTCTCTGTGCCTCGTTCACTTAGTGGCCTCTTTCCCCTAAACGTTGGAGGCAGCCCGGAGGGGGGTTTGCTCTTTTCGTTCAATATAGCTTAGGAAACTGTCCGGGAACCTGCCAAGATGCGCGCCTAACGGCCGGCTGCAAACTCCGCCATGATGTTGGTGCGCCTGTGCTGAAACGCCTGCGCGCTAGAGCGCAACATTTCTCCACTCTTTGAGTCTGAACTTCTCGGGACTCTGGAGAAGGAACTGAACGGGTGCAAGATGATAATCCGAGCAGATCCTGTGAACAGCCTCTTAAGCAGGGGTCGGCCTCCTCCCCACACCACCCCACACCACACCACCCTCAACCCCAATGCACAGGGGAAGCTGCAGGGAGACAAGAGGCCGTCTCTTGTCCATAGAAACCCTGGTTGTAGGCGGCACAAGAAGCCAAATTTCTATGCCCCTTCTTTTGGCCGGCATTTCCGCGTCGTCCGCTCGGCTCTCCTCTCTCTGACTGACCACGGGGTGACCCTCATGGTGGAATGTCCCACACAATGCCGTGGGGCCGGCGGGGGCAGAGGGGGGCTTGCCCTTCTGTCATGGCCTGATTGCTTACAAGGTGTCACACCAGCACATTGTCAGCAAAATCAGCTGTTTTCAGTGTCTCCCCTGCCCGCCTGGGCAATAATGCACCCGCAGGGTGCCTGAGGGTTGTCATGGTATGCCCCCCGCCCCACACCACCCACCCCGCCCCCACCCCGGGTTATGCATGCTTAATTGACAATTAAAGCTGGGGCTTTGAACCGCCCTGGGTGGCTTTGAAGTGTCCTCATCCTTCCAGCCTGTATTGGGCTCTTTTGTCTCGCCCTCTCTTGGGGGGGCGGCCGCTGCATTCAGAGAGGCTGGAATGAAGCCCCCTCTCCCCCCCCCCCTTGCTGCCACTGGCCTCCTCACCTCGGAGGGCTCCGGCATCAGCTAGACGTTCTTCGGGGAGAGGCAGGGGGCTGGCAGGTCTCAGCAGCGGCCCAAGCAAAGCACACACAGGTGACCCCCCCACCCACCCAATCTGGCTCCTCTTTGGGAAACCAGGGTGGCCACACACACTCACACACACAACCAGAGCCCTAGTGATCCTCTCCGGCCCCAGCCTGTGTCTCCACGGGGCCAGCTTCCTTCTAGCCGAGAGCTGGGTACCTTTTTTGACGCCCCCCCCCAGCTCACCCCCAGCAGGACAGCTTGTGCAGTGAGAACAAAATGTGGGTGCAGTTAATCAGGATGGAGCAAGGTGGTTTCTTTGAAAGAAGTGGAGGAGGAGGAGGAGGAGGAGAAAAATGAATGGAAAATAAAGATGAATTAGGTTCCTTCTCAGGCCTCAGAACCTTCTTCAAAGGGGGCATTAGGGCCCCTTCCTCCCACATATTTTCTGCAAGGCGCCTCCGTTTTCCTTGCCTCCTCTCTGGCCTAATTTATCCCCTTGCTATCCTGTTTCACCGCCCATGCGTCTTTCTTTTTCTATTCCTTCTCCTTTCCCCTTCCCTCTCTCTCTTTTTCTCTTTCTCCTCCTTTCCCCTTCCCTCTCTCTCTCTTTCTCTTTCTCCTCCTTTCCCCTTCCCTCTCTCTCTCTTTTTCTCTTCCTTCTCCTTTCCCCTTCCCTCTCTCTCTCTTTCTCTTCCTTCTCCTTCCCCCTTCCCTCTCTCTCTCTTTTTCTCTTTCTTCTCCTTTCCCCTTCCCTCTCTCTCTCTTTTTCTCTTCCTTCTCCTTTCCCCTTCCCCCCCTCTCTCTTTCTCTTCCTTCTCCTTCCCCCTTCCCTCTCTCTCTTTTTCTCTTTCTCCTCCTTTCCCCTTCCCTCTATCTCTTTTTCTCTTTCTCCTCCTTTCGCCTTCCCTCTCTCTCTTTTTCTCTTCCTTCTCCTTCCCCCTTCCCTCTCTCTCTCTTTTTCTCTTTCTTCTCCTTTCGCCTTCCCTCTCTCTCTTTTTCTCTTTCTCCTCCTTTCCCCTTCCCTCTCTCTCTCTTTCTTTCTCCTCCTTTCGCCTTCCCTCTCTCTCTTTTTCTCTTCCTTCTCCTTCCCCCTTCCCTCTCTCTCTCTTTCTCTTTCTTCTCCTTTCGCCTTCCCTCTCTCTCTTTTTCTCTTTCTCCTCCTTTCGCCTTCCCTCTCTCTCTCTTTTTCTCTTTCTTCTCCTTTCCCCTTCCCTCTCTCTCTCTTTTTCTCTTCCTTCTCCTTTCCCCTTCCCCCTCTCTCTCTTTCTCTTCCTTCTCCTTCCCCCTTCCCTCTCTCTCTTTTTCTCTTTCTCCTCCTTTCCCCTTCCCTCTATCTCTTTTTCTCTTTCTCCTCCTTTCGCCTTCCCTCTCTCTCTTTTTCTCTTCCTTCTCCTTCCCCCTTCCCTCTCTCTCTCTTTTTCTCTTTCTTCTCCTTTCGCCTTCCCTCTCTCTCTTTTTCTCTTTCTCCTCCTTTCCCCTTCCCTCTCTCTCTTTTTCTCTTTCTCCTCCTTTCCCCTTCCCTCTCTCTCTCTTTCTCTTTCTCCTCCTTTCACCTTCCCTCTCTCTCTTTTTCTCTTCCTTCTCCTTCCCCCTTCCCCCTCTCTCTTTTTCTCTTCCTTCTCCTTCCCCCTTCCCTCTCTCTCACTCTTTCTCTTTCTTCTCCTTTCGCCTTCCCTCTCTCTCTCTCTTTCTCTTTCTTCTCCTTTCGCCTTCCCTCTCTCTCTTTTTCTCTTTCTCCTCCTTTCCCCTTCCCTCTCTCTCTTTTTCTCTTTCTCCTCCTTTCCCCTTCCCTCTCTCTCTTTTTCTCTTCCTTCTCCTTTCGCCTTCCCTCTTTCCCTTTTTCTCTTTCTCCTCCTTTCCCCTTCCCTCTCTCTCTCTTTTTCTCTTTCTTCTCCTTTCGCCTTCCCTCTCTCTCTTTTTCTCTTCCTTCTCCTTCCCCCTTCCCTCTCTCTCTCTCTCTTTCTCTTTCTTCTCCTTTCGCCTTCCCTCTCTCTCTCTCTTTCTCTTTCTTCTCCTTTCCCCTTCCCTCTCTCTCTTTTTCTCTTCCTTCTCCTTTCGCCTTCCCTCTTTCTCTTTTTCTCTTTCTCCTCCTTTCCCCTTCCCTCTCTCTCTCTTTCTCTTTCTCCTCCTTTCGCCTTCCCTCTCTCTCTTTTTCTCTTCCTTCTCCTTCCCCCTTCCCTCTCTCTCTCTCTTTCTCTTTCTTCTCCTTCCCCCTTCCCTCTCTCTCTCTCTTTCTCTTTCTTCTCCTTTCGCCTTCCCTCTCTCTCTCTCTCTTTCTCTTTCTCCTCCTTTCCCCTTCCCTCTCTCTCTTTTTCTCTTTCTCCTCCTTTCCCCTTCCCTCTCTCTCTTTTTCTCTTTCTCCTCCTTTCCCCTTCCCTCTCTCTCTCTTTCTCTTTCTCCTCCTTTCGCCTTCCCTCTCTCTCTTTTTCTCTTCCTTCTCCTTCCCCCTTCCCCCTCTCTCTTTTTCTCTTCCTTCTCCTTCCCCCTTCCCTCTCTCTCTCTCTTTCTCTTTCTTCTCCTTTCGCCTTCCCTCTCTCTCTCTCTTTCTCTTTCTTCTCCTTTCGCCTTCCCTCTCTCTCTTTTTCTCTTTCTCCTCCTTTCCCCTTCCCTCTCTCTCTTTTTCTCTTTCTCCTCCTTTCCCCTTCCCTCTCTCTCTTTTTCTCTTCCTTCTCCTTTCGCCTTCCCTCTTTCTCTTTTTCTCTTTCTCCTCCTTTCCCCTTCCCTCTCTCTCTCTTTTTCTCTTTCTTCTCCTTTCGCCTTCCCTCTCTCTCTTTTTCTCTTCCTTCTCCTTCCCCCTTCCCTCTTTCTCTCTCTCTCTTTCTTTCTTCTCCTTTCGCCTTCCCTCTCTCTCTCTCTTTCTCTTTCTTCTCCTTTCCCCTTCCCTCTCTCTCTTTTTCTCTTCCTTCTCCTTTCGCCTTCCCTCTTTCTCTTTTTCTCTTTCTCCTCCTTTCCCCTTCCCTCTCTCTCTCTTTCTCTTTCTCCTCCTTTCGCCTTCCCTCTCTCTCTTTTTCTCTTCCTTCTCCTTCCCCCTTCCCTCTCTCTCTTTTTCTCTTCCTTCTCCTTCCCCCTTCCCTCTCTCTCTCTCTTTCTCTTTCTTCTCCTTTCGCCTTCCCTCTCTCTCTCTCTTTCTCTTTCTTCTCCTTTCGCCTTCCCTCTCTCTCTTTTTCTCTTTCTCCTCCTTTCCCCTTCCCTCTCTCTCTTTTTCTCTTTCTCCTCCTTTCCCCTTCCCTCTCTCTCTTTTTCTCTTCCTTCTCCTTTCGCCTTCCCTCTTTCTCTTTTTCTCTTTCTCCTCCTTCCCCCTTCCCTCTCTCTCTCTTTTTCTCTTCCTTCTCCTTCCCCCTTCCCTCTCTCTTTTTCTCTTCCTTCTCCTTCCCCCTTCCCTCTCTCTCTCTCTTTCTCTTTCTTCTCCTTTCGCCTTCCCTCTCTCTCTTTTTTCTTTCTCCTCCTTTCGCCTTCCCTCTCTCTCTTTTTCTCTTTCTTCTCCTTTCGCCTTCTCTCTCTCTCTTTTTCTCTTCCTTCTCCTTTCACCTTCTCTCTCTCTCTTTTTCTCTTCCTTCTCCTTCCCCCTTCCCTCTCTCTCTCTTTTTCTCTTTCTCCTCCTTTCCCCTTCCCTCTCTCTCTCTTTTTCTCTTTCTTCTCCTTTCCCCTTCCCTGTCTCTCTCTTTCTATTCCTTCTCCTTTCCCCTTCCCTCTCTCTCTTTTTCTCTTTCTCCTCCTTTCCCCTTCCCTCTCTCTCTTTCTATTCCTTCTCCTTTCCCCTTCCCTCTCTCTCTTTTTCTCTTTCTCCTCCTTTCCCCTTCCCTGTCTCTCTCTTTCTATTCCTTCTCCTTTCCCCTTCCCTCTCTCTCTTTTTCTCTTCCTCCTCCTTTCCCCTTCCCTCTCTCTCTCTTTTTCTCTTCCTTCTCCTTTCGCCTTCCCTCTCTCTCTTTTTCTCTTTCTTCTCCTTTCGCCTTCTCTCTCTCTCTTTTTCTCTTCCTTCTCCTTTCACCTTCTCTCTCTCTCTTTTTCTCTTTCTCCTCCTTTCGCCTTCCCTCTCTCTCTTTTCCTCTTTCTCCTCCTTTCCCCTTCCCTCTCTCTCTCTTTTTCTCTTCCTTCTCCTTTCGCCTTCTCTCTCTCTCTCTCTCTTTTTCTCTTCCTTCTCCTTTCACCTTCTCTCTCTCTCTTTTTCTCTTTCTCCTCCTTTCCCCTTCCCCCTCTCTCTTTCTCTTTCTTCTCCTTTCCCCTTCCCTCTCTCTCTTTTTCTCTTCCTCCTCCTTTCCCCTTCCCTGTCTCTCTCTTTCTATTCCTTCTCCTTTCCCCTTCCCTCTGTCTCTTTTTCTCTTTCTCCTCCTTTCCCCTTCCCTCTCTCTCTTTCTATTCCTTCTCCTTTCCCCTTCCCTCTCTCTCTTTTTCTCTTCCTCCTCCTTTCCCCTTCCCTCTCTCTCTTTTTCTATTCCTTAACCTTTCCCCTTCCCTCTCTCTCTTTTTCTCTTTCTCCTCCTTTCCCCTTCCCTCTTTCCTCCTCCTCCTTTCTGACTGTTCTTTTTGTTCTTGAAGGGAGGAGAGCTGGTCTTGTGGGAGCCAGCATGAATGGTCCCCTTTGCTAAGCAGGGTCTGCCTGGGTTTGCATTTGGATGGGAGACAGCATCTATGAGCACGGGAGGGAATCTGGGAAGAGTAGCTGAAGGTTCCCAGTCCCCTCCCTGGCAGCATTTCCAGACAGGGCTGAGAGAGACTCCTGCTGGTTGTAGCCTCGGAGAAGCCGCTGCCAGTCTGTGCAGACAATACTGTGCTAGGTGGAGCAGTGGTCTGACTCAGTATATGGCAGCTTCCAGAGGAAAGGTGATAGCTGTGGGTGGGGCTGCAAACTCAGAAGGCTGGGACCAAAATTTCTCCAAGGGGAATTTCAGAGCAAATTTCAAGTTTCCTCAGAGGAGACAGTTCAGGGAATGTTTCCCGGATGTCTCTTTGTGTCCGCGGCCATTGATGTTCCAAACTACGGTGTGTCCGCAGCTATTTACAAGGGCCGACAGGATGGGATTTTAATCTGGAGTTTATGCTCTGCTGCGGAGGCCTCTTCCACTCGAGGGGGCCGACTGCATCAATCTCAGTGAGAACAGTGGTGTATAAATATTTGTCGTCATGGTGCTAGTCCTCTGTGAATCCTTTAAAGCTGTCTAAGCTTGTGACCATCACCACATCTTGTGGCAGGAAGTTCCACAGAGCCATTATATGCTGTGTCACTGCTGTCTCTGCCCTAAACCTGCTGCTGATCAGTTTCATCTTATTTATGGATGTATTTTTCTGTGTCAAACACTTTGTGAACTTTGGTTGAAAAGCGGTCTATTAATACCCTTAGTAGTCATGGGGTGGAAACTCCTTTCTGCTCCTTTCTCCACACCTGGCATAATTTTATGAGCTTCTAAGCCTGTCGCTCTCCACATAGCTGCCTTTCCCCCCCTAAACTCAAAAGCTCCAAACCCTTTTGGCTCTCCTCATCGGGAAGGTGCCGCAGACCCCCGGATCATTTTGGTTGCTTTCTGCTGGGTCCTTTTCGGCTGTGGGTGATTTTGCAGAAAGCCGTCAGAGTGGTTCTGACCACGAAACCACGAAAAAAAAAAAAGGTTTGACTTGCTTTCTTTTCTGGTGCCTGTCATTGCAACAATAACAGCTGCAAATCTACCTGGGAGACCCACCGGCCGATCTGGTCCTGCCTTCTGCGCACCTTGCTGTGTATAAAGTCATAAATCTGCCCAGGAGCGAAAAAGCAGCCAGGAACTGTCCTCACACCTTTGCTCTTGGCGCTGTAAAATGGGCGCCCACTTGAGAGGGCTTATTTGGCAGCGGAAAGATGGACCAGTCCCGGGATGATGATGATGATGATGATGATGATGATGATGATGATGATTAACATTTATATCCCGCTCTTCCTCCAAGGAGCCCACTACAGACTTGAGTTTCTCTTTCACAACAACCCTGCGAAGTAGGTTAGGCTGAGAGAGAAGTGACTGGCCCAGAGCCACCCAGCTAGTTTCATGGCTGAAGGGGGATTTGAACTTGGGTCTCCTAGCCCAGCACTCTAACCACTACACCACGGATCTGGCTGGCTTCCCCCTGGGACAATAAGTCAGCTGTGAAGTCGGGGACAGGAGCTACCGCAAGAGCCCTGATAGGTCCTGACTCCAGAGGATCCGGTTTGGATAGACTTGGAATCAAACATGGGACCCACCAAAGAAGGAGACCAAAGCAGACCTGTCCTGTTTCAAGCAGGCACACCACCAACCTGTGCCTGATCTGTGTGTGCTGGTTCGAATCCCCACTGGTCTGTTCCCCACCTCTGTCAGGCAGCAGCGACCTAGGAAGATGCTGAAAGGCCTCATCTCATACTGAGCGGGAGGAGGCAATGGTCAACCGTTCCTGCATTCTACCCAAGACCAACCCCAGGGCTCTGTGGGCGCCGGGAGTAGACACCCCGACTCGACGGCACGCTTTACCTTTATCTGATGTTTAGCTAGTGGTCTTCTGGGCTGGGGAGGTCCGGCTGAATATGGGTCGAAGCCTCCTCCCCATTCGAACGCCAGAAGGGTCCCCACAATGTAGACTCCCTTGCTCATTCTGCGGTTCTGTCAGCCCCACAGGTTGTGGAGGAAACCTTTCTGGTTTTATTGGGGATCATTAGAGCTTTACAGCCCCCTTCGAGTGGGCGGGAACCCCACTCACAATAAACGGGTTTAGAATGGACATAAACGAGGCACTTTATAGCCACGGGAGATGAAGAACACTTCCAGGGCGTTTTGAGTGGCAGGCTCCTCGGCCGCGCATCTCTGGCCTTTCTGGCCAATCTGGTTGCTTTCGGAGACGAGGCTTTACGGAGGCAGGGAGGTCTGGTTGCTGGTCAGCCTGCTTGTGGAGGGAGGGGAGGTGGTTCCCGCCCTGCCCCGTCCCAAAGTCAGAGGAGAGAGGATCATTGGCTTCCCTCTGCGGTGTGCGTGCGTTTTGAACTGACAATAAAAGAGCCTGTCTTAGAAAAGAAGAGAGCCAGTTTTGTGCCTTGGTATACAGGTGAAACTCGGAAAATTAGAATATTGTGCAAAAGTCCCTTAATTTCAGGAATGCAAATTAAAAGGTGAAACTGATATATGAGACAGATGCATTACATGCAAAGCGAGACAAGTCAAGCCTTAATTTGTTATCATTGTGATGATCATGGCGTACAGCTCATGAAAACCCCAAATCCACAATCCCAGAAAATCAGAATATTACATGGAACCAAGAAGACAAGGATTGAAGAATCGAACAATATTGGACCTCTGAAAAGTATAAGCATGCCTATGTATTCAGTCCTTGGTTGGGGCCCCTTTGGCAGCAATGACTGCCTCAATGCGGCGTGGCATGGATGCTCTCAGCCTGTGGCACTGAGGAGGTGTTATGGAAGACCAGGATGCTTCATTAGCGGCCTTCAGCTCTTCTGCATTGTTTGGTCTCATGTCTCTCATCCTTCTCTTGGCAATGCCCCATAGATTCTCTATGGGGTCAGGTCAGGCGAGTTTGCTGGCCATTCAAGCACAGTACACTGTATACTTTTCGGAGGTCCGATATTGTTCTATTCTACAGTCCTCATCTTCTTGGTTCCATGCAATATTCTCATTTTCTGGGATTGTGGATTTGGGGTTTTCACGAGCTGTACGCCATGATCATCACAATGATAACAAATTAAGGCTGGACTGATCTCGCTTTGCATGTAATGCGTCTGTCTCATAGATCAGTTTCACCTTTTAATTTGCATGACTGAAATTAATGGACTTTTGCACGATGTTCTAATTTTCCGAGTTTCACCTGTACATTTTCTGTGGAGGTTTCCAAGCAGGCAGCTGTCAGGGTAGCCGTGTTCTGAGAAGCAGGGTGGACTAGATGACCTCTGAGGTGCTCTCCCACTCTGATGCGCCACGGAATCTTTGATCTGGGATACTCACGCGGAGTTCTGATGGTTGTCCCTCCCAAAGGATACCGCAGAGCCGGCAGGAAACGACCACCGGGACCGAAATGCCGCCCAAGTGAAATTCGGACGATCATTCCAGGATTTTCTCCAAGGAGAAGCTGGAATTCCAAGAGGAATTCCAGGTTCCTCCTTGGCGGGGGCAGCTTTGGATCATTTTTTTCAAAATGATTGTGGGCCCAGCAAAGGAAGGAAGGCTGAAGTGTTTGTGGGACTATTTACTACGAGAACAAATCGTTCTATGCCGCTTTTCAACAAAAGTCCCCAAAGCGGTCTACATAGAAATAATTAATTAAATTGAATTAAATTAAAGTGGCTGCCTGTCCCCAGAGGGGGCTCAGTCTAAAAAAGAAATATAAGACAGGACCCCCCAGCACCCAGAACATTAGAACTTGGAGTCGTCCCATGAAACTGACGGGCAGACATTTCAGGATGGGCCAAAGGAAAGACCGCTTCACACAATGGATAACTCATGAATGTCTGGAACTCTCTGCCACTAGAGTAAAGTGTGCCGTCGAGTCGATTTCGATTCCTGGCACCCACAGAGCCCCTGTGGTTGTCTTGGGTAGAATGCAGGAGGGGTTGACCATGGCCTCCTCCCGCGCAGTATGAGATTGATGCCTTTCAGCACCGTCCTATATCAGCGCTGGTGTTCCCCATAATCAGCGGGGATTTGAACCCGCAACCTCTGGCTCGATAATCAAGCCATTTCCCCCCGCTGCGCCATGAGGTGGTCCTCTGCCACTAGATGTGGCGAATTAATTAATTAACGGAGGGGGCAGGGGGTAAACCTATCAAGTCTCTGGCCGGCCACTGCTTGCAAACAGAATCCTGGAGGACCTCCGCTCTGTTCCAGCAAAGGGGGGGCACTCTGTACATGCTCAGAGGACCCATCTTGACTCTTCATTATTCCCCACGGTCCCCTAGCACTGAAAACAGGCAGCTTTTAATTTTTTGTGTGTGCATGGTAGTGCCGTTGCCGCCAGACGGCTTTGCCCAGGACGCGAAGAGAAGCCCACAGACCCATGATGGGGGTCTGTGGGCCAGCCCCATAAACAGACTTTTATACTCTGTCTGCGGCCCTTGGCCTTTATTGCAGAGTTGTGGCGCAAGCAGGCAGGCGCTGGGGGGGTCTTCAAAAGCAGGTTACCCCCGTCGTCCGCCTGAGCGGCTGAAAGCCAATCTCGGGGGAATCCGGGCGGCGGCTGGAACCCGTTTTATGCCGCGGCTGCTTCATGCTGGGGCAGGGAAGCCGGCGGACAAAGGGGGTTGGGGGTCTCAATGGCTGTCTGGCCTGGGTCTCCCATAAACCACAGACAATGTTGCCCCGAGACAGTCGGGGGGCGAGGAAATCGTCCCCGCCCCGTTGCGGGCTTTCCTTCCGGCCCCTCACGGACGAGAATCGAGCCTTGACATTTAAGGACGGGGACGGCGGAGATGTATATCCCGCTCGTCAACCAAAGACCTCGAAGAGAAAAAAAGATAAAGAATACAGGAATAAGAGGGTCCCCTGTCCCCTAATGGCGCAGCGGGGAAATGACTTGACTAGCGAGCCAGAGGTTGCCGGTTCGAATCCCCGCGGGTCTGTTTCCCAGCGTGGTGTCGTGGTTAGGGTGCTGGACTAGGAGCGGGGAGACCCGAGTTCAAATCCCCCTTCAGCCATGAAACTAGCTGGGTGACTCTGGGCCAGTCACTTCCTCTCTCAGCCTAGCCTACTTCACAGGGTTGTTGTGAAAGAGAAACGCAAGTCTGTAGGACACCGCTCTGGGCTCCTTGGAGGGAGAGCGGGATATAAATGTAATAATAATAATAATAATAATAATACATTGGACAGCAGTGATATAGGGAGATGCTGAAAGGCACCATCTCATACTGCATGGGAGATGGCCATGGTCAACCCCTCCTGTATTCTACCAAAGACAACCACTGGGCTCTGTGGTTGCCAGGGGTCGACACCGATTCGACGGCTCATTTTACCTTTACCTGTCCCCTAAGGGATCACAATCTAAAAAAAGAAACTATAAGGGAATCACCACTTTAAAAGGGGCCTCTTGCTCAGTTAGCGGGCGGTGGTAGAGATGTTGCCTTTATGAAAGAAAAGGGCAGATTCTTCCACAAGGGGCTGTAATGATGGCCCAAGGGTGGGGTGGGGAGGGGGCTTCAGTTTCAGAAGTTTTTTGTAATTTTCTGCCATAAATCAAGCCACTTATAGGACTTTTTTTGAATTTTTTTTAAATTCAAAAAAATCATTAAAAATCAACCGCTTGACTAATCTGCTTCCAAATCAATACACAGAGTCCAGCTAACCTGTCCTACCTCTGTGCCCAGTTTCAGAAGTCTAGGCCAAGCCATTCCAGACATATAAAGGGGGCCCTTGGGGAAAACCACGGGTCCCTTTAAGAGAGTGGGCCCAAGGATCTGGGCTCCCTGGTCCATGCCTAATGGTGTCCCTACACACACACACACACACCCCGCCCCCACCCCCCAGTCTCTATGGGGTACCTGAACTAAAGACTGGAGACAGAAAGGGCACACCGGTTTTAAAAGGCCGGGGCTCCCTCCCTTAGCCCAAGCAGGAACTGTCGTTTTAAAAGGGCAGAGTCCATCTGGGCTGGGAGCCGGGGCGGGGAAGCGGAGGACGGGCTCGTCCTTGTTGAGACTTCTCTTCCGAAAAAGCGAGCCGCCACCGCCCCCTCCCTCTTGGCCCAGCGTCTCTTCCCTCCCATTGTTCAAACAATGAGTTCAGGTTTCTGATCCGCCCGCTGCTCTCGGACACCCTTTGCATGAGGTTAGGAATACAGTCCAAGAATGCGGGTGACAGAGCCTGGCGTTGAGCAATGTTTACCCTGTTCCCGGCCGGGACGGCCACTTGCGCTGGCAAACGCCCATCTGTCAAAGAAGCGCATTCTTCCCCTGGCCGGGATCGGGATGCCGAGGCAGCCAAGGACCCCTTGCCATTGGGGTGGGCGAAGATGGAGCCAGACGGGCCTCCATGTTTCCCACGCCACGGCGACCAATTGGCCCCTGTGTGAAAGGCTGTGCCTGTCGCCAGAAATAATGGATGCCGTCCTAAGAAGAGCTCTGCTGGGTCCCGCCTGGGTAAGAATGGCCTTGCTGGGTCAGGGTCGAGGCCAACGTAGCCCAGCCTCCTGTTTCTGACAGAGGACAGCCGCATGCTCCCGCAGGGAGCCCACAATCTGGAGGTGAAGGCAACCACGCGCTGTTTCCATTGGCTCTCGAGTAATTAGAGAACGCTAAAGACATCTCAAGAAGAGCGTGACCCTTCACTCGGCTGTGGCAAAGAGTCCCTCTACGCCAGCACCCGGCTCCCAACAGTGGCTGAACCCCGGGGTGCCCCATGGCTCTGGAACGCGACCCCCAGTGAAACCAGAACCTCCCCATCTCTGGCTGTCTTTCGGCAGCTCTTGGAAACGGACCCGTTTTGTCAGGCTTGATCTATTAACGGAACAAAAGCGGGGAAGCCCCGAAGCGGGACAGGAGAGGGCCGCCCGTTCTCTCCCCCGTGGCTTGTTCCCCACCTGTCGGAACTGTGGGACAGTGGAACTGCCTGCCTCATGCAGTGCTGGGCTCTCTCCTTTGCTGGAGGTTTCCAGACAGAAGCTGGATGTGCATCTGACAGAGGTGCTCCAACAGCAGGGTGGACTAGACCACCTCCCTTTCCACTCCAAATTCTAGGATTCTGTGAGATCCGCCAGGCGTTCAGCGTGCTTGTAATCTCTCTGTGAGTGTGGCAAGGGGCCCTGCGTGAGCCACACCGCCTCCATCAAAGGGAAGCTTCTCTCTTCCAGCCCTCTCTTCCCTCTGCTGCCCTTGGGGCCCCCCAATAACCTGCTCTTGGGATTCTCCAGACCTCGTTCGGGGACATATTTTCGGGGGCGGCAGAGGAAATGTGGGGGCGGTTCTTGCGGAAACTGCCCGATAGTGGAGCATCTTCCGGTCATGGATCTCCTAGTCACTCCTCTGCCTGCTGTCTGGTGCATTCCTTGAAGGACCTTGTCCTTCGCTGACTTAGGAACATAGGAACATAGGAAGCTGCCATATACTGAGTCAGACCCTTGGTCCACCTAGCTCAGTATTGTCTTCACAGGCTGGCAGCGGCTTCTCCAAGGTTGCAGGCAGGAATCTCTCTCAGCCCTATCTTAGAGATGCTGCCAGGGAGGGAACTTGGAACCTTCTGCTCTTCCCAGAGCGACTCCATCCCCTGAGGGGGAATCTCTTGCAGTGCTCACACATCAAGTCTCCCATTCATATGCAACCAGGGCAGACCCTGCTTAGCTAAGGGGACAAGTCATGCTTGCGACCACCAGACCAGCTCTCCTCTCCACTTGAATGCCAAAGGAGGCAGTTGTTTGCCTGGGAAACATGTGCTAGGAAAGCCTAATTCTCCCAAGTATGGGCTCCCCAAATTCTGTATATGTGCCACACAATCGGTCCATTCTCATCCCCAAGTCCAGAGCAGAGGGCATGTCCAGCCAGGCTTTCAGACCTGTGCGTGCTCCCAAGAGCCGGCTGTGTGTTGGCAAAAATCGAGCTAGAAGAAGGAGGAAGTGATCTCCTGCTAGCTGCGATCTGGGGTAACATAGGAACAGAGGAAGCTGCTGTATACGGAGTCAGACCCTTGGTCCATCTCGCTCAGTATTGTCTTCACAGACTGGCAGCAGCAGCTTCTCCAAGGTGGCAGTCAGGAGTCTCTCTCCTAGCCCGATCTCGTTGGAGATGCTGCCAGGGAGGGAACTGGGAACCTTCTGCTCTTCCCAGAGCGGCCCCATTATCCCCTGAGGAGGAATCTCTTCCAGTGCTCACACTTCTAGTCTCCCATTCATATGCAACCAGGGCAGACCCTGCTTAGCTAAGGGGACCAGTCCTGCTTGCGACCACAAGACCAGCTTTCCGCTCCTAAAAAGATCTCAAGTACAGAGCCAGGAAAGATCTCAGGGAATATAGGAAGCTGCCATCTACTGAGTCAGACCCTTGGTCCACCTAGCTCAGTATTGTCTTCACAGACTGGCAGCAGCGGCCTCTCCAAGGTTGCAGGCAGGAGTCTCTCTCCCAGCCCTGTCTCGTTGGAGACGCTGCCAGGGAGGGAACTGGGAACCTTCTGCTATTCCCAGATCGGCTCCATGATCCCCTGAGGGGGAATCTCTTCCAGTGCTCACACTTCTAGTCTCCCATTCATATGCAACCAGGGCGGACCCTGCTTAGCTATGGGGACAAGTCATGCTTGCGACCACCAGACCAGCTCTCCTCCCTGGTAGAACAGGGCTGGTTTGGCTTTTCCTCCGCCCTACAGCAGAGCTGGTCTGGTGGTCGCCAGCATGACTTGTCCCCTTAGCTAAGCAGGGTCCGCCCTGGCTTGCATATGAAAGGGAGACTAGAAGTGTGAGCCCTGGAAGAGATTCCCCCGCAGGGGATAATGGGGCCACTCTGGGAAGAGCCGGAGGTTCCCTGGGGGCTTCCTTGAGGCGTCCCCTCTGGCTGCTTTGGTGCTGAGCCGGCAGGATCTTTTCAGTGGCTACCTTCCTCCTGCCACGTTGGGGTCACAGCCCATGGCAGTGCATAACAAATTGCTTCTCTGCCCCTGGCTGGGCTGATAAAGGGGTTTTGTTTCTCAGCTGGCTTCCTCGGTTAATTATTTCTGATCTGCTGGGGGGAGCCTCTCCGTGGTCCTGGGGTTGTCTCGGGAGCTTCGGAACATTTATTTTTAACCCCGTTAAACGCATCTACGACGAATAACTTTAGAGCTCCCGACTGCACCTGTCCCGTGAGATGGCTCGTTTCCTCACCATTGCTGGCGGGTGTCTTAATGCGAAGGGGGCCACCCCCTCTAAATCCGTGGGCCTTGAATTTGCATTGCAGGATCTCGATCTTCTTGGATTCCCCTGCTCACTGGGCAAAGAGGCACCTTTTACCGTGGTGATTCTCTTGATTTAGCAGGGGGAGAGTAACTGGCCCTATCCGTCCCCAGCGCAGTACTTCCTGTGACTGTTGCTGGTGTCTTATCTTAGGTTTCTTTGTAGAATGTGAGCCCTTTGGGGACAGGGAGCCATCTTATTTGTATGTTTTTTCTCTGTGTAAACTGCCCTGAGCCATTTTTGGAAGGGCGGTATAGAAATTGAAATAATAATAATAACACTAAAATGAAAGAATCTGCACAATAGTGAACTACAGTCTGTCTGCAGAAGAACTGTACTTTTATTCAATTGAAGCAAAATTGCATATAATTGCTGCTTTGGATAATTTATGTCACTTTTGCTACATGTGGGACGGGAGTGGGGGGGGGGGAACAGCTGTGTGTGGCACGGAAATCCCAGCCCTTGACAAATGCGGGAAATGCTCCCGAGCCCCTCCTGCGATTGGATCAGGCATGATCCACATACTTTTAAGGTTGGGCCAGATATTCTCCAGTTGTGATCTTCAGGTTGAAAACGTGGTGGGGTGGAAATATTTCCAAAAGAACACTCTGCAACTATTTGCTTGGAAATATCTTGTTCTGTGCCGTTGTACTGTATCTCTTATCTTCTGCTGCTTTGACACCGTATTTCCCCCGGCTGCTTTTTCTTTCTCTTTTCCTGGATAAGGACAAAGAAGATCCCACCCAATCAGGGATCCTGGGTCTATTTTATGTTCTTATTGACTTATTTATTACATTTATATCCTGCTCGTCCTCTAAGGAGCCCAGCATGGTTCCTTGTTTATCTTCACAACAACCCTGTGAGGTATGTTTATGTTTACCCTCACAACCACCCTGTGAGGTAGGTTAGGCGGAGAGATACATGACTGGCCCAGAGTCACCCAGTGAATTTCATGGCTGAATGGGGATTTGAACTCAGGTCTCCCCGGTCCTAGTCCAACACTCTAACCACTGCACTGCACTGTTCAGAGGTGCTTTTACCCCTGGACTTCTGGGCCGAAGGACCAGGACCTCCACACCCCCTGGGGGCCCACAAATCCTCTGTAGTCTTTCACGGGTGATGTGGTTTCCATGTTGCACTGCGGACCTGCACTGTGCTGGATGCCCAAGCATGACTCTGACCTCCACCTGGCAGCTGAGCATGACTTCTGCTTTAGAGATGGAGGGGGAGTAGGAAAAGAAATATGTGGGATGAGAATAGGTTAGGTTTCTGCTAATACATCTTTGCATAAATATACCTTTTTATCTTCTTACATTCTTGTGAGTTCAGTTGCTGTTTGTGCCCTCAAGAACCCACGTGTTAAAAATACGGCATGTGTCATGGAGTGTGTAGGTGTGTGTATGTGTGTGGGTGTGTGTGTAGGGTGATGACGCTTAACTTGCAGAGGGGGGGTAGGCTCCAAAGGCCTTTAGGTCCAGGCTCCGACATTTCCCAGGTGCACCTCTGCCCGTATTGTACAGAATGGTACCATTTAGCTGGTGAAAGCAAATGTAGTCAATTAAGAGCGAGGGCGGATAGACGGATGGACATTTTTGCAAGCAATGCTGAAAGGTCAAGGTGTGTTTAGACGCGGCTGGAAACGTGAAGCACTGGAAGTGGCTCAGAGTCCAGGCTGCTGTTCATAGGAGGGTGAAGTCTGTGTCCTGGCTTCGATGCCACACGCTTGAGCCGTGTGCCTGAGAGACTCACAGAAAGCCAACGCAGAGAGAGCCCAGCGTCCAAATGTGCTGGTTCACCTGGTAGAGCACCAGCGTTCTTGCTTTGAAGCCGGACCCCAATCGCTGGTGCTTTTCGGAAGCCCCCAGTTCATGCCCCTTACGCTCCACCTTCCCACGAGGAGCTCCTCGTTCATTCAGCACCAACCAGTTGCTCTTGTTTACCGTTGTAAAGCTTTGGGGTTCAGAGTTTTCTTTGTATTGATAATTGTGTCGATGTTTTAATGGTTTTTAGAGTGTGAACCGCCCAGGAAGTTGTTGTTTTTTGGAATAGGGCAGAATAGTAATATAAGCGCATCAGTCAAGCTGTTGGGAGCCAACGGGCGTTGCTCGCGGGGTCCAAACTCTGCCTTTCCTCTTTCCCCGCAGTCCGCTATGGCCCGCAGAGCGGCAGTGAAGTCACATCCTCCTCTGCCATCAACCACCACGGCGGCAGCGCTATGGTGACCACCAGCCAGGCCATACTCCAGCAAGTCTCCCCCGCCGGCTTGGATGCCAGCCACGGCCTGCTCTCTCCGGATGGTAAAATGGTGAGTTGCACACCTGGCTCCCTGCCGCCCAGGTGCCGATAAGATAAGAGAGGGCCTGTCGGGGGCTTCGCAAACAGGGTTTGGGCTCTTCGCTTCTTTTCTCACCCTCTGGTTTGCTTCTTTATTTTGCACGAGGCCCCCCGTCTTGAACAATGAAGCGTTTGTCGAGCCGGGGAGGGAGAAGTCCCGGGTGGCACGCAGTAAACGGCCGGCCGGCGCTCTGACCTCTCCGTTCCCTGGCAGCGGGTCGTGGTGCAAGTTTTGGACGTTGCCAATAAATGTGACAGAGCCCCCCTTCTCGGCATATTGATTGAATGCCTCCTAAAGTGGAGCTGCCGGGTGGATCCTGTTTGCTCTTCTCTGCCAATGGTGCATTCCCCTGGATTTGAGAACACACACACACACACACACACACACCACACACACACACACAGCCTGCAACCGCGAACTGGTTGATCGGTTAATCCGTTGAACAAGCTCTCGATCACAGCACAGAGTTGCCGACGCTTTGACGGGAACTATTCCTGGAGCTCTCCCTCCCCACCGGCCCATATTGATTGATTGATTGATTGTTAGATTTATATACCCCCTTTCATTAAAAACCATCCCAAGGCAAACAATCAATCCCATTTTCCTCCCAAATTTCCAGCCATTAAAATCTCCAGGATTCCTTGCCAGAGTCACCTGGAGATGGGTGCCAGTTTCTGGCAACGCCAGAGGTCTGGCCAGCCGGTCATAGAGCTGGACGGGGCCTCAAGAGACCATCTAGACCAACCTCCGGCTCAGGGCAGGAAAATCAGAGCCGGGGTATCCCTGCCAGGCGGCGTCCCAGCCTCTGCTTGAAAACCTCTGGGGAAAGGTCTTGATTTTGTGGTTGATTTTAAACTGTTGATTTGGTTTAACTTTTTATAGGTGTTTTAATTGTTTTTATGTTAGCCGCCCAGAGACGAAAGTTTGGGCAGTATATAAGTTGAGTTAACTAATTAACTAACTAACTAATTAATTAATTAGGAGGCCCACCCCCCGGTTCCATGGTCTACCTGCTCTTATCATTAATAAGTTTTTCCTAATGTTCAATCAACATCTACCTTTCTGCGCCTTCAGCCCGTTAGATCTCGCTCGGCCGTCTGGGGCCGCAAAGACCTTCCCCCACTTTCTATGTGAGAAAATTTGGGGGGGGGGAGAGAGATTTTTGAGTACTGGGTGGCTGTAGTGCTATAGCCAGCCCTGGGCACCTTTTAACCTCTGCCTCCAAGCCACCGAATGGCGCGGCAAGGAAGTTACTTGCCATGGGAGCAAGAGATTGCCAGTTCGAATCCCTGCTTGTATGCTTCCCAGAAGCATCTCTGTCGGGCAGCAGCGAGCTAGGAAGGTGCTGAAAGGCATCGTCCCATACTGCGCGGGAAGAGGCAATGGTAGACCCCTCCTGTATCCTACCAAAGAAAACCGCAGGGCTCTGCGGTCGCCCAGAGTCGACACCGATCCAACAACACAACTTTACTTTGCACAGGGAAACTTGGGCTTGGCCTAGGAATCCTGCTCGCCTTTTATGTCCAAGCATCACATGCCGGCTGGGCCTGGGGGCACGTGGTCCCTGTCTGTGGCTCGGCCCTCGGGGCCCTCCTTCGGGAGAGCGTGTCGCCGCCCGGTGTGCTTTGCTGCTTATCAGGGGGCCGCATTCTTTCCCGGTCAAGTGACTCCCTCCCCGGCCGCTTTATGAATTCATATTTTCCGGCCCTAATGGCTTTGCTCCAATGTGCTGGTGCGTTACTTGGTTTCTGTCAATGGTTTGTTTTTGTTCCACATGCATGCCTGGCGGAGGCGAACTGTCCTTGAGGAGTGCCTCCTCCCTCGGGGTAAGAATCCTGCCGGAGGAATGGTGCTGGGCTGGGGAGACCACTCTGGGGTGTTTTCTGTCTCCCTTTCCTTTCTTGGGGCCGGACGCTTCGCCGGGCGCTTTGCTCTCCGAGCCTGGGAAGGGGCCTGTTTTTGTGAGGGTGGCGGTACCCGCGTCCCGTTTCCAAGAGCACCCTGGGTTACCCGCATGCAGCGGTCCACAGAGAGGGCGCCGGACGCTGCATGTGCATGGGCGGGCATAACTCTCCCTGTGTTCAGAAGATCGGTTGCTTCGTTGGCTGCCCACAGATTAAATCCCATGGGGATCGGCTTGTCTCCGTGGCTTTTGGGCAGCATTGGGCTGGTGAGCAGCAGCAGCGGAGGTCAGCACCTCAGAAGGGTCCGTTCCTGATTTCCGAGCCCCTCTCCGTGCACATAGCTCTTGTGGGGTGGGGTGTTGCGTAGCTGCCGAGGGCCTCTAACATTTGGAGCCAGACCCCATTAGAAGCCCATCAGATGCTCGAGGTATTTTCCACCATAGCAAACCATTAAAGTCTCTCTCCAGGATTTCTGGGGGCTGATGTCGCCCTCTGAATCTTTCAGCTGGAGGAGTAGCAACGGTAGGAAAGGGTTCTGAGCATCCCTCAAACACAGCCTGCCCAGGACTGTGCCATCTTTTTTTTTTTCTTGGCATCATGTTTTCCTGCTGGCAGCGTCATTTGCACCTCTCTCTCTCTCTCCGCCCATCAGTAACGAGAGCTGTGCGGCCTTCAGGCTGGCCATTTGTCAGGTGCAGCTACGGTATGTGGGCCCCGCACAGCTCTACCTGGCAAATGGCCGCCTGCAGGCCCATGTGGCTCTCAATAACGGCAGGGATTGGAGTAGGGTGGGAGAAGCCGTTGGAAATGGAGCTGCCGGGTCCCAGAGGCAGTTGAGCCTTGTCGCTCCCCCCCCTTCTGCACAAGGTCAAAAAGAGATGCCTCTTATGGCTCAGCAGTGAGTGGCCAGTGACCGGTGTGTGCTGAACACACCCCTTAGAACATGTGCCAGTGTAAAAATGCCAGACTTCACGGAAACACTCCTCGATGGTATAAACTCTGCCGTTTCCCCCTTGAGGCGTTTTTCTCTCTCTCTCTCTCGTCCATTTATTAGCAGCTCCTCTCGGACCCTGGTCTAACGATGCCCGTCTTCATTTGTTTGGGCATCCTGGTGATGGCCCACGAGTGAGAATATTCCAAAAATTCATCTTGGGGGGTTATTTTCCTTGGCTGGGCTTGACTGATTCATGTCACACTGGCTGGTTTTTATCGGTCTCCCTCTCCCTTGGCTCGGGAGGCATAGTTCTCTTCTGAGACAACCTGGTCTTCCATTCAGGAAGTCAATTCCTGACTCCCTCGGCCAGGGTCACGGAGCGCTCGACAAACAGAGTTGCCCTGGGATTCTTCCTGAAACGGCGGGCAAAATTTTGGGTGGCCCTTCTTTTTCCTCCTCTGTCGGAAATATGAAGGAAGTGAAAGACATTTTGATAAGATGAGCAGCATTCTCAGGTGCGTCTCTGAAAGGCCACCTAGGCAGAGCAAAATCTGGGGTGAGCTTGGGAGTCGGGTTGCCAGCTTACTTTACTTTACTTTACTTTACTTTACTTTGCCAGCTTACTTTGCCCGGAGCCCTTTCCTCCCTGCCCCAATATTTTTCAGAATACCGTGAAATTCTTCCCTAGTCATCGGGAGATTTCTGCTGCCTCCTCCTAGAGACGCCAAGCCAAACTGGGCAAGTCGGGCATCCCAAGAGGGCAGCTTAGCAGCCCTTACATCCGGGCCAGGGTGTGTGTGGTGTGCATGTGTGTGTGTAGACAGACGTAGGGTTGCCAACTCACACTCTTTGAAGCAATTGCTGGAGGTCCCCCCTCCTCCTTCCCTTGGATTTTTCTCCAATTTTTTTCACAAGACCAAGCCATGAAAACATAGGAAGCTGCCATAGACTGAGTCAGACCACTGGTCTATCTAGCTCAGTACTGTCTTCACAGACTGGCAGCGGCTTCTCCAAGGTGGCAGGCAGGAGTCTCTCTCCCAGCCCTCTCTCGTTGGAGATGCTGCCAGGGAGGGAACTGGGAACCTTCTGCTCTTCCCAGAGTGGCAGCTCCATCCCCTAAGGGGGAGAATCTTTTCCAGTGCTCACACTTCTAGTCTCCCTTTCATATGCAACCAGGGCGGACCCTGCTTAGATAAGGGGACAAGTCATGCTTGCGACCACCAGACCAGCTCTCCTCTCCTAAAAAGATCTCAAGTACAGAGCCAGGAAAGATCTTGGGGGATATAGGAAGCTGCCATCTACTGAGTCAGACCCTTGGTCCACCTTGCTCAGTATTGTCTTCACAGACTGGCAGCGGCTTCTCCAAGGTTGCGTCTAAGAGGCCGCTGGAGGTGGATATGCCAATTGCTGGGAACTCCAGCTTGGAGGGTTTGCTCAGACACCGATATATCTAGGGCTTCTGAGGAAAGCTCAAAAGCGTCCAAAACGAGAAGTCGTCTTTCGGAAGGGTCGCATGGCGCAGCCCTGCGTGGCAGGAGTTCTCTTGAGCATTGGGGTCGATCCCGTGTGGAACTGACGGGGTCTCTCTTTCCTTGGCAGATCACGGTTTCTGGAGGCGGACTCCCCCCGGTCAGCACCCTCACCAACATCCATAGCTTCCCCCATCATAACCCACAACAGTCCCAGAATCTCATCATGGCCCCGCTCTCCGGAGTGATGGCCATCACGCAAAGTAAGTGCTTTCCTCCTGCCTTGGTGGGGACTCCGTTCTGGGGTTTGGGGTGGGTGGGTGGGTAGTCAGCAACTGGACCCACACAGCTTACACACACACACCCAGACACACACCCATTGTCAGCCCAGAGGCAAAGGAGAAGGATGGAGAACAGGGTGGATAAGCCGTTTCCAAAAACATTACAAGTCAATAATGAGGGAGGGGAGCACATTCCGAAGCCATTAAAAAAAGCCTCCCCAAGTGCCCAAGAAGACCCTCAGCCCTTCACTGTGTGTTGTTGTTTTTTTAAACTGTGTATTTTTCATTTAAAACAAAACAACAATAGAAAGAATGTATCCTAGGGAACATGGTATACCAAAACCGTTCAGCACGATTCATATAAAAAAGGACAAACGAAACAACCGCATTGTTTTAAACACTAATACCGTATTTTATGGACTATAAGACTCACTTTTTTCCTCGAAAAATATCCGCCCAAATTCAGGAGCGTCTTATATGTTTTAACAGTTTAATATGTTAAAACTCTGAAAAACTGGATTAAAATTAAGGTGCGTCTTATAGTCCGTAGCGTCTTATAGGCCGTAAAATACGGTATCTTAAATACCTGTTGCAAGGGAAGAGCAGCAGGAAAGGGGGCGTGCCCTCTGCCTGTGGACTTCCCAGGATGCTGGGCTAGGTGGGCCTTGGGCCTGATCCAGCGGGGCTCTTCTTCTGTCTTTTTCTCATTAAATATGTATCGTCTTTGACCACTCTGGCCTTATATAAGTGGACTTGGGATTGTCAATACAATGGGGCAATCCTTACAAATAACGTTAGGAACCTAGGAAGCTGCCATATACTGAGTCAGACCCTTGGTTCACCTAGCTCAGTATTGGCTTCACAGACTGGCAGCGGCTTCTCCCAGGTTGCAGGAAGCAGGAGTCTCTCTCCCAGCCCTATCTCATTGGAGATGCTGCCAGGGAGGGAACTGGGAACCTTCAGCTCTTCCCAGAGCGGCTCCATCCCTTGAGGGGAATATCTTGCAGTGCTCACACTTCTAGTCTCCCATCCAAATGCAAACCAGGGCAGACCCTGCTTAGCTAAGGGGACCAGTCATGCTTGCGACCACCAGACCAGCTTTCCTCTCCTCAAAAGATCTCAAGTACAGAGCCAGGAAAGATCTTAGGGGATATAGGAAGCTGCTATTTACTGAGTCAGACCCTTGGTCCACCTAGCTCAGGATTGTCTTCACAGACTGGCAGCAGCGGCTTCTCCCAGGCTGCAGGCAGGAGTCTCTCTCCCAGCCCTATCTCGTTGGAGATGCTGCCAGGGAGGGAACTGGGAACCTTCTCCTCTTTCCAGAGCAGCTCCATCCCCTAAAAGGGGAATCTCTTCCAGTGTTCACACTTCTAGTCTCCCTTTCATAATGCAACCAGGGTGGACCCTGCTTAGCTAAGGGGACCAGTCATGCTGGCGACCACCAGACCAGCTCTCCTCTCCTAAAAAGATCTCAAGTACAGAGCCAGGAAAGATCTTAGGGAATATAGGAAGCTGCCATCTACTGAGTCAGAGCCTTGGTCCACCTAGCTCAGTATTGGCTTCACAGACTGGCAGCGGCTTCTCCCAGGTTGCAGGCAGGAATCTCTCTCCCAGCCCTATCTCCTTGGAGATGCTGCCAGGGAGGGAACTTGGGAACCTTCTGCCTGCAAGCAGGCAGGGGCTCTTTCCCTGAGCTACGTCCCCATCCCTTCAGGGGAATACTGTTAATCCCTTGCCAAGGACGGTTTCCCCAATCGCGGTTTTGGGTATCCACGACTGGGAAATTGCGACCTGTCTCGCCAACTATGACCTGAGTATCCACAGTTGGGTGAGATTTTTTTTAGGGATTTGAGGGTTCTTCCCCCAATTTTGGGGGGGCTCAGAGGTTCAATCCACTCATTCCTCTTGCTAAGCCTGCCAACGCCTTGCGATTTTGAGTGGGTTTTTGATTTTGAGTGGTTTTTTTGTGGTTCAAAGGTGACTTCGAGCTCTTGGGGGGTTTTCCAACATTTTCCAGAGGTTCACTCTGCTCACTCCTCTTGCTTATTTTTTGGTGATTTTAAGGGGTTCCGGGTGATTTTTGGTAATGGTTTGGTATTTTTTCCTTCGATCCTTTTGGGGTTTTTTCCCCTGACCACAGTTCCCCTCACCCTCCCGACTCCCCTTGATTTCAGTGGCTCGGTTTGGCCAGAACGGCGCCCTGGCGCTTGGCCAAGAATGACTCCGTCTTGCAGGGCTCACACGTGGCATTTCCGGTTTAAGGGCAAACCCGGGGGGGGGGCACCAGCTTAGCAAAAGGGACCCTCCTTGCAAGCACAAGACCGGCTCTCCTCCCTGGACGGCTTGCCCTCAGAGAGGCTCTGACGCGGGGTGGTGGTTTGTCTTGAGCGGAGGTTCCCCGTATTCTGGGTCAGCCTTCCCCCGTCCCTGGGGGTTGGGGGATCTGCCTTGCCCCCACCTGGCCACCCTTTGAAATCCCGCGTGGCACCCTCCGTGGCCTGGTAGGCTCCGTGGCCCGGAAGCCTCCAGCGGCTCCCTCCGTGGTCCGGTATTCTGGGTCAGCCTTCCCCCGTCCCTGGGGGTTGGGGGATCTGCCTTGCCCCCACCTGGCCACCCTTTGAAATCCCGCATGGCACCCTCCGGCGTGTGGCACCCTCCGTGGCCCGGAAGCCTCCAGCAGCTCCTTCCCCCCCCCCCCCCCGCAGGCCTCAGCAGCTCCCAGGCGCAGAGCGTGCCGGTGATCAACAGCGTGGCCAGCAGCCTGGCGGCCCTGCAGCCCGTCCAGTTCGGCCAGCAGCTGCACAGCCCGCACCACCACCAGCAGCTGATGCAGCCGTCGCCCAGCGGGATGGGCCAGCAGCCCTTCATGACGCAGCTGCAGAATTCGCACAGTAAGCAGGGATGCCGGGGGGGGGGCGGGGATGCCGGGGGGGCGGGGCGCTGGCCCGTGGCCACTAGGAGGGCCCGGAACGCCACCAAACGGCACACACACACACCCTACTCCCGGGGGCTGATTCAAGCCTCAGGACCTTGGTATATGATGCTCTCACCCAAGGCTTGCTTTGTCGATGTGGGGTGCCCCGACTCCTGGAAGCTGTTGTGGGCACAGTTGCTCTACCCCCCCCCCCGGGGTGGGCAATTGTGGCCCTCCGGCTCTCGCTGAACTACAACTCCCATCATCCCCAGCCACAGAGGGTGGGAGTTGTTATTCAGCAGCGGCTGGAGGGCCTACACTCTGCTTTGAAGAGGACGGGTCTCTGCCCCAAAGAGCTTCCAGTCTAAATCCCAACGGAGTGAAGGGGCGATAGAGCTACCCATGCAAGAGTCGGCGTGGTTAGAACGGGGGGGGGAGCACTAGAGGAAGAGAATCGGGCCGCACCAAATGCAACTGCAAAGGAGGAGACCAAAGTCCCCCGGTGCTGTGATCTTGTCTATTATTATTATTATTATTATTATTATTATTATTATTATTATTATTATTATCATCATCATCATCATTATTCGATTTCTATACCACCCTTCCAAAAATGGCTCAGGGCAGTTTAAGCCCTCCCATCGTCCTTAGCCATAATAAATGGTTGCTGGGGATGATGGGAGTTGTAGTCCCGCAGCATCTGGAGAGCCCAGGGGGCCTCCCCTTGGGTTGGAGAGTGGGGCTGAGGCCAGGGAGAGTTTGCATCCTGCCTGACTCTCGGGCTAAGCGACCTGGGTGTTGTAGGGCTAAGCCAGGGGGTGGGTGGGGGTGGGGGAGGGAGCATTGAGCCCCCCCACCCACCCTCCGCTCCTTGGAGGGAGGAGAAGCGCCAGATGTGGCTTCAGCTGGGAAGAAGGGCTGGCCTCCCACGCACTCTTCTCTCGGAGTCAGTCACCAGGAATTTGGCCAGACTTGCTTCGCAACCCCTCCGGCCTTTGGGGATGTGCCGCTTTGCACCCTCGTCTCCATCCGAAACAAAAGCCAGGCGGCCTGTTTGCTCCCTCTGATGCCGACGGCATCAGCCCCAAAGAATGGCTGCGTTCCCCCCCCCAACCCCCGGCCGGGCGGTCCTGGAAACGACGGTGCCCAAGAGGGCGGTGGGCGGTCTGCCTCTCCTTCCCTTCCCTCTCAAGCCACAGAAGAAGGGCTGTTCTTTGGTTTCCCCCCCGCCCCTCTGCAGTGTACACGCACAAGCAAGAGCCCCCACAGTATTCCCACACGGCCCGGTTCCCGTCGACCATGGTCGTCACGGACCCCAGCAGCATCAGCTCGTTAACCAACCTGCCTTCGAGTAAACAGGTAAATGGAGATGCCACGTTCTGTTGGGTTCGGGTGGGGACGACGACACAGGCATGCCAAATCCTCCTGTCCGAAGTGTGTCCGGGTGGGAGCTGGAGTCCTGCCCATTAGCACAAGCGGATGTGAGCTTAATGTGTTTTGTGGATGCGTGGATTACGGATGCATGGATTTTGTGGATGCGTGGATTACGGATGCATGGATTTTGTGGATGCGTGGATTACAGATGCATGGATTTTGTGGATGCGTGGATTACGGATGCATGGATTTTGTGGATGCGTGGATTACGGATGCATGGGTTTGTGGATGCATGCATGTTTTGTGGATGCATGGATTACGGATGCATGGATTTTGTGGATGCATGGATTACGGATGCATGGATTTTGTGGATGCATGGATTACGGATGCATGGATTTTGTGGATGCATGGATTACGGATGCATGGATTTTGTGGATGCATGGATTACGGATGCATGGATTTGTGGATGCATGGATTACGGATGCATGGATTTTGTGGATGCGTGGATTACGGATGCATGGATTTTGTGGATGCGTGGATTACGGATGCATGGATTTTGTGGATGCGTGGATTACGGATGCATGGATTTCGTGGATGCGTGGATTACGGATGCATGGATTTGTGGATGCATGGATTACGGATGCATGGATTTTGTGGATGCGTGGATTACGCATGCATGGATTTTGTGGATGCGTGGATTACGGATGCATGGATTTTGTGGATGCGTGGATTACGGATGCATGGATTTGTGGATGCGTGGATTACGGATGCATGGATTTTGTGGATGCGTGGATTACGGATGCATGGATTTGTGGATGCATGCATGTTTTGTGGATGCATGGATTACGGATGCATGGATTCGCGGATGTGTTTTGTGGATGCGTGGATTACGGTCCGATCCCACCCTCCCTCCAAGGAGTTCAGCTGCTCTATACCTGGCCCTCCACCCTCCATTGGGGCCTCCCCAACAACCCTGCAAGGGAGGTGAGGCCGAGCAAAAGGGACCGGCCCAAAGCCGCCCGTTCCGGCACGTGGCGGGGGGAACGGTGGATCGGATCCCAAGTCTGAGCGTCGCCTCGGGACGTGGCTGTCCGTGCCGCACGGCACCAGCTCTCCCGAGGGGGGTCTCAGCTCAGACGCTGGTGTGCAGCCGGCCCCTGAGAAGTGAGCGGTGCAGAATCTGGCCCCTCCATGAAGGCGGGGACCTGGGGAGCCCCCTCCGACGCGGCCTGCCGGTGAGGGCAGCCCGGCCCTCTTCGTGCGGCTTCGCACCTGCAGGGCTCAGTAACGGGCGTGGGGCGTGCTGGGACGGAAAACCCTTTCGGGCCAGGCAAAAAAAGGGCCCCCTCTCCTTGTTTTCCTTCTGCAGAGGCTTCACAGGCTGTGGGAAATATGCAACCTCTATCGATTAGTAGATAGCTGGGGAGAGAAAGCCTTGAACTTCTCGACAGATAAGCGGGCGTTTTTTTAGGCGTGCCGGGAGAGGAAAGGGAAAGGGGAAAGGCGGCTGATGGGTTTCCCAGGCAGGAGCCGCGTGGCCCGGAGGATCCCCGAAGGGGGGCCGAGCGGGTGGGGGGGGGCATTCACGGGGATCGGGTGCTCTGTCTGGGCGTGGCTTGTCCGTAAGAGCCACGGGGGCGGGGGCGGGGCGTGTGCCAAGAAATGTTTCAAATAAATAAATAAATAAAATAATCAATGAATCTGGCAAGGCACGGCGGCCTCTGGTTCCTGGCTGCTCCATGGGTGCCTCTCTCTCTTATCCCGGGGAGCCACGCAGGCTGCAGGCTGGCCCGCAGGCGCAGCATGACCTGTTGGATGGCTGGCCTGCAGCCCAGGCGACTCCGGTCCACGCCAGGGCAGGGAGGCGAGTGAGCGGCGTGGACGTTGCTGCAGGGAACCAGAGGGCCCTCGCTGGACGCCTCTGTGGGATGAGCCGCCGCTGCCTGGTTGCCCAAGCCCGGCCTGCCGAGATCCTCAACCCGTGGGAGAGCCGCCTGCGCACCTGTTGAACTTCCCACCTTCCGTAGCAGGTGTGGGGGGGACGGGGACGCCAGCCGACCCGTCTCCCTTGGCCAGGCGGCCAGGCACGTCTGCACCCCTCCAGGAATCCCATTTCCTCTGCCAGGCTCCGCTGATTCACCGCCAGGCACTCAACCCTAACTTGGGGCCCTTGATGGATGACTCGGTCCTTGCCCTCCCGGTGACTTTGAGGCTTGCCTGTTGCGACAGGCCCACCGGGATACGGGAAGCCTCCCGGCCTCACAGCCCGGCAAGACATGACTTGTTTGGCCGTGCCGGGGCGTCTGGATAGCGCTCGGGTCCTTTGGCGGTGGGGGGGATACCAGCCCTCCTCGGGAGCAGGGGAGAGCCAGAAAGCTCCTCTGAGCTGGGTCCGCTCCTCTCTCCCCCATTCCACCCCAGTGCTAAGGAGAGCTGTGCAGCCTGCAGGCTGGCCATCAAAAGTTAAAAAGTTAAAAAGTTAAAAAGTTGAGAGGGCCATTCGCCCCAATTTAGGGGTCCTGCTCATGGACTACCAAAAAGGGAATACTTTTGGGGGGGGGGCTTAGTTTTCATCAAAGCGGCCACTTCCCCGCCAAACTTGACATTTGGTGCGTTACCGTATTTCACGGACTATACGACGCTACGGACTATAAGACGCACCTTAATTTTAATCCAGTTTTTCAGAGTTCTAACGTATCAAACAGTTAAAAAACATATAACACGCTCCTGAATTTGGGCGGATATTTTTCGAGGGGAAAAGTGAGTCTTATAGTCGTCATAGAATACGGCAACTAGAGTTGCAACCGAGACAAATTAATCCGGCAACACCGTCTGAAATTAATCCGGCAACACGTCTGAAAAACAACTGTTAAAACATATAAGACGCTCCTGAATTTGGGCGGATATTTTTCGAGGGGAAAAAGTGAGACTTATAGTCCATGAAATATGGCAACTAGAGTTGCAACCGAGACAAATTAATCCGGCAACACGTCTGAAATTAATCCGGCAACACATCTGAAAAACAACTGTTAAAACATATAAGACGCTCCTGAATCTGGGCGGATACTTTTCGAGGGAAAAAGTGAGTCTTATAGTCCATGAAATACGGCAACTAGAGTTGCAACCGAGGCAAATTAATCCAGCAACACCGTCTGAAAAACGAATATGGATTGTTTTGCATAGAAGTCCCGCTCCCAGATTCAGGGGGGCAGGTACCAAGTCTGGCTCCTTTCACCGACACGGGCGTCTGCAGAGACACAGACAGGCACCAATCTCAAAAGAACGCTTGTTTTAATTGTTGTTTTGTTTTAATTGTTTTAATCCCCAACTCTGCATGGCTTTCCTTTTATTCCCCCCCCCCCAGTGCCCACTTCAAGCGTGGTGATGTTCCACACACCTGACTCCTTGTGCATCTTGTGACCGGAAACGACTTCTCCGCAGCCCTCCTGCCAGTGCCTGCTGGCGACAGGGTCCTGGGTTCGGATGCTGCCGTGGCTGAACGCAGACTGCCTGTCTGGAGTTGGTTTCAAGCTCGGGGGACCTCTCTGGCCTTCCAGAGACACGACCTTCCCGGTGACTTTGGAAGGGGGACGGAAGTCCTCGGAGACGGAGCTTCCCCCCCCGCAGTATTTTCCAAGACTTGATTGTCTCGAGGGACTCGAGAGCGTATTTTCCTTCCAGAGGGTGTTTTGCCTCTCACAAGGGAGACGAGAACAAAATCGATCCTGAGAAGGAGCTTAAAGCAGAGTGAAAAGTGGGAGATCAGTCCTATTTATACGGTTACAGCCTCCGCCCGAAGGGACGGGGGAGAGGAATCGGGAGCTGTTACTTCGGGCCGGAAAGGAGGGACTGCCTGCGCTACTGAAGGGAGCCCATGGAGCTGCCGATAAAGAAATGCCCCCTTTCCGGCTCCCCTCCTCCTTGTCCTGGTGGCCGTCCACAGAGATGTATATTAAAGAAGTGCTCTTCAATAGATGTATATGGATTTAAGTGCAATTCCCCCCACCTGTACATAGCCTCAATAGATTCTCGTATTCTCTCTCTTTCTCTCTTGGTAATGCAATAATTCAGTCTGCAACATTTCCCTGGTTGTGTTGGATGAACACAAGGTGGGAGCAGGGGCGACGTAGACCAGAATGGTCATCTACCTTCACTTCCAGCAGGGTCTTTTGGGTGGGGAGACTGAAGGCACATGAGTCTTGTGCACAGTGACACATCAAAAGGGGAGGCAGGGACAGGAAGCTGCCATATACTGAGTCAGTCCCTTGGTCCATCTAGCTCAGAACTGTCTTCACAGACTGGCAGTGGCTTCTCCAAGGCTGCAGGCAGGAGTCTCTCTCCCAGCCCTGTCTCGTTGGAGATGCTGCCAGGGAGGGAACTTGGGATCTAGATGCTCTTCCCAGAGCGGCTCCATCCCCTGAGGGGAATCTCTTCCAGTGCTCACACTTCTAGTCTCCCTTTCATAGGCAACCAGGGCAGACCCTGCTTAGCTAAGGGGACAAGACATGCTTGCGAGCACCAGACCAGCTTTCCTCTCCTCAAAAGATCTCCAGTACAGAGCCAGGAAAGATCTTAGGGAATATAGGAAGCTGCCATCTACTGAGTCAGACCCTTGGTCCACCTAGCTGAGTATTGTCTTCACAGACTGGCAGCAGCGGCTTCTACCAGGTTGCAGGCAGGAGTCTCTCTCCCAGCCCGATCTCGTTGGAGATGCTGCCAGGGAGGGAACTGGGAACCTAGATGCTCTTCCCAGAGTGGCTCCATCCCCTGAGGGGGAATCTCTTCCAGTGCTCACACTTCTAGTCTCCCTTTCATAGGCAACCAGGGCGGACCCTGCTTAGCTAAGGGGACAAGTCCTGCTTACGACCACCAGACCAGCTTTCCTCTCCTAAAAAGATCTCAAGTACAGAGCCAGGAAAGATCTGAGGGAATATAGGAAGCTGCCATCTACTGAGTCAGACCCTTGGTCCACCTAGCTCAGTATTGTCTTCACAGACTGGCAGCAGCGGCTTCTACCAGGTTGCAGGCAGGAGTCTCTCTCCCAGCCCGATCTCGTTGGAGATGCTGCCAGGGAGGGAACTTGGGAACCTTCTGCCTGCAAGCATAGAGATGCTCTTCCCAGAGTGGCCCCATCCTCTAAAGGGAATATCTTGCTCACACACGTAGCTGCCCATTCAAATGCAGGCCAGGGCAGACCCTGCTTAGCAAAGGAGACGATTCATGTTCACTACCGCACGGCCAGCTTTCCTCCCTGCAGGATGCAAATCGTCTGGGTGGTTTTGTCTCCTAATGGTATTCTGGGAACTGTAGTTCTCTAAGTTGGGGCTAGGGACCTCTGGCCAGGAATCCTTAGGTGCAAATGGTGCATTTCAGGGCTGCAAAACAGCCACTGCCCCTTTCCTCTCCATGACGTCAAGTAGAACGTACCTCAGAAGATGAGGTTAAGGTGGTCTACATTTCTCTGTTCTCCATCCACTTGTTGGGCTGCTTCATTGGTGAGGGAAGGGTGGAGCTGTGGTGGGAGGGAGATGAAATATGGGGCTGCCATATTTTGGGGCACCCACCCATTGTCACGGTCTGGAAGCCAGACCCCTTGCTACCAGGGGAGGAGGCTGAAGACCTATCAGATGGGGAGGGCTGCTGGGGCCAGAAACCAGCTCCAGAAATAACGCCCCCCCAGGAAGGAGGTCTCACCTTGCACAGCCTGAGAAGGTGGCCTTGCCCTCCTGTGCTCCAGAAACAAATCCAGAAATAGGCTCCCCGGCACGGCTGGAGCCAGGGTTTGAAAAACAAGGCACTCTCCCTTTCAGCACCAACAGGTCCTGCCCCAGGGGTGGCGCTGGAGGTATTGGTCTGAGGCCCGGACCACCCAAGCCCTCCGCTGGTGCCAGACCATTGCTGGAGCAACATCCAAACTGGTTGCCTGAGGACACCGCCTCGTAGCCAGCCTGCTCTTACCCAGGGAGCTGTCCGTGGTCCTGCTTCTCTGCCGAGATCTCTGCTGATGCATTTCACCCAAGAGGCCCCAACCGGGCGTACATTTACTGCAGTGGCTCCTTGAAGTCTCCACACGCTCACCAAGTTCTAGTTTTGTGGGTAAAAGCCACAACAATTCCATTGATAGAAAACGGCTGTGTCGGAGTTAGGGTTGCCAACTGACCGGAAGAAAACTGGCATGACCTGGACTCCTGTGCTTTTAACAGTAGAGTGATCTAGAACAATCAGCAGGAGAAGACTTTAATAGAGTATTATCACCAGTTCTAGTTTTGTGGGTAAAAGCCACAACAATTCCATTGATAGAAAACGGCTGTGTCGGAGTTAGGGTTGCCAACTGACCGGAAGAAAACTGGCATGACCTGGACTCCTGTGCTTTTAACAGTAGAGTGATCTAGAACAATCAGCAGGAGAAGACTTTAATAGAGTATTATCACCAGTTCTAGTTTTGTGGGTAAAAGCCACAACAATTCCACTGATAGAAAACGGCTGTGTCGGAGTTAGGGTTGCCAACTGACCGGAAGAAAACTGGCGTGACCTGGACTCCTGTGCTTTTAACAGTAGAGTGATCTAGAACAATCAGTGGGAGAAGACTTTGATAGAGCATTAGCACCTGATTTCTGCAGAACAAGCTGTTATTAAAATCACAGGACCAGGAAAACGGCAACTCTCATAGATATGCCCCCCTCCCGTGCCAGATCCAAGGTCCTAGTCCCAGAGCGGTATTAAATGGAGTGGTATTAAATGTCATGCCAATGCTATGCAAAGAGGGCGAGGCGATGGAATGACACCCCATCTGCACAGAAAAGAAAACAAAACCCTATTTGGATTCAACAAACCTATCCAAACCTCAATAAAGAGTCCAAATATTATATGCTAATATTTTGATATAATAGTCAGAAAATGGTATGGATGGAAAAATGCCTAGACTACATTAAATATCATAAATTCAAATAAATATAAGTATTTATGTCCCAATAAACTTTGTAAAAGATGATCACTGAGATAGTCTCTGGATATCCAGCTGGAAGGCTTAGCTATTAAATCCAATCATTCATTTCAAAAATGTCACGTTGTGGATGAAGTGTAGAAAAATATTCCCATGTGTGGTCGCAGTATCTAGTTAGCCTTAAAAGAAACCGTCCCTCTGCTCTCATGTTGAGATTACGTAGAAACTGCCGAGAGCTGGATGCTTTCTATAGACAAGCCAATACTTTGAAATCTCCACTTTTGCAAAGAAGCTACTCCATGCAATTTATTTTAAAAAGCCTTTTATAGGGCGACAGTTTGGGATCGAGGAAGATTATTTACTTCTCAAAATAAGAAGGAAACGCCTAATAGGAGGATTATTCTGATCACCCATGATACACATTCTCGGGTTTTACAGCAGATAATTAGAAGGCATTGGCATCTATTATGAGACCGTCCAGGATGAAAACAACAAGTTATGTTTGCCCATAAAAAGAGTGTGAACTGGACATATATGTTAGCACATAGCGACCGACTGAACAGTTGTATCAGAGGAGTCCCATCCATAAATGGAAATATACCCAAGGGACAATTTCGATGTGGCCGCTGTTCAGTTTGTGGCAACTGTGAAAACACCGTAACGTCCCGAAACCCCCAGAATCCAAGCATATACCACATCCGGGATCTTTTCAACTATAGTAGCGAGGGAATTATTCACATCATACAATGTCCGTGTGGATGTTGGGATGGCTAGAAGGCTGGAAATAATAGAACACAAAAGTTGCATTTGAAATAAGAAAATGCAGGCTTGCTTGGTGGAACATTTCATTGAATTTCCAACATCAGGCACAGAGTCTGAAGTTGTGGTGTATAGAACCGGCCCCCTAGCAGGAGAACAGATGTTAATACCTGGTGGGCACGAAGATAATTTTATTGGGATTCATACGCTGAGAATGTGGCTTCTCCTATGACCTGAATGAGGCAGTCAATTAGCTCTTGCATTACTGGCCACGGTTTTTGATTTTATCCACGGATATCCTTTGTGTATAGGTATCAATTTTTGACACACTGATGGTTCAATTTAAAAAAAAATGTTTTCATGCTTAGTATTTGGGTATGGATGTACATGGTCTGTGTATGCAGTCTCGTGTGTATTGTATGTTCTGTTTCAAATCTATACATGTTTTGTGGTGCTTTCGTTCAGGTGAGTAAGTTGCCGCAGGATTAGAAGGCTGGGTGCTTAATTTAGTGGTGCTGCCAGATGCTTTCAGTCCCTTCATGGAGAAAAGTCAGACAGAATCTATTTAGGCCATTCGAATGCAGCTAGTAAAAAAAAAGCTGAAGGGAGAACCGTTCAGCCCTCATGTTGAGTGGAGATTGCTAGCAGAAGTAAGGATCTTTCAGACAGTAAGTGGTCTAGATCAGGGATTCTCAACCTTGGGTCCCCAGATATTTTTGGACTTCAACTCCCATAATCCCCAATCAAAGGCCACTGGGACTGGGGATTATGGGAGTTGAAGTCCAAAAACACCTGGGCACCCAACGTTGAGAATCCCTGCTAGTCTAGATGGTCTTCAGGAGAATTGACATCTTGAGAAAGTTGCAGGTTACTATGCTAGTGCAGTGTGAGACATTAATCTTCATGAAGACTAATTAATTAGTATGTGTTTCTGGTTCGTTTTGTTCTGGATAACTAGTTAATCCAGTGACTGAAATTCAGCCTACTTTGAGTATGCATATGGAAACTTGTATTAATATTGGATTTGTGTTACCAGCCTTTATTAAGTGGCATTATCCTGTATATTTTGTCTCATCTTATAGTGAAATATTGTTAAATATTATACATATATAGGTGGTGATGTGGCAGTATCTCTCCGTGGGAGCTCGGTTAGATTTGATTTATCCCCTCTGGCCTGTTGATTCCTTTAAATTATAATTTATTATGCGATTTTTTTGTCTTGTAAAGTGGTCCCTTTGAGATCCTACGATAGAGACAGACAGACAGACAGACTCTCTATCTATATTCTCTCTCTCTCTCTCTCTATATATATATATATATACTGTATATCTATATCTATATCTATATCTATATCTATATCTATATCTATATCTATATCTATATCTATATCTATATCTATCTATCTATCTATCTATCTATATCTGCCACTGAAGAAAATTTGGTCTAGTTGAAAAGTGTCTGGTGAGAGCATAAGTCTGACTGGATGCTGACAAAACTATGATCTGATACTCCATCTTTTAATTAAAATAAGATGCTGTGACCACATGGGGATATTTCTCTACACTTTTCCCCATTCATCGACAACATGACATTTTCAAAATGAGCTATTGGATTAAATCCTTCCAGTTGGATATATAGAGATTACCTTTGTACTTTATTTTTATTATAGATGTCAAACTTTATGGATACATATAGATATATTTTTATTGATCTGGATGCATTATATTTAATGCAGTCTAGGGAGTTTTTCAACCGTGCAGTCTTGCTACTTTTATATTAAAATATGAGTATATCATATTTGGATTCTTTATGGATGTTTTGACCCCATCTGCATTTAGCATGGGGGCCCACAGCCGCTTTCATTTCTGCCCCAGAAGTCTAGGCGGTGTCTCTCTCTCTGCTGCATTCTTCGCTCTGTAGCCACATCTTGCAAATGCCCCCCTCAACCCAACCCCTATCCAGTTCCAGCCCATCTCTTATCAGAAGTTGTCACGCAGTGGCAGAGCATAAAGAGGCCAAGGTAAGGAGAAGACGCTTCCTTTATCTCCACGATACACACAGTCATCAACTGGGTGGGAGACGAATCGTACCCCGTTTCGGGAGCTGGGCGTGCTGAATCGTACCCCGTTTCGTGCTCCCATTTGCCATCGGGGGTTAAATTAAAAGCAAGGTGGGAGAAGCTTGATGGTCAAGCCCCAACTGGGCAGGGCGATTTCCCTGCCGACCTTGTTTCGAGGCCGGGGACAGAATCGGGGCCACCGAACCAGCTGAAGCGCTCGCCTCATTCTTATCCAACAGCGGATCGGAACCGGGGAGCATGTCCCGAACCAGACTCATGTCCCGAACCGGACTCATGTCCCGAACCGGACTCGTCTCCTACCCGGTCCATGGCCGTCTCCATGCACTGTCCTGCTCTCTTCGATGAAGGGAAGCACCGTAGGGTGGAGTTTCTCTCCTCGGAGCCCACAGAAGTGGCTGGACTCCTCATTCCTAGCCATGAGGAGAAACTTAAGCCTGTAGTACTCAGGGCTCCTTGGAGGAAGAGCGGGATAGAAAATGTAAGAGAATAAAACACAATAAATAATAATAGAGAGCCAGGGGTGGTGATGCCCAAAGCAACATGGGGAGGAGGGTTAAGTTTTGGAGATAATTTGGAGGGAGGCGAAGAGGGGCCACCCACCCACCCCCCGCTTGGGTTTATACCCCAATCTAATAGGGGGCACCTGAAAGCAAAGCCCTGCTCTCGCTTCCTGCCTGATGTGCAAACACCCCTTTACGCATTTGGGGTGCATTTGTTTGAAAGCAGACCTGCTTTCAGATGTCTCTAGGAATCAGTGGGTGCTAGTGCATGTCATGCTCCCCAAATTTTAGTTTGGGGACCCATCCAGTGCCATGGATAACCCTTCCTATAAACCTCCCCACTGATTTGGGGGGAAATGGCTCTCGCCCATCTATGCACAGGAAGGCGCCACCCACGCAACTTTGGAACATGGGAGCAGAGCACATGGCAAAGGGTTTCCACCCCACAGAGCACGGAGCACGATTCCCCGGCACTTGGCCCCATGGGGTGGAAGGCCACCCCACCTCCAGGTCTAGTGAAGGACCCACCTGGCCCCCATTTGAATGCTGCGAGCGCTTTTCCGGAGGCCCCAGCTCTCTGCTGCGACACTTAGGAGAGGAGAGCTGGTCTTGTGGTTGCAAGCATGACTTGTCCCCTTAGCTAAGCAGGGTCTGTCCTGGCTTGCATTTGGATGGGAGACCAGAAGTGTCAGCACTGGAAGAGATTCCCCCTTAAGGGGATGATGGAGCCGCTCTGGGAAGAGCAGAAGGTTCCCAGTTCCCTCCCTGGCAGCATCTCTAACGAGATCGGGCTGGGAGAGAGAGTCCTGCCTGCAACCTGGGAGAAGCCACTGCCAGTCTGTGAAGCCAATACTGAGCTAGGTGGACCAAGGGTCTGACTCCGTCTATGGCAGCTTCCTATATTCCCTAAGATCTTTCCTGGCTCTGTCCTTGAGATCTTTTTAGGAGAGGAGATCTGGTCTTGTGGTCGCAAGCAGGACTTGTCCCCTTAGCTAAGCAGGGTCTGTCCTGGTTTGCATTTGGATGGGAGACTAGAAGTATGAGCACTGCGAGATCTTCCCCTCAGGTGATGGAGCCGACACTCTGGGAAGAGCGGAAGGTTCCCAGTTCCCTCCCTGGCAGCATCTCCAACATGATAGGGCTGGGAGAGAGACTCCTGCCTGCAACCTGGGAGAAGCCGCTGCCCGTCTGTGAAGACAATACTGAGCGAGGTGGACCAAGGGTCTGACTCAGTATATGGCAGCTTCCTATATTCCTACTTGCCCTGTGGAACAGCGGGGAGGCCAGGGGAGGCATCCTGCGCCTCTTTGTCCCTTGGCTCAGCTCCAGGAGATGCTTATCAGCCTCGCAGGCCGGGCAGCTGGTGTGGCGAGGAGGAGGCTGGTGGGAAGCAAGGTGACCTCTCGGTCACCCTCGGAATAAAGTGCAGCCCTGCCCACACCTGTGCAGACCGGCCAAACCCCTCTGCCAACAGTCTGGTGTTTGCTCTGCAGGGGAGAGAGGCAGGCAGATCAGGATGGGTCAGGCTGGGTGGGGTGTGTGTGTGGGGGGAGGACCAACTGCTGGGGAACAGGGGTGGGGTGGGGACTAGTGCCGCTCTGGTGTTGCAGAGGTGGGAGGGAGGCATTGTGTCCATTGAGGACAGTGAGGCTGTGACCCACCAAGGAGAGGATCTCTGGTCTGGTGGTTGCAAGCATGACTTGTCCCCTTAGCTAAGCAGGGTCGGCCCTGGCTTGCATATGAATGGGAGACTAGAAGGGTGAGCACTGGGAGAGATTCCCCTTTAAGGGGATCGAGCTGCTGCTCTGGGAAGAGCAACTAGGCTCCCCGTTCCCTCCCTGGCAGCATCTCCAACGAGATAGGGCTGGCAGAGAGACTCCTGCCTGCAACCTGGGAGAAGCCGCTGCTGCCCGTCTGGGTAGACAATACTGAGCTAGGTGGACCAAGGGTCTGACTCAGTATATGGCAGCTTCCTATATTCCCTAAGATCTTTCCTGGCTCTGTACTGGAGATCTTTTTAGGAGAGGAGAGCTGGTCTTGTGGTCGCAAGCAGGACTTGTCCCACTTAGCTAAGCAGGGTCTGCCCTGGTTTGCATTTGAAGGGGAGACTAGATGTGTGAGCACTGGAAGAGATTCCCCCTCAGGGGATAATGGGGCCGCTCTGGGAAGAGCTGAAGGTTCCCAGTTCCCTCCCTGGCAGCATCTCCAACGAGATAGGGCTGGCAGGGGGACTCCTGCCTGCCACCTTGGAGAAGCTGCTGCCAGTCTGTGAAGACAATACTCAGCTAGATGGACCAAGGGTCTGACTCAGTAGATGGCAGCTTCCTATATTCCCTAAGATCTTTCCTGGCTCTGTACTTGAGATCTTTTTAGGAGAGGAAAGCTGGTCTTGTGGTCGCAAGCATGACTCGTCCCCTTAGCTAAGCAGGGTCCGCCCTGGTTTGCATTTGAAGGGGAGACTAGACGTGTGAGCACTGGAAGAGATTCCCCTTCAAGTGATAATAGGGCTGCTCTGGGAAGAGCAGAAGGTTTCAAGTTCCCTCCCTGGCAGCATCTCCAACGAGATAGAGCTGGCAGAGAGACTCCTGCCTGCAACCTGGGAGAAGCCGCTGCTGCCAGTCTGTGAAGACAACGCTGAGCTAGATGGACCAAGGCTCTGACTCCGTAGGAGGCAGTTTCCGATGTTCCTCCGAGCAGAGGCTGTTGGGTCCATGGCTGCCTTCTGCCTATGGCCGGGTTCCCAGATGCTGTGGACGACAGCTCTCTCATCACCCTCGACCGACCCGGCAGTGGCCAAAGGGATGGTGCGAACGGACGTCCAGCAGCAGGCCTTTCGATCCTCTTCCTTCCTGAGTTGGGGGCCCTCCGTTCTGGCTGGGTCTGTGGACCTGCCATTTTCCACCTGTGGAAAACTGAAGGGAGTAGCACCTGTGTGTGTGTGTACTTGGGAGGGTCCCACTGTCTCCCTCCACGGTCTGCAGAACCCTGTGATGGCCGCAAGACATGTGGAACCCCAACCCCCATGAATGAGACGGCAGCCCTCCAGAAGCCACCTGGAAGCGACCAAGGTGAGTCCTTCCCACTGTGACGCCATCCCTGGCGATTTTTCCCCACCCGATATTTCTCTCCCACCTACCCAAAGGTTGTTCCCAAGATCAAGCCGCCAGAATCTCCTCCGGGGTCGCTTCCAAGGACCACCCAAAGATCATCTCTTGGATCCAGGGCCGGATTAAGCGAGTGCTGTCGCATATGTTATAAAGAGGCCCTACATTTTTTAAAAAATGCACATAAATCTTATTGCTCCTCTAATATGTAAACTGGCAGATCAATCCGATGCTAACCTTGTAAAACATCTTTCAGACAAAGATGCTTTAATTTCTATTCCTGTCGCTAAGTTTAGTTATATTCCTTTTAAAAGGTATAACGGGATATCACCCCAATCTTAAACTGTATATATGTAGATACATAGTTTAATGTTTACTGGTTTTCACTCTCTGTTTGGTCCATGACTGTCAATAAAATTACATTACATTAAAAGAAATTATTTGCTTGCATAGTAAAGTGATTCATTTTTTTCATTTGCTATATTTTGGAGTAGGGGAGACCAAACCACAAACTCACACTTACTACAACAACAGTGAACATGCATACAGTGGTCCCTCTTTAATCCGTTCCGAATGCACATTTGTAAGTCGAAAAGTTCGTAAGTCGAAAAGCGGTTTCCCATAGGAATGCATTGGGAACGGATGAATGCGTTCCGGAGCCTAGAAAAAAGACCCAGACCCCCAGTAAGGCTTGCAAACTGCACAGGAACATTTCTTTTCAAGAATAAACAGGCAGTAAACAGGCAGGCAAGTCAAGGAAACCGCATGTAAAATTCGTAAGTCGAGGAAACCCCATCTAAAAATTTGTAAGTCGAAAAAACCGCATCTAAAACCGGATCTAAAACTGCCGTTTGTAACTCGAAAAATACTTATGTCGAGTAGTTCGTAAGTCGAGGGACCACTGTATACCGTTTTTCAATTCAAAATTCTCAAGGTGGTTTACATAGAAAAATGAAGAGTGGAGAGATGATTCTCTCTCTCCAAAGGGCTCACTCTCTAAAAAGAAAAACGTGGTAGGCACCACGAACAGCCACGGGACAGATGCTGAGCTGGGCCTTCTCTTAAAAGGCACCTTTAGCAGAAAAGGGATATTTGATCTAACATGGACCAAATAAAACAGGTAAAGTTTTAACTTTAATTCCCAGTGGGAAGCTGGGCGTGTGGGGCCCTAAAAAACGCGGGGCCCGTAGCAAATGCTACATATGCTACTACGTTAATCCGGCTCTGCTTTGATCATCTCGTCAGCCCGGCATTTGAGCGAGCGGGTGATTTTCTGGATTTTTAAAAGTATGTCTTCACAGCTCAGTTCTTGGTTGGGTTTGTTCTTGGTTGGTTTTTATGCTGGCCACGGCCTAGAGGCTTCGGTAGTGGGGGGGACACAAAAATATTTATTTTAAAAAATTTAAGAATTTTTATAAATAAATAAGATGGGTTCGGCTTCCTGGGATTCAAAGTGGCTCTCCTGCTGGGAATGTCGCATTTCCGCCGCCGCCGCCTCCTTGGCAGACGGAGACACCTGCTTCTCTTCATCCCTGCCCAGTTCGGCTGCCCCTCCGTCTCCCACCAGCCAAATTATCCAGCTCCTCCTCGCAAGTCCTGTCTGGCTGGGTCACCCCCATAAAACCTTTTCCCGCGGCTGCTCTGTTTATTCGGCCAAGGTTCCCCGGTTTCCTTCCAGATTAGCTGGACGAGCCCAGTTCGCTGTCTCCAGGGGAGGGTTTTTTTTCCCCAGAGGAGATGGAGGGCCTTGCTTGGTTTGCTGCGCCTTTAATGGCTTGACGACCTCCTGCTAATGAATGGGTGGGGGGTCTCCGGAGATGGGGAAGGGGCTGTTGACCTGAAAACAAAGTAGTGGTTCAAGCTGCTCCTTCTAGGGTTGCCAACTCAGAGGAGAGCTGGTCTGGTGGCCGCAAGCATGACTTGTCCCCTTAGCTGAGCAGGGTCCGCCCTGGTTTGCATATGAAAGGGAGACTTGACTTGATGTGTGAGCACTGGAAGATCTTCCCCTTAGGGGATAATAGGGACGCTCTGGGAAGAGCATCTAGGTTCCCAGTTCCCTCCCTGGCAGCATCTCCAACGAGATAGGGCTGGGAGAGACTCCTGCCTGCAACCTTGGAGAAGCCGCTGCCAGTCTGTGAAGACAATACTGAGCTAGATAGACCGAGGGTCTGACTCAGTAGATGGCAGCTTCCTATGTTCCCTAAGATCTTTCCTGGCTCTGTACTTGAGATCTTTTTAGGAGAGGAGAGCTGGTCTTGTGGTCGCCAGCATGACTGGTCCCCTTAGCTAAGCAGGGTCCGCCCTGGTTGCATATGAAAGGGAGACCAGAAGTGTGAGCACTGGAAGAGATTCCCCCTCAGGGGATAATGGAGCCGCTCTGGGAAGAGCAACTAGGCTGCAAGTTCCTCCCCTGGCAGCGTCTCCAACGAGAAAGGGCTGGGAGAGAGACTCCTGCCTGCAACCTTGGGGAAGCCGCTGCCAGTCTGTGAAGCCAATACTGAGCTAGGTGGACCAAGGGTCTGACTCAGTATATGGCAACTGCCTATGTCCCTATGACTGAAGCTATTCCCTGAGCTCCCCTCACCCCAAAACCGTGCACCAGATCAAGTAATTCACATCTCCAGAGTGGCTTCCAGGATGCATTTCCAGGGGGGCCGGTTTCTGGAGATTCCAAATCCAAACCCGTCTTGGAAGTTGGAGAGTTGGGGACAGGGACAGGTTGCCGGGTGTGTGTGTGTGTGTGTGTGTGTGAGGATTTGGGGAACATTCAGTTTCTGAGCCAGGAAGAAAGGCAAGCGGTGCATCTTTGCTCTATAATAGTTCTGGGCTTTTTCTACCCCTCTCTAGCAGGCACCATGGAGACAGGATATCAGGCAAGAAGGATCGTTTTTCTGGCCTCTCTTGTGCTAATTCACGGGGAGGCTGAAAGGCCCTGCTGTGCATCTCCTTTCCTGCCTCCATCAGCACTTGCTCGGCTCAGCATATTCTTTTGGGGCTCCGAAATGCAGGACGGGCCCCTTCCCCATAACTAAGCACTTCCATTGTCCTCGCAGAATCCGCCCCCCCATGGCTGCAAAGGCTTGATTCCTCCATGGAATCAAGCCATGGGCTCTATGTCCAAAGCATGGAGGGCCGCGTTGATTGTAAGCTGCTTCGGGGCAGGGACCTGGCTTCAGGCATTCTGCACGTGCATCTTCCCTCTTGCAGACCTTCTGCTGCTGCTTTGATGGGTCGGTTTTCTGGCTTTTATGTGACTCTAGACAGCTTCTCTCACAACCAGCTCTTCACTCTTAGCTAAGCGGTTTAAGAGCAGCCGCTTGGATTAGGTTCAGTGCCATTTCTAGTTTTACTTTATTCTTTTTCTAAATTAATATTAGTGTTACATTTGTGGTCCTGGTCTGTGTGCATGATAACATTGGATGGACGGACAGAATGCTTCTTGTTGTGGCCGCTATTTACACTCTTTGGGCTGTGTGTTTTTTAAAAAATGGTATGAATTTAAATGATTTTTTAAAATATTATTATTATTATTTTATATTTATCTCCCGCTCTTCCTCCAAGGAGCCCCGAGCGGTGTCCTACATCCTTGAGTTTCTCTTTCCCAACAACCCTGTGAAGTAGGCTAGGCTGAGAGAGAAGTGACTGGCCCAGAGTCACCCAGCTAGTCTCATGGCTGAAGGGGGATTTGAACTCGGGTCTCCCTGGTCCTAGTCCGGCACTCTAACCACTTTTAATGCAGGGACATATACAAATGGAGGATGGGGATGGTCATTTCGGAAGAGGCATGCCCCCTGTGTGCGGAAGGGAAATGCTAACGTGGCGGTTTCATTTTATAAGTACTGGTGTTAAGAGTAATATATTTATAACCGGCCTGATTAATCCGGGGCTTTGCGTCACCCGATGCTGATGGACCACAGTTCCCACAATGGCTGGAGGGATGTCGTCTCTATGCACCTGACCGTCGTGCATGCATTTAAATGCATGCATTTCAAAAACAGAAAGGTTTATTATGCAGAGCTCGCTCCAACTGCCTTCGTGCCGAGGATCATATCCCCCTTTGCAAGAATCCGATCGGAACATTTGCATGGGGCGGGATAGAAATGGAAGAATTAAATGAAATGCAACAGATCCGTGGGTCCCAGGTCCAGCAGAATCCAACCCATTTTTGTGGGAAAGGCCTTGGGAAAGAAACGGTAGGGAGGAAGAGGGCGGGTGATGGAGGAGAGGGAGGCTGTCCGAGCGGTTTCTCAGGGAAGGAACTCCCCTCCTCATGAGAGCCTCCGGAAAAAGAATAGCCCAAGTCTCTTGCGGACAGCAAAGCTGGTGACAGCCCCCTCGGGAGGGCCAAGAAGTCGAGAGCGCGGCTGGAGCCACACGGAGAACAGAAGGGGGACAAAAGGACCCCCGAGGGAAGCAGGAAGCCGAAGGGGGGGGGATGTCCAGACACAAGGAGTGGGGCCGGTCCAGGGAGGGTGGGGGGGGGCACAGCAGGGGTCAGAGGTCACCAGGGCAGGGCTGCAAATGAACCGACTGGCCGGGACAATTGAGTAGGATAGTTTGCAACTCCCCGTCCTAAATAAATCGACTCAGAAGGCTGTGCATCCATTGCACTTAAATCCAGCTCTTAACTTTCCGGGACAGCGGAACAGCCCTGCTGGAAGGTCCTAAGTTCCCTCCCTGGCAGCATCTCCAACGAGATAGGGCTGGGAGAGAGACTCCTGCCTGCCACCTTGGAGAAGCCGCTGCTGCCAGTCTGTGAAGCCAATTCTGAGCTAGGTGGACCAAGGGTCTGACTCAGTATATGGCAGCTTCCTATGTTCCCTAAGATCTTTCCTGGCTCTGTACTTGAGATCTTTTTAGGAGAGGAAAGCTGGTCTTGTGGTCGCAAGCAGGACTTGTCCCACTTAGCTAAGGAGGGTCTGCCTTGGTTTGCATTTGGACGGGAGACTACATGTGTGAGCCCTGCAAGATATTCCTCCTCAGGGGATGGAGCCGCTCTGGGAAAAGCAGAAGGTTTCAAGTTCCCTCCCTGGCAGCATCTCCAACGAGATAGGGCTGGGAGAGAGACTCCTGCTTGCCACCTTGGAGAAGCCGCTGCCAGTCTGTGAAGACAATACTGAGCTAGATAGACCAATGGTCTGACTCAGTATATGGCAGTTTCCTCTGTTCCTATGTTCCTGCTGTGACTCCCCTGCAACTGGGACTCAGAGGCACCCTGCCTCGGAGGCTGGAGGTGGCCTATAGCCTCCCTTCCTCCCCAACTAGGAGCTCGCGGTGCTGCACCCGGTTCTTCTTAGCTTCACGACAACCCTGCAAGGTAGGCTAGGCTGCAAGGTAAAAAAAGGACTGGCCTTTCTTTCTGATGGGGAGGCTTTCCTCCAGAGTTTGCATCCTTTTGGCTGGATCGGATGAAGGCGTCCGCTTGTGGACCGAGGAGGCAACCTGTGATCCTTCCACTGCGTGATTGTGTTGCATCGGAAGGAAATCGAGAGTAGAACGATCCTCGTTTTGAAGCCAGACAAAAGGCTCCCGATATAGAGTCGAAGGAATCCAGATGGACAGGCTGCCGTCACGGCCTCTGGCCGGCTGTTGCCAGTGACGTCCGTCTGCCTCCCTCAACCGCAGCAAGACTTGTCAAACCGGGCGGACGCTTCTGTCTCCCCGGTAGTGGTCCTGAGCCTTCCTGGGCTGCTGCACGGCAGGCCGAAATGCAACAGGTGAAGCCAGCTCCCTCCATCACGCCAGCCCCATGCTGGGGCATGCTTTGCCGGTTGGATGTCTAGGAAGGAACTTAGGAAGTTGCCTTCTACTGAGTCAGACCCTTGGTCCACCTAGCTCAGTATTGTCTTCACAGACTGGCAGCGGCTTCTCCAAGGTTGCAGGCAGGAGTCTCTCTCAGCCCTATCTTGGAGATGCTGCCAGGGAGGGAACTGGGAACCTTCAGCTCTTCCCAGAGCGGCCCTGCTTAGCTAAGGGGACAAGGCATCCTTGCGACCACCAGACCAGCTTTCCTCTCCTAAAAAGATATCAAGTTCAGAGCCAGGAAAGATCTCGGGGGATATAGGGAGCTGCCATATACTGAGTCAGACCCTTGGTCCACCTAGCTCAGGATTGTCTTCACAGACTGGCAGCAGCGGCTTCTCCAAGGTTGCCGGCTCCCGCCCACCGTAGGGTCTCAGCACAGGGATAAGACGGTGGTTTCCCTCAGAGGTCAGTTTGAAGGATGCTCTGCACATTTCCTGACTTCAGGAGCCTCGGGTTTGATTTCAGTTCAAGGGGACTCGTCTCTTTCATCAAGGCTGGGCTTCTCCCAGAAGAACAGCCCTGTTGAATCAGGCATGTTTCACACAGATGCCCACCTCTCTCCCCTTTCCCGCCCCAGCATTAATGATAGAGACCGCACAGCTCTACCTGATGAATGTCCAGCCTGCAGGCAGCATGGCTCAAGTTAATGAAGGGGGGAGAGAGAGGGCAAGGAAGCTACTGGGAAGCAGAGGCCGCTGTGGCTCTTTGGGTGCCCGCCTGGCTCCTTGGGACAAGCCACTAACGAGGTAGCCAAGGCTTTGTGGCAAGCATCTTTTAACACAGCGGGTTGATCAGCGAGGAGCAGAGTCTCGACTTCTCCGTCCCCTAAAATGTCCCTTTGTCCGCGTCATGCCCCAGCAACTCAGCCATGGCTAATGCTAGGCCGGGCCATAAAATTGTCTAGCATCTTTATGGTCTCCGATCGGCGTTCGTGGCCTTTTGTAGATGGCCAGGGGCGAGTTCGTCCCGCCGACCGCATTGCCTCATTTTTCAGGGAATTAAAGAGTCGGGCAGCCGTCACGCCCTGTGTTTACATGACCTTACACACAGTGAGGCTGAGCCCATCTGGTTTTTTTCCCCCATCCATCACGCCTTGGCTTGCCAACTGGTTTTCACCACTTGGCTGCACCTGTGGAACAGCCACCTGAGTTTTTTTCCCCCTATGTGGAAACCAAAATCCATATCCGGCCTCTTGGCCAGTTGGTCCTTGAAGTGTCTATAACAGCTACCGTATTTTATGGACTATAAGACTCACTTTTTTCCTCGAAAAACATCCGCCAAAATTCAGGTGCATCTTATACGTTTTAACAGTTTAATATGTTAAAACTCTGAAAAACTGGATTAAAATGAAGGTGCGTCTTATAGTCCGTAGCGTCTTATAGTCCGTAAAATACGGGAATTCTTTAAAAGTAAACATTGGCTGATCAGGCGGCTATATTTTCACAGAAAACCCCAAAGGTGCAGCCAGAACTCACCTTGGAGAGCGGCTGCCAGTCAGAGTATGCAATCCTGAGCTAGATGGGCTAAGGGGTCTGACTCAGTATTCAGCCGATTGGTCTGTCCACATCCTTAGATCTGGTTATATTTATTCGCCAAATCTGTGGGTCAGCTTTCTGCCGAAGGGGGAACCCAAAGCAAAGCACGATCAAGTTGTTGGTTTCGGATTAGTCTGCCCACCAATTTTCATTGGGTTAATCCGGTTTATATTCAAGTACCGGAGATTAATTGGTTTCTGACTCGGGCTGCCTCCTTTGAATGGAAATGCAAGGAGTAATTCAGCTTCCGGGCGAAGGCAGAGGACAAATAAGCCGTTGGAAGGAGCTGTTGGCCTTCAAGAAAATGATCTGCATAGATAGCAATCAAGGTTTTTAATTGAATTCCGGGCCTGGATTCCACCCTTGCAACAGGAACCACAATGGGGCCTGCCGACTCAAGTTTTATAGCAGATCAGACGATACAGGCGTCCCTCCACCACCACCTTTTCTAATGTTTCTGTAAAGCGTCACAGGAAGAGAACCGCCCGATGAAATCTGCTCTGCCAGAAATCAAGGGTTAGCGGTGCCGGAAGGTTGCCACATTTCCTCCAGCCCTTCTCCTCCTGCGCCTTTTAACGATACCACCCCAACCTGTTCAGCACGGAAAAAGAGGGACCCCTTCTCGTGCAGGGGGGCCGAACTGATCCCGGACCCCAAAACTGATTCAGACGGGGTGACTTCATAAGAACATCAGAACAGCCCTGCTGGATCAGGCCCAAGGAGGCCCATCTAGTCCAGCAGCCTGTTTCGCACAGTGGCCCACCAGATCCCACTGGAAGCCACAGGCAGGAGTTGAGGGCATGCCCTCTCTCCTGCCATTACTCCCCTGCAACTGGTACTCAGAGGCACCCTGCCCTTGAGGCTGAAGGTGGCCCACAGCCCTCCGACTAGTAGCCCTCAACAGACCTCTCCTCCATGAAGTCATCCAAACCCCTCTCAAAGCCATCCAGGTTGTTGGCTGTCACCACATCCTGTGGCAGAGAGTTCCACAAGTGGATCACGCGTTGTGTGAAAAAGGACTTCCGTTTGTTGGTCCTAGACCTCCTGGCCATCAATTTCATGGAGTGACCCCTGGTTCTAGTGTTGTGTGAGAGGGAAAAGAATCTCTCTCTCTCCAATTTCTCCACACCATGCATGATTTTATAGACCTCTCTCATGTCTCCCTGCAGTCGTCTTTTTTCTAAACTAAAAAGCCCCAGGTGTTGTAGTCTTGCCTCGTAAGAAAAGTGCTCCAGGCCCCTGATCATCTTGGTTGCCCTCTTCTGTACCTTCTCCAGTTCAACAATGTCCTTTTTAAGATGTGGTGGCCAGAATTGTACGCAGTTCTCCAAGTGTGGTCGCACCATAGTTTTGTATACGGGCATTATAATATTAGCCGTTTTATTTTCAATCCCCTTCCTAATGATCCCTAGCATGGAATTGGCCTTTTTCACAGCTGCCGCACATTGAGTCGACACTTTCAACAAGCTGTCCACCACAACCCCAAGATTCCTCTCCTGGTCCGTCACCGACAGCTCAGATCCCATCAGCGTATACTTGAAGTTGGGTTTTTTTGTCCCAATGTGCCAATGTGCATCACTTTACATCACTTTCCGTGAACCAAAACTGCACCCAGACCTAAAATCTCTGGGTTCCCCTTGAATTATTGGAACCAAATTGGATCCAAAGGAGAAGCGGAAAGGGGTTCAAAACTGGATTCAATCACCAGGCATTCGGCGAGAGATTATTTGAAGGGGAGGGAGCTGTTCCTTTCTGACCCGCTTGCAAAAAGGGGAAACGGAGCTCTATTGGATTCTGAGATGTGCAAAAGAACCAATGTTGGATCCCTGGGTGCTGGACCGGAGCAACGTTTTGCAAGCCCCAGAGAGAGAGAGAGCTCACACAGTCCCACCCTGCAGAGTGAAGCCCCAAACCCACGAGAAACGAGAGGTCTTAAAATACATCCCTGCGGTATTTCCATGCCAAACTCAGATGTATATAAGATAAGCACAGCAATAATTCACAACAGCAACAACGGGCAAAACCAAATTGTCCATATTTTGGGCACTCCATCATCAACCGGAATTTTGCAATGAATGATTTGCTCGTATGCCTAGAAAGCAAAAGCGAGAGCACCCACCTTGATCTGGGCTGAGTCCTAAACCCATCGGATCAAACTTGCTGATCCACGCGGTGGATGAAATAGACCCGGATTCACGCCCAGCTTCTGCATCAACAGAACTTGGAGGGACCCAAGCCTGGGTGTGTTTGCTGTAAACAGACTAACTCAGTGACCTCCACCCTGAATTTCAGCAGGTGGACTTAAATTTCCTGCCACTTGTCTTTATACACCCACGAAATGCTATTAAAACGGGGGTTGATTGCTCTGATGGGAACTTTTTTTTCCTTTTCTGTTATACTTTTTATTCGATTTTCACAACACAAAAAGACAAACACAAATGATACAAACACTCACACACACACACACACACAATCAAGACTTCCATCTCATCGTTGGAACAAGTGTTGTTAACAATAACCGGGTCTTGCCTGTAGATTAAACCTTCTCTCCCCAGTAATTCATATAAAAAACAACTTTAGGGTGTTTTAAAGACATTTGTTATTAGCCCTCAAAGGCCTGACAAAAATCCATTTTGTGATGTATTTTTAAATAGACAAGAAGAGGGTCCCCATTCTTTTTTAAATTCTTCAAATTTATTTCTTAGTAGTGATGTTAATTTCGCCATTTCTGCCAATTCTAGTACTATAAGAATCCAATCCTCTTTAGACGGGCATTGACTGTCTTTCCATTTGCGCACAAATGTCAGTCTTGCTGCCGCAGTTAAGTACATGAAGAGGGTCCAATATTTCCTCGGCAAAGCCTGGTTATCAATACCTAATAGTATTGATTCTGGACTCTTGGGGAAAGTCATTTTGAATACTTTTTAAAGTTCGTTATAGCTCTGATGGGAACATTTAAGGATATGGTTTATCCCTATCTTAGATATCCCGGCACCCCGTACTGTCTGCAGCTTTCTGACGAATGGTCCCCTCTCTCTGCCCACCTTTCGGCTTTTAGGGCTGAGACCGGGACCTCGGGGTGGCACCACGCAAGCAACCTGGAAACCTTTTCGCGTGGGGCCTCTCCCCCCACTTCTCTCGGAAACCCTCTCCCGGCCGGCACCTTTGTATTTTCTTTATACAGTCAACAAAGAGAGGAACTCCCGAATGAATTCGGTGAGGGTCATTAACCGCAGTTCACTGGCCTGATCTTCCTTTGGATGGGGATGACAAATGGCTGTTGTGAGGTACGAGAGAGGAGGAGGAATGTGGTGGTGGTGGTGGGGTGTATCTGCGTAACAAAGATCTATAAATCATCCCCCTTGCACTGGGAGGACCCATCACTCAATAAATCCAGCCCGCAAGCCCCCACGCAAGAGAAGCCTGCAATCGTCTCTCTGTCCCCACCATCAGCTGGTTTAATGATCATGGCTCCTTCGTCATGGTCCACATTTGGGGCACTCCATCCGTCACCATCCGAAATTTTGCTATTATTCGTATTTTTACATTTCTATCCCGCTCTCCCTCCAAGGAGCCCAGAGCGGGGTACGACATCCTTGAGTTTCTCCTCACAACAACCCTGCGAAGTAGGCTAGGCTGAGAGAGACGTGACTGGCCCAGAGTCACCCAGCTAGTTGTATGGCTGAATGGGGATTTGAACTCGGGTCTCCCTGGTCCTAGTCCGGCACTCTAACCACTACACCACGCTGGCTCTCTGCATGAATGTGTTATGATTCTCTCAAGTGTCTCGGATGGTCACGTCGGTGCCCAAATCCCAGTGAATGACAGCAGAATTCACGCGAATGGCAAGCGCTCATCGAAACCGAGTGTGGTGCATTTATTTATTTATGCATTTATTTACCATGCAATCAATGTGCATGCACTTGAAAGTGTTCAGGTCCTCTTCTAGGCAGGCCCACATTATTGTACTGTCAGTCACGAAGATGAAGAAGAGAAGGCCTTGTCTTCCTCGAGAGGAAACCCAAGGCCTTGGAGGTCACCGCTCAGAGAAGGATCTTTCCCCGTCCTCGCTGGAGATGCTGCCAAGGGATTGAACCGGGGACCTTCTGCACCGCACATTAAAAATGCATAGCTTACCGTATTTTACGGACTATAAGACGCTACGGACTATAAGACGCACCTTAATTTTAATCCAGTTTTTCAGAGTTTTAACATATTAAACTGTTAAAACGTATAAGACGCACCTGAATTTTGGCGGATATTTTTTGAGGGGAAAAGTGAGTCTTATAAATACGGTATTTATTTATTCATCACATGTATATACGGCCCAAACTTTCATCTCGGGGTGCTTAACATAAAACAATTAAAAAGCATATAAAAAGTGAAAACAATCCAACCATTTAAAATCAATGACAAAATTAAAACCAACACATTGTGAAAGGCTGTGAGAAAGCTTGGTTAAAAAGATGGGTTTTTAGATGTTTTTTTAAAAAATTGCCAGAGAGAGGGAGGGTCGTATCTTAGTTCGGGCCTCTTGTAACTCGCTTTTTAAATGGAGGTGGCATGTGGCAGGGTGGGGTCATCTGGATGGGGACCACAAGAACCTTTCCCCCCCTGCCATGGGCCCGATCCGGGTCGGCCTCTCTGATTTCCCTCAGGACAGATTTTCTGTTGGGCCCGTTTATTTAAAAGAGTGTTGATGTGAATTCCGGTTCGTCCTTGGGTCCGCTTTTTAGCCAATCAAACAGACTTAATGGGAATCAATTAGAGGCAATTTTATTGCACTGCAGTTGCAACAGGTAATCAGAGGGCTTTACGCTCTCAAACTGACTACAAATTGGTTATAGGTGCATCTTACATTTATACAAACAATCTGTTTTGTCAGTTTGGACTAAAGCTATTCCTGGAACACCCCCTGAACACACACCGCCCCCCCAAATATCTTCCACAATCCTTTCCATACTATCATGCCATCAAATCTCCACACTTGCTTCCAGTTGTCGCCTCGAGAAGACAGTGGATTCTCCCAAAGGAGCTGGCCAGCACCCCTAATTCTGGAAGGGTGCATCATTCATAGGAAACCTTATTTAAGAACATAAGAACATAAGCACAGCCCTGCTGGATCAGGCCCCAGAAGGCCCATCCAGTCCAGCATCCTGTTTCGCACAGTGGCCCACCAGATGCCGCCGGAAGCCACAGACAGGAGTTGAGGGCGTGCCCTCTCTCCGGCCATTACTCCCCTGCAACTGGTACTCAGAGGCACCCTGCCTTTGAGGCCGGAGGTGGCCCACAGCCCTCCGACTAGTAGCCATCGATAGACCTCTCCTCCATGAAGTCATCCAAACCCCTCTTCAAGCCATCCAGGTTGTTGGCTGTCACCACGTCCTGTGGCAGAGAGTTCCACAAGTGGATCACGCGTTGTGTGAAAAACTACTTCCGTTGGTTGGTCCTAGACCTCCTGGCCATCAATTTCATGGAGTGACCCCTGGTTCTAGTGTTGTGGGAGAGGGAAAAGAATCTCTCTCTCTCCACTTTCTCCACGCCATGCATGATTTTATAGACCTCTATCCTGTCTCCCCGCAGTCGTCTTTTCTCCAAACTAAAAAGCCCCAGGTGTTGTAGTCTTGCCTCATAAAAAAAAGGTGCTCTAAGCCCCTGATCATCTTGGTTGCCCTCTTCTGTACCTTCTCCAGTTCAACAATGTCCTTTTTAAGATGTGGTGGCCAGAATTGTACGCAGTCCTCCAAGTGTGGTCCTATTTATTTATTTATTTATTTATTTAATACCTTTCTATACCACCCAAAACGCAAGTTCACTTTTCTCACAAATGCACTTTTCTCTCTGATTGGATACGTTTGGAGCCTTTCACAACAAGAACCACGACACATCCTTAAACAGGCGTATGCATGCAGAGGTAATCAATAATTTCAAGTAATGCATATATTATTATATGCATATTATTTTATTAAATATATATTTATTATATATATAATTAATATATGCATATATTATTATATGAATAATAATAATAATAATATAGGGCGTATGGACACAGGGAAATTAATCTGAATGCATTAACCATTAAGGATGGATGGAGTCAGCGTGATTCATTTTTATGACTTAAGACATACAGGAGGGACGAATGCAGGGTAATTCATTTTACTAATTAGCACAGAACAGATTATGCTCGTCAGGGTAATTAATTGTAATTAACGCATTGCAGCTCCTTCGCGTCGCTCGTGCGCCCCCAGGCGGCGGCGAGGGGACAAAGCAGCCCGCAGCGCCTCCCACGTGGCCGCGTTGCCTTTCAAGAGACCAGCTGACCAAGGGTAGCGGGGGGGGCTCAAAGGAAACTACGACAACACTTCCGGTTCCCAATCGAAAGTGAATGGCAACACGCGCAGGGCCTCAGAAACGGAGGAATAAAGATACGGGCGTGGCGCGGCTCCCCATTCGGCGTTATCCTCCCAAAGAAACAGGGAGGTCTGAATGGCTTTTTAACAAAATGGCAGGTTTCACTCTCTCCCCTTTCCTTACGGAGGCTCCTGCCCCGCAGGAAGCGGCCTTCCAATGGAACCCGGAAGTGACGGTTCCCCCTTTGCCTCGCGTTTGCTTCCTACCTCTATACTAAGAGGCGGGGCTCTCTCAGCATTCCCCGCCTCTGTGGTCAAGTTATGAATACTTCGCGCAGGCGGGGGGGGGGCTGACCGGAAACGGAAGCGCTGCTGATGCTTCCGCTTCCGGGGTCACGTTTCTCTGTTGCTAGGCAATAGCGGTCCGGAAGGAGGCCTTGCTTGGGCGACCGCATGGAGGCCCGGGAGCTCTTCCGAAGACTCGGCGCCGGCGCCCGCTTCGACGTGAGGCGCTTCGCCGGGGACGCCCGGCGCTTCCGGGTGAGGAGGAGGAAAGGAAGCCCTGCCGGTTGTGTGTTTTGTGTGGTTGTGTGTTTTGTGTGGTTGTGTGTTTTGTGTGGTTGTGTGTTTTGTGTGGTTGTGTGTTTTGTGTGGTTGTGTGTTGTGTGTGTTGTGTGTGTTGTGTGTGTGTGTGGTTGTGTGTTGTGTGTGGTTGTGTGTATACAGACACAGAGACCCACACACCGATACAACATAAGTGTGTATGTAAGGCAGCAGGTCTGGTGGTCGCCAGCATGACTGGTCCCCTTAGCTAAGCAGGGCCCGCCCTGGTTTGCATTTGGATGGGAGACTAGAAGTGTGAGCCCCGGCAAGAGATGCCCCTTAGTCGGGGATGATGGAGCCCTTGCGCTAGGGAGAGGATATCTAGGTCCCCAGTCCCCTCCCTGGCAGCATCTCCAACGAGAGAGGGCTGGGAGAGAGACTCCTGCCTGCCACTTTGGAGGAGACGCTGCCAGTCTGTGCAGGGGCTCCAAGCTCTTCTTGGTGAGGAATGGGAAGGTCTGGAGAGGAGGAGGGAGGTGTGGGAGGCAGGTTCTGCTACTTGCTGGTAGGTTAGGGACCTAGGAAGTCGCCATATCCTGAGTCAGGCCCTTCGTCCACCTAGCTCAGGATTGTCAACACAGACGGGCAGCGGCTTCTCCCAGCTTGCAGGCAGGAGTCTCTCTCCCAGCCCTGTCTTGGAAATGCTGCCTGGGAGGGAACTTGGAGCCTCGTTGCTCTTCCCAGAGCGGCCCCATTATCCCCGGAGGGGGAATCTCTTCCAGGGCTCACACTTCTACCCTGTTTCCCCCAAAATAAGACATGCCCCGAAAGTAAGACCTAGCAGTAATTTCTGATGTACCACTAATTGCCCTAGTGCATTTTTGGGGGCTAAAATTAATATAAGACACTGTCTTCTTTTCGGGGAAACACGGTAGTCTCCCTTTCCTATGCAACCAGGGCGGACCCTGCTTAGCTAAGGGGACCAGTCCTGCTTGCGACCACCAGACCAGCTTTTCTCTCCTAAAAAGATCTCAAGTACAGAGCCAGGAAAGATCTTAGGGAATATAGGAAGCTGCCATCTACTGAGTCAGACCCTTGGTCCCTCTAGCTCAGTGTTGTCTTCACAGACTGGCAGCGGCTTCTCCAAGGTTGCAGGCAGGAGTCTCTCTCCCAGCCCTATCTCGTTGGAGATGCTGCCAGGGAGGGAACTGGGAACCTTCAGCTCTTCCCAGAGTGGCCCCATTATCCCCTGATGGGGAATCTCTTCCAGTGCCCACACTTCTAGTCTCCCTTTCATATGCAAGCCAGGGCGGACCCTGCTTAGCTAAGGGGACAAGTCCTGCTTGCAACCACAAGACCAGCTTTCCTCTCCTAAAAAGATCTCAAGTACAGAGCCAGGAAAGATCTTAGGGAATCTAGGCAGCTGCCATATACTGAGTCAGACCCTTGGTCCACCTAGCTCAGGATTGGCTTCACAGACTGGCAGCGGCTTCTCCAAGGTTGCAGGCAGGAGTCTCTCTCCCAGCCCTCTCTCCTTGGAGATGCTGCCAGGGAGGGAACTTGGAGCCTAGATGCTCTTCCCAGAGCGGCTCCATCCCCTTAATTCTCATCATTCAGGTTATGAATGCATATAAATAGAGAGGGAGACAAATGACCAGCATGCCCTATTCAGTACATGGGTAAGACGACAAAGGACCTAGGCACTCGCTTCTGTAATCACAAGCCTGCAATTTTAATGACAAAAAATTAGTAGCCAGACATGTTAACACTGGTGAACACGCACCGTCTGACTTGTCAGTCACTGCACTGGAGATGCCATCGGAAGCCAGAGAGGTTTTGCATCCCAACGCTCTGGAGAGCAGCCTCAGGAGGTCTTGGCTTTGAAGACTGCACATGACCTTTCTGCAGCTGCTGGACTAGGACTGGGGAGACCCGAGTTCAAATCCCTCTTCAGCCATGATACTTGCTGGGTGACTCTGGGCCAGTCACTTCTCTCTCTGCCTAGCCTACTTCACAGGCTTGTTGTGAAAGAGAAACTCAAGTATGTAGTACACCGCTCTGGGCTCCTTGGAGGAAGAGCGGGAGGTAAATGTAAATAATAATAATAATAATAATAATAATAATTAATACTGCAACTGCTGTGCCTTTCATATAACATCAGAGCAATTGAAGAAGGCAGGAGCTGAAGTGTCTGGCAGATTACATTTCTGTTTGTTAATCAAAGAAGTTTATTTATCTATATAGATGAAGCACCAAGAGACATAAATATTTAGATGTCAACATGGGTGCTTGTTATAGAAATTGTGTGTCTGTGTGTATGGAGAGTGTGTGCTCTGTGTTCTGCACATGCAGCAAGGCAAACAAAGAGTCCTCTTGCCACTTGTTGGTTTGCGTACAATATTTTCCATTCTGCGTTTCTGCTTTGCATTAAATATCTCAGGGTGGCAAATGACGGTGGCAAATAACAAACGTTATTCCAGCTTCTGCTTTTCCTGGATCAGCAGCTATTTCATTGGGTGCCTGAAGTAAGCCGATAGTTCGTGGAAACTGCAGTTGTGTTTAATTGTCCACTGGAGAGAGTTTGTGTGGATCTGTTTAATTCCAGGTGACCCGAACCAAGAACAAGGAATCCGAAGCATCGGAGGTTTTGGAGGAGCTCGACTTTTTTGCTGACAAAAACAAAGAGCTGCTAAATACTCCTGATATAGGAAGAAACAAGCCCCCCAAATCCCAAAGAGGAGCCAGAGAGCAGCTCGGATTGCACACTCATGATGAAACAAATGAGTCTGTGGGGCTACAGAAGACAAAGGTTGTAAAAAAGATAAAAGGAGAAGCTCAGAGCATCAAAGGGAGGGGAAAAAAGAAAAAGACTCAAGGTAATTGTGAGTCAACTTAAAAAAAAAATAAAACGCAATAAAAACCGAGATGTTTTTCTCTTGAACTCGGATGTCATTAAGATGTCCAGCAGGTGTGAACAGGTATTGTCAATGGCTACCTCATCATTATCATTATTACTATTACTATTATTTATTCCATTTCTATACCACCCTTCCAAAAATGGATCAGGGCGGATTACACAGAGAAATAATAAATAAATCAATAAGATGGATCCCTTGTCCCCAAAGGGCTCACAATCTAAAAGAAACATAAGATAGACACCAGCAGCAGTCACTGGAAGGTACTGTGCTGGGGGCGGATAGGGCCAGTTACTCTCCCCCTGCTCAGTAAAGAGAATCACTCCATTAAAAAGGTGCCTTTTTGCTCAGTTAGCGGGGGACACCTTAATCTCTTTTTTCCATGCAGGTGGGAGTGGCGTAATGCTTGTTTTGCCCATAGCCCAGAGGTATAAATGACCCACTTCCCAAGCATGACATAGAGTTTCTGTCTGGCAGCCGAATAGAAACAAGCCATTAGTTTTGATTCCCAGTTTATGTTGTGATCTCCTTGGAACTTTTCCAGAAACGCCTCTGGTAATTCCTGGTACAGAAGATGACGGGATATTGTGGATGTCTGCTCTGGAAGCGAAGCTCGGTGTTCCAAAAAAGAAGGGTGAGACGAAGCCCACTGCAGAGAAACTGGAACGAGCCAGACAAGAAAAGGTGACTTAAATCTCATCTGTGAGGAATTTGGGGAGCTCTTGGAATTCAATCATAACTGAAAATGGGTGCAAGTTATTTCCTAAAAAAAGAGAATTCCATTAACGAACATTTATTATGTATTAAGCAGCTTAAATCGAGGTGCTGTACAAATATAAAATTAGAAACGAAGTGTCCCACAAGCTTGCAGTCTAAACCTGTTGTTCAGGCACCATGACCTGGAATGAATCTGGTGCATTCTCCTGAGAAATGGCAGGCGCTTGGATAGTGGTTTATGTGCTGAAGGGTTTTAAGAGAAGTTGAGTTAGCAGCAGCTGCTGAGATTAGGGAATCTTGGCTTAGCTTCCATCCCAGAATAAGTATGAACATCACCATTGGTGGAATTGCTGTCTCTGAATCTTGATCCTGTGAACTAGAATTGCTTTGGATTTATTTTAAAGTGTACTGTAGCCAATCTTAATGAGCCCCTATTTAAGATGTTATTCATTATGGATATCTGCTGACCCCAGACAATGGCTTTTTAAAGTAGAAAGTCTGCATTTCTAAAAGATCTATGCTTTTTGGAAAGGCTTAAGAAACTGGTAGCCAAAGAACAGGACACAAGATCAGGCCCCAGACCTATCTGGTCCAGCATCCTGTTCCACACAGTGGCCCATCTGATGCCTCTGGGAAGCCCACAGGCAAGGGGTGAGAGAATGCCCACCCTCCTGCTGTTTGCTTCCCTGTAATTGGTAGTGAGAGGCATCTTTCCTCTGAGGCTGAAGATGGCCCATAGCCACCAGACTAGTAGCCACTGATAGACCCGTCCATGAATTTGTCTAGGCAGAGAATTCCATAGATTAATTATGCACTGTGTGAAAAATGTGTGATTAAATGTGTGATTGTCTGTTTTTATGCTTGTTTTTTAGCTTGTTGTTTTTGCTGCTTTTTATTGTATGTTTTTAATTTTTGTAAACTGCCTTGGGGTTTTCTTTTAACGAAAGGCGGTATAAAAATGTAAAAATAAATAAAAATAAAATAAATAAATTAATCACTGTGTGATTAATTATGCACTGTGTTTCTTTTCTTGGTCTTCAATTTCCCGACCTTCAGTTTCATGGGATGACCCCCAGTTCTAGTGCGGTGAGCGAGGAAAGAAAACCGACCTTCGTCCATTCTGAACAAGGCTTCATGCTTAAGCAGCACTCAGTTCTGATGTGGCTTGTACATTTTGTGATCTCTTTTTTTCCAGCTCAACCATTTCCGGAAGAAGCACAAGATCTACATTCAGGGATCTGATCTTCCAGAACCAATTGCTACCTTTGAGCAACTGGGAGAAGAGTACAAAATCCACCCAAAGATAATGCAGAATATTGAAGCGGCGGGATTCCGGATTCCCACCCCAATTCAGATGCAGGCTGTTCCGACGATGCTCCACGTATGTCCTTCAGACCCTACCTGCGTTGGCCTTAATTGGGTGCCTAACTGGATTACTCCTGGTGTAGCTTTAAGGAACAGCTGATTTGACTTACCACCTTCTGCTTTTAAAAAACCCTCTTCTCTGCCCCACCCTCTAGGGTCGTGAGCTTCTGGCCTGTGCTCCCACGGGTTCTGGGAAGACGTTGGCTTTCAGCATCCCCATCTTAACACACCTGAAACAACCGACCAACAAAGGTTTCAGAGCTCTTATCCTATCTCCCACACGGGAGCTGGCCAGCCAGGTACAATGGTTTTCAATGGTCCTACAGTTGGGTTGTGAACACGTTTGAACCAATGTTGTTTCCTTGTTAAGCTAAGCAGGCATCTGCTTGGCAAGCGCCTGGATTAGGGATGTTTAGTTCGGTGCTGAACCGATTTGGACGGGATCCGAACCTGTTTAGGGAGCTGCGAGCAGGATCTTTATTTAAGAGGAGAGCAGATCCTTAACTGCTTCCCACCACGGTATGCACCTTGCTGCAGTGGTGCTCATCCCAAGTTCCTGTGCGTGGCATCGGCAACACTATACTGACCATGCTAATAGTGCCCGTGCATGCGCAGACACCGTGTGTGTGCTGGTGCCATGCGTGGGTACCTGGGGTGAGTGCCACCACAGCAGGAAGTGGCATCGGTGGGAGAGAGCAGGTCAGGAGCTTTAAGGAAAAGGAGAGCAGGTCCTTAACTGTGCTCCCCTCCCCACGGCACCGAACCGGTGCACGAACCGAGCCTCGGTTCGTGCACATCCCTAGCCTGGATCGGAGATCCACGTAAGCTGCTCTCGGCTTCCCAAAAGGAAAACGGGATCTAAAGAATAATAGTGAGCTGCTCTAAATAGTCAGATCATTGTCTGCCTGGTTCCTGATGAACCCCTTCCTTGTGTGGGGGGGGAGGAGAGTGCTTAGGGGGGATGCCTCTGACAGCCCAGCAACTTGAGGGTTTTGCATTAGTTTGGGGATGGATCTGAGAGTGTCAGAGTGCATATTGACCCATTAGGGGTTTTTTAACCTCTGAAAAAGAACTGTGAACCTGCAGGTACCTAAGGGTCAACATTAACATTGTTTGTTTTGTTCTTCTTCTGCCTTTTTAGACGCACAGAGAGCTGGTTAAGCTGTCAGAGGGCACTGGCTTTAGGATACATATGATCCACAAGGCTGCCGAGGCGGCCAAGAAGTTCGGGCCAAAATCCTCGCAGAAATTCGGTAGCTTGAGTTCACAGTTCAAATCTAGCTTTCTACCCACTTAGCCCTTCCGGCTGTCTTCAGAAATGTGCATGTGTCTTCCTGCAGATATACTGGTAACGACCCCAAACCGACTTATTTACCTGCTGAAACAAGACCCTCCAGCAATCGATTTAAGCAGGTAGATAATAACGGAGCTCCCGCCTTCAGTAAACGTCCTCAGGGTTTCGGCATAGTTGGCACACTTGCCATATTTGTGTGGCTGTTGCATTCCGCTAGGCTTGAGGAATGGAATGCATGGTGACAAATACGACGGATATAAAGAAGGCTCCCTGTCCCCAAAAGGCTCACAGTCCAAAAAAGAAACAGGATAGATGCCAGCCACAGCCACTGGACGGATAGAGTCAGTTGCTCTCCCCCTGCTAAATAAAGAGAATCGCCACTTTTTCAAGGTGCCTCTTTGCTTAGTTAGATTGGTTGTGTTGGTACAAATTTGTTGGAGTGTATTGAGTCGATTTATATCCCGCTCTATTCTATAAAGTGGCTTATAGCAATCTTAAAACTTCTGTTCCAAGGGGGCATGCAGTGTAAGCCATCTATACTATTCAGAGGCAACAATAAACAGGCATGCGAACTTTGCATCCACCAAAAAATATCAAAGGTTCTTAATCTAAACTGTGAACCGAGGAAAGCTTAATTTGGTAACCTGTATAGATTGTGTAGATTTGTATGGCTGTTGCATTCTGCTAGACTTGAGGGATGGAAAATACAATTCTGAGGTCCTCGCTCTCTGAGCACTAGAAATCTTGCTCGGTCCTCTGGCTTCTGGCATCTCACCAGGTATTGTCCAATCCCTTTTATGCCTGGTCTCTCTCCCCACCCCCGGCTGCCTTCGGGCTTAAGGGCTAGAAACTTGCTTTTTTTAAAGGGCGAGGGGGTTGGTGGTTCCATGATTTGAATGCTGAAGGGCCCAGGGCTCGTTCCCTGGCATCCTTGGGGTCATCAAGTAGCAGGGCTGGAAAAGGGCATTGCCTCAGATTTGCTTCCAGTCGGAGGACACAATACTGGGGTAGGTGGGCCAGGAGTGGGAGCTGGTATAAAGGCAACTTCACACGATCATGCTTGGAACACTTGAGTTCTGCAAAACGTGTGTGAATATAAATCAGGCTTTGTGAGTTTCTCTCTTCTGAATGGCTAATTGCAGCCTTCTTTGGGGGCCTAGGGCCGAGTGGCTGGTTGTTGACGAGTCGGACAAGTTGTTTGAAGACGGGAAGACGGGCTTCCGAGACCAGCTGGCCACCATCTTCCTGGCGTGCACGTCCCCCGCGGTCCGGAGAGCCCTGTTCAGCGCCACGTTTGCCCACGACGTCGAGCAGTGGTGTCAGCTCCACCTGGACAATGTCGTTTCCGTCTCGATCGGAGCCAGGTGAGCCACGGGAGCCGAGCTCTGTCTCCTCCTCCTCCTCCTCCTGGTGGGCTCCTCTGTCCCCGGTGAGCAGCTCAGCACTGCTTTTGGTTTCAGGAATGCGGCCGCTGAGACGGTGGACCAAGAGCTGGTGTTTGTTGGATCGGAGATGGGGAAGCTGCTGGCCGTGCGAGAGCTCGTGAAAAAGGTCACTCTGTGCGGCTCCTGTATGGGGTTGGGGTGTGTGTGTGTGTGTGTGTGTGTGTGTGTGTGTGTGTGTAAAAGTGTGTAAAACAACAACAACTGGGGCTGAATTCTGTTGAGGCAGCTGCACGAGTCAGTGGAATGGATTGTGCTGTTCCAGCCTGCCAAAGGAAGAGGTTGAGTGGGTGGACTACGGTTTGTGATTGTGGCTCTGCTTAGAGGAAATTCTGGTTTGAAGTGGGGAAACCAGCACAGTGGGGGAACTGGGAGCTTGGTTTGTGGAGGCAGCCAGTTTCCCACCGGAGGGCTCACCTGCTGCCTGTCTTGATGGCTGCAGGATCTCTCTCCCCCGTGAGCCACCCAGAGCCTTCCCATGTTGGGTCAGCCGCCTGACTCCTGCTTGCCTCTTGTCTCCCGGTCAGCCGCCTGACTCCCGCTTGTCTCCCGGTCAGCCGCCTGACTCCCGCTTGTCTCCCGGTCAGCCGCCTGACTCCCGCTTGTCTCCCGGTCAGCCGCCTGACTCCCGCTTGTCTCCCGGTCAGCCGCCTGACTCCCGCTTGCCTCCCTGTCTCCCGGTCAGCCGCCTGACTCCCGCTTGCCTCCCTGTCTCCCGGTCAGCTGCCTGACTCCCGCTTGCCTCCTGTCTCCCGGCTCTCTCTCTCAATCCAGGGTTTTACGCCTCCCGTCTTGGTTTTCGTCCAGTCCATCGAGCGGGCTAAAGAACTTTTCCACGAGCTCATCTATGAAGGGATCAACGTGGACGTCATCCACGCAGACCGGACCCAACAGCAGGTAGGGGCTGGGCCTGTCTGTGTGCAGGAGG